>NC_132886.1:25741019-26074144 GCF_030463535.1 Salminus brasiliensis
TGTGTTTATTGTGGATTCAAAGTAAAAGCTGCCATAAGTGCTCACAGATTACACGTACATCTGCTCCTCATCAGGGTATTGCAACTCTCTCTATGCTCTGTGTATCTGTGCCCATGTATTGTGTGTGATGGGTATGGAATAAATGAGCTCAAATCACAAGAGACTGCTTTCAATAAGCTACAGGAAGAAAGGCGTGTGAGAGGAGGTGGATGTCAGCAGCAGGATTTGATTGAACTCTTCCCTCTTCGCCGTGTCAGTGTAAATGAGACATGTGGAATTAAAACTGCACTGAAGACAGGTGTCAGGACATTCCATATTTTGTTTCACAGCAGAATCAATCTCCATGCCTGTCTTCAGACAGCTCCTTCACATTCACAGCAGGGATTGTCCTCATGGCCTTCAGTGTGAAAATGCCACCGTGTCTGGGTTATGTCACTTAAAAATTGACTAGGACAAGGGGACAATGGCAACATATCTCATAGATTTAATGACAGAGAAAAAGACATTAAAATATGTTGATATCTTTCAACAAACATTTTAGATTAAAGGTTTAAAAATACCTTCTTTACTCTTTTCCACCCAATTTATTATAGTTTTCCACCTTTTGCAACTACCTTTTACTTTTATCATTTAAAGCAATGATATGCATCAATTTTAACTTCAAATCAGAATAATTGTGATGCTCTGACTGAAATTGGAAGAATGGCTTCTTCTGCATTTCCACGTTGAGCCGGAACGCTGCTACTGCGCTACAACTTTAGTGGAGCTGCAAGAGACTTCTCGCAAGAACTGCCTAAGGGTGCATAAGGCTTCGTAAGGCTGTGTAGCCCGAGTCACATTTTATTTCTACTTGTCAACAAATGCATGTGTACAGCTGTCTATAAGGGAAACTCAATGTGTGATTTGTATGTATGGCAGTGGTGTGACCATGAATTACACTTTACACCTGTAGTGAGAGCCCAGTAGCAAATAAATAGCATAATGCTGCCTTAAAGTTACAATAAAAAAATAAAAGTCTGTTTAATTTCGCATGGGTGAATGATCACACACCATACATAATTAAACACACTATACATTTATCAATTTATCGATTAATTTATGGATAAATTCCATTTAATCAAAAGAGAAACACTTCACAATGCATCTCCAACACAGCTGCAGTGGTTAGAACCTACCAAAAGTGCTTCAAGGAAGAGGACAACTGGTCATGGGCACCCACGGCTAATTAATGCAATCCATGGAGGCCCTACCTTACAATTTACAGGACTTAAAGGATAATCTGCTGCTAATGTATCAGATGTGTCAGATACCACAGGACACCTTCAGAGGTCTAGAACTGGCTCATAATCGCATGCGATTTAATCCATTATCAATTAGCCAGTCACTCCTACTAAAGCCTGAAGGCTTCACACCCTTTATTAACACCAAATCACTCTCAATCTATCTGTCTCTCGATCAGTCTGTCTCTCCTTCTCTCAGAGTGCTAAAGAGTCCTCTCATTAACAAAGAAAGCAAAGGAAGAACACAGCCTTATCAAAATTCTTCAACTACAGAGAGTCAATATCAAATTCATCTCACAGTTCATGTCTGAATCAATTTGGAGATGGGCATTCACTGTTTGTGTGTGTGTGTGTGTGCATGTGTGTGTGTGTGTATGTGTGTGTTTGTGTCAGATGTGAGCTCCTGTCAGATGTCAGGAGACAGGTGGACATGACAACGTGATATAATTTATAACAAGGCCATAAACTCACTGACAAAATGAGCGACAGGTGGCAAAATCTGACGATCTGACTCACTCACAGTTTGATGCTTCTGTTTACAGCTTTCTTCAAGCAGGTTCACATTTCCAGTACAGACGAATCAAACCTCAAAGACCATAAAAAAGTGTTTTATACACTCTCTAAATCCTTTACATGTTTCAAAATCAAACAAATAGTATAGATTTTGACTACTTCTTGTTTTTCAAAATAATACACCATGGCTACATGCTAATCTCTGTTCACATGCTGGCAAGTAGAGAAATAAATGGGATTTTTGAAAACTGTTGCCATGTGGTAAAGCAAAAACTTACAAGCATAGTACATAATTAATACAACATATTAAAATTAGTAATATTTGAAAACAAATATTATTAACTGTTCTTGTATTCATACCGAACCTTCAATGTTAAGGTCATAAATACAGGGTATTTATAATTTATTTATTATTAGGGTATGGCAATTTAGGTATTAGGGTAATTTTAAAAGTGCATGTGCCACCTGTAACCCTTTAGCTGTATGCTGTTGGATTTGCATGGTATTGTGGAACCGATAGTGGTATAGAGTATTGCTGTGGTAAATGTAGTCTTGTTTACCCCCTCCACCCATCCTTCTTGACTCCCTCCTTCCCCCTCTCGCTGCCATATGTAGAGACAGTGACTCACATGGTCAGTATTGAGTCTGTGTATTCTCTACCTCTCACTGTTCTGTTTTAAATCAAAATGACCAGAAATAAACAAGTATTTCACCAATATTCTACTTTTTTAACAATTATATGAACTTATTTTAACTTATTTCTTTGTCAAGATCTGGAAAAAGACCCAAACTGTTACCTTCAGCTGAGAGAAAATTGGTTAGGATGGTCAAGAAAAGCTCCAAAACCACCAGTCTACCTTGGACTGAAAGCTGCTGGAACTCCAGTTTCACTGTCTACAGTCAAGTGAGATTTACATCGCAATGTTGTCCTAGAAAGAAGCCCCTACTCCAATAATGACACAAAAAAAAAGCCCTCGGGAGGAGATGTTTAAAGCTTGATGAATGACAGTAAGATGTATGGAGAAGCATAAGTGAGGCATTCAACCTCAAGAACACTGTAGCAACTGTTAAGCATGGTGGTGGTTGCAACATGTTCTTGGGCTATTTTGGAACTGGTACACTGCACAAATTGCAGAACAACAGCCCCAAACACACAATTACAGCATTTCTAAATTGTGTAAAATATTGAAATTGAAATTTCGCATTTTTTTTTACATCTGTATTTCTTTATTCAGCAGCCATACGTTCTGTGTACATCTGCATTCAGCCACTGGTCAAGTCCTGCCTTCTTAACGCCACTATTGGTCTACATGTACCTTCATCTGCAGTATATCAAACATGGGCTAAACTGCTAAAGTTCTGTCTTCTCACCACTCATATAGGTCAAACTAATTTTCACCACAGCTGATTGGCCACAGCCTTAAATGCACAAACTCAAATATAAATACACCCGAATAACTTTGACTTTTTGATTTCATTTATCTGTTTTTTTACACTAATGTAATGTAATGAAAAAAAAACATAAAAAGTATTTAACTTTGCTTTGCTATTGTTTTACACTCAAGTTGAAACGATAGGTGATGATTGAGCCACTTAAGCTGAAAGGAGATGATTTGGCCATATAGGCTATTAAGGCTATTTATTAGTTTTGGCAAATGAATAAATGTTTATGCATTAATGCCTATGGTTACATATTTGACTTAGGCCTACTTGAAGCAACCCAGCCACAGCATCCTCACCTGAGTAATCTTTTTTGTCCCTTGTCCTCTTTTTTGATAACCAATTTAATCGTTTTGACCCTGTGTTGATTTCAGAATCTGTTCAGTACTGTATCGTGTAGGCCAGCATGCTTTCTTTTCATCATCCAGTACTTCTTCTTGCCTCTAGGAGTGCACAAGTCGCATTAATCTGTGCTCTACTGCTTTGCCAAGGCTTCTGTTCAGTTCAATGAAGCTAATGGGTCAGATATTTTTGGTGCTGGGAATTTGATGTGCTGAAAACATTCTTGTGCATTTCACAACATATTGATGGACACTAGTAAAGCAAAGCATAGTTGCTATGAACATGACCCTGATTAGACATAGTCATACTAAGTAAAAAAAAAAAAAAAAAAGCAATCTCATATGCTAATGTGACTGCAACTGAAACTGGGTTAATAGAGATGTAGGAAGTTCCTGTCAGAATTTATTAGAATATCTGGACTATCCACTATGCCCTGGGCCATTTCTGTGAGGAAGCATGACCAGCATTTCCTCTGGTGAGTGTGTGGGTGGAACATTAATATATGATAATGCAGACTAACTAATGGGGAGAAGCTTCCCATACATGCACCCACACCCACACACTGTCTGTCAGTAGCTGAATATACCGAAGTAGACTTGACTGTAAGTAACCTCAATTTGAGAAATCAAAAAGAAATCTTTGGACTTTTTTTTTTTAGATCAAATAACAAAGAAAAAATAATAAACATTGATTTTCTTTTGGAAGTCAGTCAATATAATTTTTTTCCCATTACGATTACTTTTTTTGATTTCCATGTTTACAGTTACAAAACCCTGCATAGCTATAGTCATTTTTTTAAGGCAGCCAAAAGTCTTTGAGTTCTTCTTTTGAGGATTTTCACCCTTGCAACAGCCTTCAAGGTCTATGAGAGTCCTGGGTTGTCTTGCATGCAGTGCTCATTTGGAGTCTATCCACAGATATTTGATGATGTTTAATTTGAGGAACTCTGAGGGCCATGGCAAAACTTTTAGTTTACAGCCAAATAGGGGTTTTAAGTAGTTCTCTCTGAAACTTTTTACTGGTCTTCCACACCTCAACTCGACCTTTTCTTAAACACAAACTAAGGAAACCGCTACAAAAATGCTTTTTGCACACTGTACAGATGTTCTTTTCTGTAAATATCAGCTCTTTACTTTCTGTAAATATCAGCTCTTTATTACCTTTAGTACTTTTTACTTTTTTTATTTATCCCCTACCCTATTTATTGTTTAGTGTAATTTTCCTTTAGTTTAAGACTGTGTTCTGTGTTTTTTGTTACTTGTCATATGTGTTGCTCTCACCAAGACAAATTCCTTGTATGTGTAACATACTTGGTGAAATAATGAGATTCTGATTCTGATTCTTTGCTATTTTCTTACAGCCTTCTCCTGCTTTTTAATTTTTAGTTCAGAGTTCTACCCAGCTGCTTAGAGGAGCCCATGGCTGCTGATGGTTGTGAGGAGTCATTGTATTTAGGAAGCTTTGAAATTTGCATCACCTGGCCTTGATTCTGAACAATGATTCTGAACAAGCCACAGCCCTAACAAGCTAATTACATTCTTGAGATCTTAAAGATTGAGATCTTTCTAAACATTAGCTGACAGATCAAATCTTTTTGGGTGCCACATTTTTTGCACAGTGAAAAAAAAATTTTGCAACCGATTTCCTTAACTCCTCCCTGACACCAGAGCTGGCTTTACCTAATAAGCAACATGAACAGCCACTAAGTATCCTACAGCTAGTACATACAGGCTGATGCTGACATTTTATTTGTTGTTTAGTTTGTCACTTCGTAGCTGATCAGAGCAAACGCTGCCCAGCTCATCCAATCACAGTAGTGTTTTATTTTCCGAGACCCTGACCCATCACTGGCAAATTCCAAATTTTTAAACATTTTGAAAAACTACATTTTATGTATAATATATTAATCAATATTTATCTATGATGAATAATTATATATAATAATATCATATAAATACACACAAAAATTGTAAAAAGTATTGGGACACCTGTTTATTAATTGTTTCTTCCAATATATATATTGCCTAGGCAGATGGGGGCCCCTAAAAGTCCTTCCAAAAGGGATAAAATCTTGTACTTTTGCTCACCTCTATTACATACAAAGGCTTTTTTACAGGAGTTGGCCTGCATTAACAGATTCCTAATGTAGTTTATTTAAAATAAGAGCAGCAAAATACTGCTGTTGATTTCTAAATCTGAAGCTGAATTGTCCAGATGAAACAAGCCGAAATTCCCCCGTCTCTCATTACTTTCCCTCCTGCTCGCTTTTTCTTCTTCTTCTCTCTCACTCTCGTTCTCTCTCTCTCTTTAAAATCGCTCCACAATATGCTCCTGTGGGGCTCTGTAGGTTGACCTTCACAGAGACGGCCCTCATTCACGCTCGTTTTCTAAAGCCTTTTCAATCTCCTTCGCTCGCTCTCTGTTGGACTGCTGTCGATTGGTTGAGGCGTTTTAATGCTAACAAAGAAGGAAGGGATGCTCTCGAGCCACAGAGGAAAATACCCTCAATAGTTTTCAACCACAACGTCATACAGTCCACACTTACACACTTAATATACATGTTTTACTATTTATTCATTTTTTCTGCCAATTTAAAGGTTCAGCACACTAACCTATCTTTATCACAAACCTGGTTCTTTATGGAATCAAACGTGGTTCTTCTATGGCATCACTCAAAGAATCACCCTTTTTTTAAGAGGTAGTTAAAATATAAAAATGATTACCCAATTTCTGTATGAGTTACACAGGTCTGAGTAAATAAAGTACCAAAGATTGACGTGCAAAAGATGAAGTAATTAGTTAGTTATGATGTAGCTTTGCTGTGTTATGGAGATGTTTGGTTTAGTCTATGTTAAACACCTGTGATCTGATGACTAATTGACTAAATTACATTGTACAATCAATTGCACAGCCTTGTCGGAGGTTTAGCATTAAGGAATTTTTGACTAATTGTCAGGTCTACACTGTGTACATGATCAAATATAGTACTGCCTGTTAATCAGTAACATTTAAATGCAATGATTTCTTAAAAGCCATTTACTTAAAAAAAAAAAGTTTTATTAAACAAAGGAAACAAAACAGCAAACAGGCTACAAAGAAACAAACCAGGGAATAAATACTGAGACTAACTAACAAACTAAACAGAAACAGAACAAACAAGTAAAGCAAGTATAAAGACTGAGACTAACAAAAGAAACAAGCAAAAATAACCAGTACTAAAACTAACAAACAGAAACCAAACAGTCAGGCCTCCCCAACATACTGTGCACCCACATGAACGGGCACCCACACGAATGGGCATAAGACCAGACAAGAGAAGGCTGAAACAAAGGGGTACCTATACAAAGACAAATGAGGAACACCTTGGATTAACAAGGGGGCGTGGTTACAGAGGAGGCACAGGTGGAAACACTAATAAACGGGCGGTGCTAGGAATGACAGACACAAACAGAGCCATGTGCTAGGAAGAATATGGTGAATCCAAACAAGGGGACAGATGTGACAAACTATTTATAAATAATTGTGTAACATTAATTCATTTATTTGTTAGTGTTATTAAATATGTGATAACATATGTATTAAAGTTTTTTATTTGAGTTGAGGTTAAACTAGAGTTTGTTCCTTTACCTCAAATACAGCTCATCAGCCAAGAACTGGGATGTAGTGTTAAAAAAGAAAACAAAGATAGGTTAATACTAAACTTCAGTTGGCTCATTCATGTAACTATCACACACATAAACCATGCATATCATGTTCAAAAGATTGGAATATTTACATCATTTTAAGTCAGAATTTATTTTGAATTCTATATACAGCTTGGTTTGGGTTATGCTGGCTTTTCTTTTGAATGAGGAGACGGCAGTGTTTGAGGTGTTTGTCTCTACCATGTACCAAACTTTCATTATTCATTATGCCAAGGGCACTTTTAGGTAATCTCAAATAGATCCACTTAGCCTTTGTGGTTTCATTTGCAGAGGGAGGCTACAGTGCTCAAGCACCTGCATTGTTCCTTGTTGATGTCTGTAGTGCTCCAGGCTTGCTCGAGGCTTATATCAGGAGAAGTTTCAGTTACTAAAGTTTATACTTAATGTTTTAAAATCATTTCTGACATACAAGAATGGTGCTAAAATAATGTCCATAAAGGTCAGTGTATTCATAATTGTTCCCAGTTTTATCTCCTTTCTCTCTTTTTAATGCCACTAACACACTGCTAACACAACGCTAACACAATGTCACTGGACAGCTTAAAACTCTTGGAAGAGAGAGTGTTAACCAGAAGCTATGACAGCTCACAGACATCCCACTGGCTAGCATCGCAAATAGTTATGGGGGAGAGGGAGGGCCCATCAGTGTATGCATAATAACCACACCTATTTGGACAGATCAATCTTGGTTATGCAATAACTGCAATACATTTCTAATGCTGCTTGGATTGGGGAAAATGTGTATGCGCACAACTTGACAGCTTTGTAAACTGATACCTCTCACTGACTATTTCATCTTTACCAGGTGCTCTCGGTTGTTTAGCATCTACTCTACCAAACTGGCCAAAACAAACATTCATGGCAATGTGATTGACCTCTACCATTTATCCTCTAACTCAGCAAGAAAGACTACTTTGCATACACTACTCTATTTAGACTAAAAAATCTCCTGAGTCCTTGTGAACCCCCTACTTACTTCTATAGCATTTCACCAATTCCACCGCACTTTATTCGTACATCCATTATTCATCACCAAGACCTGTTCCATTGTCTCCTGTCACTGATTCCATTTCATCTTCACCTAGTCCTCTCCTCCTCATGTTACCCGTGGGCCTAATTTGCAGGTCATTCATTCAGGGCTGGTGCAGTCTCCACAGCTTCCTGGGAGGAATTCCAAATGCTATGCTGATTTTAGGACAGTCATGTCAGTCATTCAAATGTTTGCTCAAGACCCCACACATGCCCACCACCAGTGAGTTCACATTTTGTCTGACGTTTTTTGGTGTCCCATCCAGAACAGTTTAAAATACACCTTTTTCATCAGAGAAGCTATTGGGATTTCTGCAGTTTTTATTCATACATTTTTGACACATAATGCAGGAGGTCACAAGTTCTGTTCCTGGAGACCCCACAACCACCTGTGTTGCAAAACTAGCCTTTGTCCCCATCACTCAGTGAGGTGCTAGCACACTACTTGAGACTAATGACAAGAACTGGGTTACAGAGGAGAAACAAATCGGAGTACAGAGACTAGGATGAAAGCAAACACGTGAGAAAACTGGGAAAGTAGACAAAGGAACACAAGCAAGGACAGTAACATGGAAAATTACATGGAAGTACTGTGCCAACAAGGTGCTTGTGGGGAGGCTAAACTGCTCATACCAGACAATCCATATTGGTATAATAATAGTAGTGTAATGGGCCTGTGTTTGCCCTGAACCATTATTGTATGGCCATTAAGGTTTGATAGATGCAGTCGTACAGAGATTGCGCAGTAGCCTATGTGAAAAGATTACACATAATCCAGACCCAAACTTCACTACAATGAGTTTTACCTAAAAACCTTGAGCTGTTAGCAGTTAGCAAGTTAGCAACACAACATGCTAAGCTTAGCTCAGCTACCTTAGGGCTACCTTAGGAAGGACTGTACAACACTAGGCCAAACCAACTGTAACTGAAAGGAAACCTAGCCTAATGCATTTGGGTGTTTTTCCTCCTAGCTTCATTTTAATGTTGTTCCCTGTTTGTTCTTTGTCTTGTTAAGAATCATGATGAATGCACCAATAAAAATAATCTTACTTGAAATTAATCGTCTTACACTGGTTTAATAAGGATTTTTGCCTCTTCCTGTAAAAGCCCATTTTGGAGAGATTTAGGTTTGTGCCACAACAGCTATGATATGCTGGTTTACGCTGGTTTGGTGCCAGTGTGGTGTATCTTGACTAGCCTACCAGTATTCAGAACACAGCATATTTGCTTCCATATATGATTCCAGCATGCCAGCTTCCATTGCTCTTCATCTAATGTAACTTCACCTAAGTGTGGTTTGGTTTTCAGCCTAACCTGCCTCAGATTAGAATGAAATATTAAAACAAAGGCCAAAGAGTATTAGCATTAGCCGAAGGCACAGTAAGCACACACACACTTGCTCAGCTGTTCAGCTAAGTAATCAATGGCTACAGATTAGCTGTGTTTGATAGTTCAAAAGTCAATTGCCCGCATAGAGGCTTATGGGGCAGGTTTATGGGTCCCACTCTACTCAGTGGAACAGTGGCAACTGTCAGGACAAAACAACATCATTGAAATTAAATGTATTGCCCTCCTTTCCTCTCACTGACTCACATATACACACTGGCTCATCCATGCCACTTCCTTCCTAATGCTTTTAAGACAGAACTTGGCAGGTTAAAATGCTGCTGGAACAAGCAATCAGTGTTGGCAAGCTGTCTCAGACAACTGTTTGGGGCTGGAAGCCTTTAATTCTTAACATTCATTTCTAAATATATAGTTCATTAAAGACACTGAAGGGAGTTCTACCCAAGCGAGGGCCTTGCACTACATAAAGCATACTTTCATACACATTTCATTGCTTGTTACCACAGTGGAAAGTTAGGTAAGAGAAGGGCAGTGTGTAAACAGTACAGTCAGTTGTTTCATTCAAGGTGGTCCATTCATCATGAAATGGGGGGAAAGTCCAGCTAAGAAGCATTATAACTCAGAGGCACTGTTGTAGTGAGGACCTTCAGTCAACAAAGTGGCAACTTGCCTACTTTGCTGTCGCTTCCAGAGGTCAGGACCTAGTACTAGCCTACCAGGAAATGAAAGCCCTAGCACAAGTTCTACCAGGAGACTCTAATGCACCGTCACCTGTCTTCAGTCAATCACCAGCCTCCACCTGTGTTCAAAAGGCCTCTACTTACACGCTTTTTTTGCTGCTTTCAGAAGCGACTTCAGATGTCTTTCTCCTTCTTCCCCACCGCCAACAGTTTGGTCCCGTCGGCTGCCCGTGGGGGTTGGCTCTGACCCCCTGCCTTTAAGTTTGGTAGGATCTGTGATGTTGGGAGTCTAGATGTTGGCCGACAATAGGGCCTATGCCAACATCAACAAAGATTTAAGTTGTTATCATTTTTCCTATCTCCTTGTTCATTATTTGTCAAGATTGAATTCATGCTTTATTGTATTCTTGTCTCTGGAGTCATCTGGTACAACAACCACTGTTCCCACAAATCTGCAGAAACAGTAGATCCATGTTTACATGTTGGCACACCTGGCAATATTCTAGAGGTGTGGATTAAATGATGCAGAAAACTTGCTGGAAATGACATACACAGAACAGGTACATCACTCTTGGATTTTTAGGGCTAGGTCATCTGTGTAAGGTATGTAGCTAAGTTTTGTATGTGTGTTTTTAGCCTCTGTCTTTGCTCTTGTAGCGTTTTTAGGCTGTTGAGAGTATGGTTTGTATGACGCCTTTAAAAGTAGATCTGGGACCTTTTCGTCAACTCTTCTGAATACTTGTATGTATTGTATTAAGTATTAAGAATTTCATTGGCTAAATTCTAAACTATGTCACTCTCAATGCTGTGTTTACGACAGCATTTGCGATAGCTTGCCAGATGACAGATGACCAGACTTAGGGAAGAGTTGGTTGACTGACTTTGTGTGATGTGTTGCACCCATATAGAAGCTAGAACCCATAGAGCTACAGAAAGTTGTCAAATAGGTGTAGTGTTGCATTGTCAGGGTTGGTCAGGGTTTACCCAAAATTATGATATAATGTTGAATCCTTTGAATCATTTTAAGCTTAAACATTACTCTACAGTATATAACACAGAATACCAGTAACCACAGAAACCGTTCTGTGAATGGTCATTTATAATGTGGATACAGTGCACTTCAGAGAGTTAAATGGAAGTTAATGAGGTTCCATTCAAAACATTACTGAAATAGTTCTGACTGTACTTACTAGTGAGCTAGACTGCACATAATCTGCCTAAACTTAGCTTGACTAAGACTACAATGGTCAGACCATGCTGGTCATGCAACAGTTAATATATGAGTAAATATATAGTTATGAATACATTAAACATTAAACAGTAACAGAAACAATAAATATTTACATGCAGTCCAGATTTTTGACACAACCCACAACTCGCAACACCCAGGGAAAGAGAGAGAGAGTGAAACTCTCAAACAGTGGTTTGAGAACCACTGAAATAGCGGCAGTGCAAATGGCTTGTTGAAGTCCAAGTTTAATATATGAAGGTAATTGAAAATGTCTTTAAAGTGACGGCGCTGGGAGGGATGAGGTACCTAATTATGAGCTCAGGAGGAAGAACTACACCTGCTCTGGAAAGGCTTTATTGCCCTATCATGCATTCAGAAAGAGAGAGACTTTTATACACAGCAGTAAAACAGAGAAAATGAACAGAGGAGAAAGGAAGATGGGGTAAAAGAGTTAAGGTTATTTGGAGGATAAGTGGACAATGTTGAAGCCAAAACTGCTGATATGGAACAGATGGTAGATGAGGCATAAGTGATGAGACCTGCCGCTCCTAAATCAATCAGTTCTCTCTCACATACACACACATTTGGTGATTTGTGGAAGTGAAGTGCACGTAAATCATTTTGGCATGTCCTGCATGTTGAGTAACTACATCTGAATGTGTTTTGTTTTACAGGTATGTTATTGGACCCTCATTATACAATAATAAGCAACCACATCCAAAAAGTCCCTTTTTGGTACTTCCACTCTATTTTGGCTCTATTTTGAGTAAATATACAGACAAAAAAGGCCTCAGAAATGGATTGTCAGTCATGCTATGGCACTTCAGACAGGTTAAGGGCCTTAATCAAAGACCCAATACTGGCAAATTAGATATAGAACCCACAACCCTTTATGCTCAGTTATATCGTATCATTATATAAACAGTTCAACATTAAATCTGAAATGGGAGACTGTTTGGAAGCTCTTGGATGTAAGATTAGGAAGGGATAGCTGAGCAAGTCATTTCAGACATTTTCCAGAATTGCACATATTCAGCAGGAGCATATTCAATGGTCACTAATAAACAGCCACATCTCTTTTATACTATAGTTATTAATACCAAATATTACCAGGCTAATGTTGTTAACTAGTAGGAAAAGCCAGTCGTAAAGCCAGACGAACTGAAGGCCTAGGTTTAATAGCCACAGTCACCACTGATACCTATCGTAAATACTGACAGGGTTCTCACGGAGGGCACTGTGCACGGAAAAAGTCACATCTCTGGTGTATCGACAAAGAGCGCACAGCCTGCGGCTAAAACACATCACTTTAAACACACACAAACACCCACAGCATGACTAAGAGATGTCAGCTTTTGTGCAGAAACCTCTTCATTCAGTCATGACTTCCCTCTGGGTGTTTGTCACACTCTGACAGGTCACCAAAGCAGCATTCCCTCAGAACACATGATGCTCTCTGTGTGTCTCTGGTCTTCACTACAATGTAGGGGTGTAACGATACACAGAAGTCGGATTCGGATCATGCCACAGTTTGGACATAATTGGTTCGGTATGAGTTTAGTATCAGTATTCTTTTTACTTATTTTTTATCCTTTTTTCAGAGGCCATTCAGCTCTCAAACTAAGCTTAACATGGCATGTTGCTAACTTGCTAACAGCTTATACTTATGTCAGGGGTTCCCACATTTTTACATGCCAAGACCCATGTAGCATACTGTGTTTATAAAACAATAAATTATTCTTAAATAATAAAATAATGATCCTTATTTCTTCTGCTGTTAGAGGCATGATCCGTTCAAACTAAAGATTAGAGCTGAATGGATCATGCATCTAACAGCAGAAGAAATAAGGATCCATTCAGCTCTAATCTTCAGTTTGAATGCAGAAGTAATAAGTTCTTCTCACCACAAATTACAGGCAATGGTAGAGCAAGCATCACAAAAAACTTAAAGCACTTAAGCAGCCTATGTCCACATGTGGTTGGAAGTGTTGTTATAAACTTCTATTACCAAAGAATAGCCCCACCAGCTTGTACAGAAGTCCCTGTAGTTACAGAGTAATACACCTTAGTGCATCACAAGCCCTTCTGCATTAAGGGGTTAAGAAAAACTACAAAGCTTTTGAGAAACTAAGCTGGTGTCAGTCAGCTGCTCAGTATTTTATCACTACATTCACTGTTTCACTGTTGTGTTTCTGGGAAATGGGCATTGCGTTTATTAGTCTTTGCATATTCCTATAGCAGGGGTGGGCAAACATTTGGTCTTTTCCTCAACTCAGTGATTCAACTCAGCTGTTAATTGCCAGGTTTATTAGGGCTGTTAGAGCAGGGCAATCAACAAACTGTGCTGGACTCTATGTCTCTTGTTGCAGACCCCTGACCTATAGGGTATGTGTAGTGTGTATTCTCTGTACAACCAACCACACACCTAACTGCAACGATTGGGTATGAATACACGTACCGTGACAAACCTAATCCACTCGTAAAATTTCTTAGTGACTAAAAAATATACACAGGTTTATGATTGCGTAGTTATGATAACACCAATTTGATGAAGGCTTTATTAATCCACTAAACTGAATGGCCAATCACATGTTTGGTCACATCTCAGAAAGATTTGCTAATTTTGTCCTCAGTAGAGATTAAGGAATCATGCTTGATCCTGTTTATTGAGTTATTGATTGCTCATCATTAAAAAGAGGCCTCATTTGTCTTGTTGAAAAAGCCAGTGAAAATATTAAATGGGACTATGAGAAAGATAGAGAGATAGGGAGAGAGGGAGCAGTAACTGAAGTTAATTCCCTATGTGTCCCTACACTCAAAGCCTATCTGCTTCTATTTTTGGATTTCCCTCCACATAAATTCGATTTTCTGTCCAGCATCCAGCTTTGATGCAATAAGCCAAGATGATCAATAAGTAAACAATAGTTCACTACAGGAATACCAACAACTGCCTTTGGAGTTCTAAGATCTTTTTCTCTGCAGCAAAATGAACCCAAAATATTAGCATTCAGTATACATTCATTTCACACTATCACATTGTTGTTCAGCCTGATCATCCATCGAATTCATGCTGTTAGTAGCCTAGCATATATAGCAGTGCAGTTGCTGTTTTTTTATCAAAAATGTAATCAATTTTTAAAGTGGTGTTTTGACAGGAATCCTGTATTTGTGTCAGTTTCCCTCTTGTAAACAGGTGGATACCAGAGCCCAAGCAGCAGCTAAAGTTACATAAAGTTCTGGAAGTCGCCCTAGGACAGATTGAGAAAGATAGTTTGCCTAGAACAGAGCTTTATTTAGTTTGTATTGTTGGTTAAATGGTCTGTTTCCTACATTGTTCTAACTAAAGCAGTTCTATGGGTTTATTTTCACCCTGTTTACACCTGGTCTACTGGTGACTAGTATTGTGAAAACAAAGTGCAGTAACTGCACTGTTGTAAATTGACTGTATTGTATCCTGACAAGATTTTTGCCATATGCATTTATACCTGCTACACTTGTTACACTTGCTGTCTCTAATTAGACTTAAATCCAATTACTATGTGGGGTGGAGTATGCAAATCTGCTCATTGTATTACTGGTTGTACTGGGAGGGGTTTTGGTTGCTGAATGTGCCTTGGAGAGATTTGGATGTATTTATACAGCTATGACGTGGCTCAGAGAGATCGGGTTTGTTCCACCTTGGGTGGCTTGGCCTTGTCCAGATATAAACCTGACACCAGCTGACCAAATGACCAGACGTAAATGGGGTCATTGTTGCTGGTTTATGTAAATTTATGTAAACAGATTTAGGTAAATGACCTGAGCTTTGATTTGTTGTCTTGTCTTGTGCTTCATTTAGAAAGCAGACCAGGTGAAACACTCTTTATAACTTCAGTCTGTTAGGTAGGGCTAAGTGGATGTTACATTTACATTAACATTTATGGTATTTAGCAGACACTCTTATCCAGAGTGACTTACAAAAGTGCTTCACTGTTTACTCAAGAAAAACCTCATTAAATAAAAGATACCTCTAAGTTTAGACACTACTAAACACAAATCAATATGAAGACCATAGTACTCTACACTTCGCCCAAGTACTCTCGGAAGAGGTGGGTCTTTAGCCTGCGTTTGAAGACAGTAAGCGACTCTGCTGTTCAGACACACAGGGGAAGATCGTTCCACCACTGATATCCACAGACTCAGCACTCAAGTTGAATTGAATCCAGAGACACGACTCACACCCAGAGACTAGAGGCACGACTTAGACTCGCACCTAGAGACTAGAGGCACGACTTAGACTCGCACCAAGAGACTAGAGGCACGACTTAGAATTGCACCTAGAGACTAGAGGCATGACTTAGACTCGCACTAAGAGACTAGAGATACGACATAGACTCGCACCAAGAGACTAGAGACACAACTCAGACTCGGACCTAGAGACATGACTCAGACTCGCACCCAGAGACTAGAGACACAACTCTGACTCACACCCAGAGACTAAAGACATAACTCACACTCGCACCAAGAGACTAGAGGCACGGCTTAGACTCGCACCTAGAGACTAGAGGCACGACTTAGAATTGCACCTAGATACACAACTCAGACTCTAACCTAGAGACTATAGAGACGACTCAGACTCGCACCTAGAGACTAGAGACATGACTTAGACTCGCACCTAGAGACTAGAAACACGACTCAGACTCACACCTAGAGACTAGATACACAAATCAGACTCACACCCAGAGACACAACTCAGACTCGCACCTAAAGACTAGAGACACGACTCAGACTCACACCTAGAGATTAGTGACATGACTCAGACTGCACCTAGAGACTAAAGACATGACTCAGACTTACACCCAGAGACTAGAGGCATGACTTAGACTCGCACCTAGAGACTAGATACACAACTGAGACTCGCACCCAGACACACAACTCAGACTCGCACCTAGAGACTAGAGAGACAACTCAGACTCGCACCTAGAGACTAAAGACATGACTCAGACTTACACCCAGAGACTAGAGGCACAACTCAGACTTGCACTTTGAGACATGACTCAGACTCACGCCCAGAGACTAGAGACATGATTCAGATTCACACCTAGAGACTAGAGATACAACTCTGACTCACATACAGAGACTAAAGACATGACTCACACAGAGACTAGAAGCACAACTTAGAATTGCACCTAGAGACTAGAGACATGACTCAGACTCGCATCTAGAGACTAGAGACACTACTTAAACTCACATCTAGAGACTTGAGACACAACTCAGACTCGCACCTAGAAACATGACTCATACTCCCACCCAGAGACTAGAGACACAACACACACTCATACCCAGAGACTAGAAACACAACTCAGACTTGCACCCAGAGACTAGAGACACAACTCAGACTCGTACCCAGAGACTAGAGACACAACTCAGACTCGTACCCAGAGACTAGAGACACAACTCAGACTCGTACCCAGAGACTCAAGACTAGCATAAAGTGACTTGTGAAGATTTATGCTGAGAACAGACAGAAAACAAGTGTGCAGAACAAGTGTGTTAAAATAATGTGCAGCATTACTGGGGCGGGGGTGTGTGGGGGGTCAGTTGAATCCCTTGTCAGTCGTATCACTATGAGGGAGGGAGGAGAGAAGGGCAGAGGGAAGCAGGGATGGAGCGATAGATGGATGAGTGGATGAGTGGAGGGGATAAATAGCCTTATTTTAGGGCTAGCTCTCAGTGACAGAGGCACTCAGACAGGGGCAAATGGTTATTAATGATATCTGTCTGCACAAGGACACACACCCATACACACACACACACACACACACAACCAAAGTGTTATGACACAAGCAAGATAAAAATTGTCAGGAGCACAAGCACTCAGAAGCAGACAGACACCCAGCTTGACCAAATTGTAACACAAGTGACAATGTGCAATGTGTGTGTGTGTGTGTATGTGTGTGTGTGTTTGTTCTGGATCTTTAATAAAGATTTTTTTTAAGATTTGTGAAGTACTTTTTCTAAAAGTTTACCCAACAATGTAAAATATTTGGCTTTCAATACAAGCATGCAAGCAGGTTTAAGGTATTCGTAATGTCTGTATTTTTTGTATTATTTTAGCATGAGGAAAAATAATAATCAAAGGTGAATTTCATATACTTTTTCCTGGCAGAACATTTAAAATGTTTGTAATATCATAGGAATTATAGACTGTTTTACAGGAAATATATTGAGATTGCCAGCACACATTTTTGTATCTTGTGAAATTTCTTCATAAAAAAAAACATTTAAAGCTATGTTTTCAACATTTTTATGAATCCATTCATCACAAAACATGCACACAATAAAAAGAGCAGCTGGTATTCTCAAAAACTGTAAAATATATTTTTTAATGAAGTGACATTGTTTTATTATAGCAGTGTTTGTCAGTCAATCAGTCAACTGGAGTCAGTTTAACCCCTTACACAAACTATGCCCCACCGGTGGGTCGAAATTGTTTAAGTTTTTACAAACTTCTATCACCACAGAACATCCCCACCAGTTTATACTGAGGTCCCTGTAGTTACTGAGTAATACACATTAGTGTGTAATAAGCATTGGGCTGTTAAGGGGTTCATTTGTGTCTGTCTTACACTCCTAAAAATAAAGGTGCTTCAAATGGTTCTTTGAGCATGTTTGTAATACGGATGCATGACTGTGAAGATCCCCTTTAAGATCTTAAGAGTCTTCCCTTGATTTAAAGAATCTTTACCAATTTAAAGGTTCATTCTCACACATCTCCATTACAAACACAGTTATTTATGGAAAGAACAGATTTTGGAATGGCTTTGTTAAACCCTTTCGAGGACCTGAACTGCACAAAGACATTGCGAGATGCTGGGATCACTGCTAAATGGGGTGCAACCAGCTTTTGAAAGTAAGGGCCAATGATGTTTTACCACACAGGAGGACTGGATGTGGAACATCTTTTCATAATAAATGCATAAAATGGTTCCTCTGAGTCTTATTTATGCATTATAGGGTTTTAGTTGAAGTGTTTAAAATGTGCGCAGATTCAGGAATAGTATGGACTGATGTGTTTTTACTCTAAAACACTTTAAAAACATTTACATTGCCTATTACTGCACTTTGTTCCAACTTCGCAGTTCACTTGTAACCTAGCAACTGCTCCATATAGGATAAATCAGCATTACGTCAAAATAACAGTAAAGTTTCTTCCGGGTGAATAACGCTGTTAGTACTGCTTTAATAGTATAGGACCTTGAAAGGTATTTACACAAATTATTGTAAAATGTTTTTAATAATTTTGTAAAAACAAAAGTTTTCTGTGATTTTCTGTAAAACCAGTCATTTTGTAATAAAGTCTCACTAATGCTGTAAGAACAGAACATTTTCAGTAGTTTTGTGAAAACAGAACATTTTCTGTGATTTTCTGTAAAACAAGACTTCTAGTAATTTTGCAATAAAGTTTTCAGTAATTCTGTGAGAACAGGACATTTTTCACTAATTTTGAAAAAACATTATCAATGATCTTGTACAAAAAAAGGTTTTTATGATTTTCTGTAAAAACAAAAAAAAAAGTTTACTTTTAATAAACAACAGTAATATTATAAAAACCGAACATTTTCAGATGCACAGCTCAGCTTTGCTGCTCATTTTACTACTCAGGTGGGCTGTATCGATACTCCTGAAAGTACCAATACCCCCTACTGAGTCTGGCAAGAACTGAACAATCTGCTCACCCGCTGATTTGATCTGGTCTATAGGCTGTTTAATGTAACTCCTTTTATTTGTTGCAGAATATAAATGACCTCAACCAATATTGATGAATGCTGAATATTGTAGAGTAATCAGAAGAATACACTGAAGTTTGACTGACCACAGCACACCACTTCTAATATCTTCCAATACAGAAGCCCCTATATATCATGAAGATCATATGTAAATTTAATAGTTGTGAAGTACAGTGTTGATCTACTGTACATACAGAGCCTTGAGGTTTAAGGGGTTAAACTCATTAGGAGTTTTAATCCTCCAATTTTCAGCACTTCACTGTAAGGGGAGACTTGACATTAAAGGCTGGATGAAGTGGTATAATTTACTTCAGCAACACTTGATGAGGTGGTAACACATTAAATGTGCTTTGATAAAAAGTCCAATATCTCCATGAATGGTTTCATTATATCCACACACACACACCCACATTCTACCTCTGACCAGCTCTCACTCTCACACATACAATCTTCATCATCTTTATCTAAGGTCATAAAAGTGGTGCCATTACCCTTTCCTGAGAAAGATAGCCCTCTGATCTGGGCAAAATGAAGGTCAGTTGGAGAATAGGGCTCAAAGAAAGGGACCAACCTGGGTGTAATCCAAAAACACTATGTCTTTAAGAGCATACATTTCTAACTGAATTACCAGAATATCACCTGATTATCTAATGTTTTAAGGTGTTAAACATGGATTGCTGCAGGTATAACCTCTACTCTTTAGGGGAGACTTTACATGAGATGTTGAAACATTGCTGTGATGATTATACTGTATTCAGTCACAAGAGCATTAGGCAAACGACACTTCAGCTCATCCCAAACGTACTTGAAGGTGCTCCATCACTACAGAGAACACATTTCCACTGCTCCATAGCTTAATGTTGGGGGTGGGGGTGGGGTGGGGGGTTGCTTTAAACCCTTTTTAGCTCATGCTTGGCATCAGGCATGGCATCCTAATTCTAGTGGCAATGCTTTTCGATGTTAATACTGTATTTGTTACACACACACTTTACACACACATTTCTGGACTTTTAAGAGATACATATCTGTCCTTAAAAGTAAAACAAGCACGTGGACTGATGCGATAGAGTGATATTACACAAAACGTTACATGGATGTTATTCGGGTAACGCAGTTCTCACGAGCATTTTCCTGCCTGCTTCTCCAGTTATATAGTGCAGTTAGCAGCATACCAAGCCCAGAGTACTAACAATATCGACACCATTCTACCTGTTTCAATCTGTAACTTTTCAAACCTCATACTAACACACATAAAACATGGGCTTCTCTATGCAACTGTCTGAAAACAAAATTAAACTGTGCCCACAAGCCAGGGGAAGGCTGTAAGAAGAAAGCCAAGCATTTTTAGCTTGCAGTTTCTGTAGTGTGGACTGGTATTATAGGGTGCCCAAACATTTGCATAAGATTATACATTGATTAATCAGCTGAATGTGTGTAGATGCCTCAACACTTGCTTATATGACCAAACATGTTTGAAAACATAATAGAAAATGGTCTTGGAGAATACGGTCTTGGAGAAAAACAAAAACATGGCCCATTTGGACATGGATACAAATAAACCTGGCATTTATGAATGTGGCCTAGAGTGTGTGCACAGCTACACTATATTACCAAATGTTTGTGGACACCCCATCTAATTAATGCATTCAGCTACTTCAAGACACAAATGTGCAAATACACACACACAGCTTGTCTAGTCCCTGAAGAGAAGTCCCTAATACCAGGCGTGGGCTAGAGGGGTATAAAGCCCTCCAGCGCTGAGCCGTAGAGCACGGAAATTGTGTCCTCTAGAATGATGGAATTAACCCATTTTTGGGGGGGATGGGTTGGGGAGTTGGGGGTGAGGCGCAGTGGTCCAACATCCAACATCCTGGACAGTAGGGACTGTTACTCTAACAAAGGCAGGATAAACTATTTTAATACCCTTGATTTCCGAAGAAACACTGAATGAGCAGGTGTCCCAAAACTTTTGTCCATATAATGTATGTATTTGCATGAGTGTGCTGATGATGCCTCTTTGAACTGTTTAGCTAAAATTAGCAAGGAGCACCCAGTGTTAATACTAAGCAATAAAATTAAGAAGTTTTGTGTGTATGTGTGTGTGTGTGTGTGTGTGTGTGTGAGAGAGAGAGAGAGATGAGAGAGAGAGAGATGAAAGTATTTCAATCGTTTAGAATTTATATGAAGATAAATCATTTAGTGCTTTCAGAGTCATTCTAGGCTCCAGTGGGACAACCATGTCCCAGATAAACACACATAATAACATCTGCGATTTGTTGTGTTTTGCTCTGCCTGAATAATGCAACCTAAAAAATGAGCCAAGCACAATGAAGATGCGGTGAACTGACAAACCAGTGTCTTGTGTCTTATTCAACTCTCTTAATTCTTGCATTACTAATTGTGGGGGTTCACTCTGAGTGAACTGCAGCAAGACTGAGAAGACAAAGACAGCATCTTTATAACTAGTAATAAACACACACACAAACACACAGATAATCACACATTGTGAGTGATTGTGAATAGTAAGGATCCACTGTTGTGTCCACAGGTGAGTAGGTAACTTCAACTCATATTTAATACTTTAACAGTACATTTACATGTAAGGCATTTAGCAGACGCTCCACGCTTAGCTACTTTATCGGCTAGGATCCAAAAGATACCTTTAAGCTTAGCTACTACCATATTCAGAAGTCAGTACGGAGACCACAATACTCTACACTACACTTCGCCCCAGTACTCTTGGAAGAGGTGGGTCTTCAGTCCGCATTTGAAGACAGCAAGCGACTCTGCTGTTCGGACACCCAGAGGAAGTTCGTTCCACCACTTCAGTGGTTTAATTGCATTTTAAAAAAAATAAAAACTAAAAAAAATGGCTTTCCAAAAGACAATTCAGACTACAAACACATCAGAACACAAGCTACTTCCAGCAACATTATGTAATAATTGATATTGCTTGCTCCAGGGCTCCCTCTACAGTCGGGAAGCGGAAGTAGTGCTTTATGCCACCCCTAAAGTACTTACCTTATACATGCATTTCTGGACAAGCTAAGAGATACATACCCATAACAGAGTGGCAATAACAGATATGCTATTACCCTTATTACACGTCAGTGGAGCATCGCAATGATGTTGATGCTGTTATTTTAATGTGCAAATGTTACATAATGTTGTTTTAAAGCAATATTATGCAACAGTTGGTATTTTATTGCTCCTGGGCTCTTTCCACAGTTGGAAAGTGTAATTGTTGCTTTGAGCCATCACTAAAGGACATTTCTGGACAAGCTGGGAGATTCCACAGATTCACTAGCATCTGAAGTGAAAGAACCATGCGTATTAATGTGGTACAGTAATATTACAAGATTTTAAACAAATATGACTTAAGTTGTATGGTTACAGAGCAATACACATTTCTTGCAAGTGTTGTCCAGCCCAGAGTAGCTATTCTTCTTATTACAAATCAGTGAGGCATCAGAATAATTTTGAAGCTAATATTTTAAAGTACATATTAATATTAAAGTAAAGAAAGTAATTCTAAAATAACTAAAACTGCTCAAATGTACTAAGCAACTAGCATAAATGCTGCAGAACAACACGTAATTTTATTATTTTCAACATTATATTATTTTTTATTATTGTTTTTTATAAATGCATTATTTATAAATTGAAATAACACATTTTGAAGTGAGGGGTGTGATCAGTTTCAAAGCAGCAAAACATCATGAAATAAAACAGAAAAAGTTAATTATTACTATCCGAGTATCAGTGTATTGGATATGTACCGAATTTCAATACCACGTATAAGAGCTATGTTCAGACCGTAGGCGAATCAGATTCATTTCTCAGATTTTTTTATCAGATCTGGTCAGATGACTGTCCACACTGTTATTTGCAAGTGATCAGATCATTTGTGTGTCCGGACATCACAAACCTATCTGCACTGGTTACTGTGGTAACAACGCAGGCGCTAACGAGCTGCTTTTCATATGTTTAAGAAGGAGACATGGAGGTCGCTCAGGATTTGACTTAGCCGTTGTCTGGCATGTTTCAAATGGCGCACAAGAAATTTCGACATCTGATTTAGAGCATCCAAAGCGTCCAGACTGAGACACATCTGTGGAAATCTGGTTGTGATCACACTTCAGGCCACCTTCAAATGTGGTTTGGATCTGATTTGCAAAAATCCAAATGTCCAGACTATGAAACAATCTATCTAATCAATCTGGATACAATCTAGATCTGACAAAAAGCGTATTTGAGCCACTTTGACCTGCTGTGTAAACACTGTAATATACTCAAATGAAATAAAAGAATTTAAGTATTTACGAATATCTATGTCAATCTAGATCATCTCTCTCTCTCTCTCCCTCTCTCTCTCTCTCTCTCTCTCACACACACACACACACACACTAGTCACTTAAACATAACAGTCAAAAAGCAGATGTTCAACTTTTTTTTTTTTTTTTTTTTGCTGAGACTGGATTGTTTAGCAGTGAAAAGAAGAATGAAGAGGTGCTGAGTTTCACTGATCTGGAGAACTTTCCATTAGTGCACATTCTCTAATTTTGCTGGTTTTCTTAGTTGAGCATTTCCACTGTTTTCAGAATTACTGCAGTAGAATTAATGAATGAAAAAAAAAATCTCTGGCTCTATCCACAAGACCAAAATGCTGTTGTTTCCCATTGCCAATAGGATGTTTGGTCCCATAATCTAAACATACACACACACACACACACATTCTAACACACCTGCTTGTTCACAGACACACCACACACTCGTTAGGAAATAGTGTCACAGTGCAGTTCTCATGGTGTGATGTGACTGGTCCTGGAACAGGTACATGGTACTAAGTGACCTCATTCAGTCCAGTCTAAATGTCAGCAGTGAGCTATCATTAATTATGGAGGTGTGAGTGAGAGAGAGAGGGCTAAAGAGAAAGAGAACGAGGGAAGATTTTTAATTGGACAGGTTCAACTGTATCCTACAGCTACAGTCTGAGAAAAGATTTTAATGAGACAGAACATGAACACATTATACCCCAACATTTAAGAAGAGACCAAGAAAGAGAAGTGCCTGAAAATATGAGAGCAAAGTTTAGTGAAGCAGCCAGTGGGGTGTCCTCTGCTGTAGGATAACCTAGTAGTAGTAGTGGTAGAAGTAGTAGTTTTGTTAGAAGTGTTATGAGACATAGGTGTAGTTGTAACAGTAGCAGTGAAAGTAATAGTTTAGTAGCAGTAGCAGTATAATTTAGGAGTAATATAACTAGCAGTAGTTCTAATACTATTATTATTATTATTATTATTATTATTATTATTATCATTATATAGCAGCAGGTAAGGTTCTAGAGAATGTGAATGTGGTGGTAATAGAAGTATTAGGACATGTAGTATTAGTAGGAGTACAAGTAGTACTAGTAGTATTCAAAGTTCTAGTAGACGTAGTAGTAGTAGTAGTAATAGTAGTAGTAATAGTGGTGGTAGAGGTAGTTTTAGTATGTAGTAGTATTATTGTAGTAGTATACATTTTCATATATGTAGTAGCACTAGTAGATGTTGTTTTAGTATATGTAGTAGTACTAGTAGAAGTAGTAGTAGTGGTATACATTTTCATATATGTAGTAGCACTAGTAGAAGTAGTTTTAGTATATGTAGTAGTAGTAGTAGTAGTAATAGTGGTGGTAGTGGTAGTTTTAGCATGTAGTAGTAGTATTGTACTAGTAGTATACATTTTCATATATGTAGTAGCACTAGTAGAAGTAGTTTTAGTATATGTAGTAGTAGCAGTAGAAGTTTTATTTTTTATGGGGTAGTAAAAGTAGAAGTAGCAATAGTGGTAGTAGTGGTTTTAGTATGTGTAGTAGTACTAGAAGTTGTAATATATGTAGTAGTACTAGTAGAAGTTGTAGTAGTAGAAAATGTAATATATGTTGTACTATTATTAGATGCCATAGTTGTGGTAGTGGTAAAAGTTTAATATATGTAGTAGTATTAGTAGAAGTAGTAATAGTGGTAGTCGTGCTTTTTTGTATGGAGTATTAGTACTAGTAGTAGATTTTTAAATATATATAGTTGTAGTAGTAGTAGTAGTATTTGTAGTAGAAGATTTTAAATATGTAGTAGTATTAGTAGAAGCCGTAATAATGATAGTAGTGCTTTTTGTATATGATATACTAATATATTATATAATTGTTACATTAATATATGTAGAATTACAACTACTTATTTTGCCCTTGTGTTATTGACATTCATACAAGTTGACAATGGGTCTACCAACTCGTTCATGTCCATTCACATGACATATTTTAAAAAGATGGGTAAGTCAGAATATCTGGGTGAGAAAAGCAGAATGAATGAATGGAGGGAGCGGGAGAGTGGTTATTTCAAGAACAGTCTCATTAATGGT
The DNA here is from genome assembly GCF_030463535.1 of Salminus brasiliensis. Classification (NCBI taxonomy): domain Eukaryota; kingdom Metazoa; phylum Chordata; class Actinopteri; order Characiformes; family Bryconidae; genus Salminus; species Salminus brasiliensis. The sequence goes on from NC_132886.1 coordinate 25,766,754, forward strand.
GCTTTAAATAGTGCCTTTAATTTAGTCCCAGTTAAAAATGCATGAATCAAATAGGTGGCTGGTGTTGGGGAGGAGAGTGAATGCGTGAATCGACCCACTGAAACAGAGGTTACAAGTAGAGATCTGTTCATTATAACATAGGCGGGCAATTTTTTTGAAAATAGAAATAGCCTATTCATCATGTCCATGGTATAAACAAAACATAGTGAAAACATTATATAAGGTTTTGAACATTATGTATGGTTAAAGTAACAAGCTACTTTATTAAAACATACACTTTATTTTATTGTCTACCAATGTTTGCTAGTGGTTGGCGCCCTTTCACTGATCATATATTGCAGATATAACAGTTATAAAAGCTGATCTTCACAAATGTGAAGAAAGTTAATTAATCTAGTTTTTTTTTGTGCTGAGAAATAAACCTTTTTTAATTTCTTAATTTTAGCAAAAACCAAAATGTTTGTGCCCATCTGTCCAAAAAGTGTAAACTGCAATGTGGCACAGTCAGAAGATAATGCAGGCTACATTACATGAGCCTGGGGTTATTTCTAAGACGTTCTTCACAATAACAATGAATAAATCATAGCATATCAGCTGCTTGCTCTCCTTAATTGAGTCAAATATTAAATCAGTTGGGGAAAGAATAGACAGTGTTTACTGAGATGCGTATTCATACCGTACTTTAAACTCTGAGCATACAAATCGACATATTTCACCCAGCTGACATTTGTCAGACCCTAATTTGTAATAGCCTTGCTCTCCAGTGTACAAATGAAGCAGTTCTTCTAGCTCAAGTTGAACTATTATTCATTCTTTCCCTGATGTGGAAATGTTTGCTGCGCTCATCACAACCTGTTGTGTGCGCTCTTCATCAGAGTGTCATTATGTCTCAATTAAGGCTAATTGAAATGCAACTTCCCCATTACAAAGTCCCTCAGAGATGGATTAGTCTGTTTGTTGTCTTGGTGTGGGCAGACAGAGTTTTTATGCCTAGAAAGGGCAACACTTATGCGATATGCTACAGCGCAAACACCTTAAAATAATTGCACCTATTCTGATGAAACAACAACAGAAATACTCAGAGATACGGTGGGGCCAAAACGTATTTAGTCAGCCACTGATTGCGCAAGTTCTCCTGCTTAGAAAGATGACAGAGGGGTCTGTAATTTTCATCATAGGTACACTTCAACTATGAAAGACAAAATGAGAAAAGGAAATCCAGGAAATCACATTGTAGGATTTTTAAAGAATTTATTTGTAAATTATGGTGGAAAATAAGTATTTGGTCAATAACAAATAAAGTTCAGCTCAATACTTTGTAACATAACCTTTGTTGCCAATGACGTCAAACGTTTCCTGCAAGTCTTCACCAGGTTTGCACACACTGTAGCTGGTATTTTGGCCCATTCCTCTATGCAGATCTCCTTTAGAGCAGTGATGTTTTGGTCACTGTACATGGTCACTTTACATGATTGTGCTGTACACTGTACTGTACATGATCACATCCTGTGCCTCTGCCCCAAGTCAGTCCCTTTATAAAAACTCCTGCTGAAGTGTGTAGCTACAGCATAAATGATGGACCATTTTTTCTGGTCACTTTAGCCAGCCCTTAAGCTGTCAAATAACAATAAGTACCTTATTGTATTACCCTTTGCATGTATGGTAAACCTTAAGTAAAGTGGTATTTATCTGAGCGCTTGTTTAAATAACATTCAAGATTTCTGCAGGCACTTACTGTTTATGTGACTTCATATTAAGATCTTAAAGCAACATTATGTAGCACATTTACCTTAAAACAACTGCCTTAAACTAATTCTGATGGTACTGGGACAATGGCGTCTAAGTCATTGCCACTCCAGGCTTGTAATGGTTGCAAGATTTGCATTGAGCTTTACAAAACAGGTCAAGCAGCTAATCTTAATGTGGCTCCATTACACTCCATAAGCAAAAGTATTGAGACACACCTCTTACATCATTGAATTCAGATGTTTTATTCAGTCCCATGACCAATGGTGTATCAAATCAAGCATCTAGCCATGCAGTGTGCCTTTACAAACATTTGTGAAAGAATGGTTCGTTCTAAAAGGCTCACTGAACCTCAGCTGAGACAATAACTGCAGAGTTCCAAACCTACTGTTATAGCTGCGTAAAGTGTGTAGGTAAAACCACAACTAAGGGGTCTTCATCTACCTATAAGAAGAAGCTAGTTTGGCTACAAAGCAAAGAAAATTGTAGAGGCTACAAAGAAGCCAAAGACGGCATTGTCAGAGGAAGCAAGGAAGAGTGATCAAAAGATTGGACAAGAGTAAATCTCAGATTGGCTTTGACTGTGTGGAGAGATCTAAAAGAGATAAAAGGATGTCAGACAGATGTTGAGCTTTTCCTTTTGGACTAGTCAATAAAAATTTATTATCTACTTACTTGTTTTGTATTGTTTTGTGATATGTCAAATGTCCAAAAGTTTGTGGACACCCCTTCTAAAAAATGCATTCAGCTACTTTAGGTTACACCCATTGCTAACACCCAGCTTGTCCAGTCCCTGTAGACATGTACGGCTAACACAATAGAACTTTCTGGAGCAGACAAACATGACCCTACATATGGTACCATGCCTCATGCCAGGTGAGCATTGAGCTGTGGAGCAATGGGGCTGTGATCTTTGGAATGCTGGTTGGTGCCCCATCCAATACTTTTGGGATGGGTTGGGGAGTTGGGGATAAAGTGGGATGGGGATCATCCAACATCCTGACCTTACGGAAACATACTGGATCAGACCCGAATCTCGTTTTTTCTGTGCTAGACCGAATCATGTCGGACAAGTAGTGAATTGGAGTCTATGATTTTTTTTGGTTTGTTTCAACTGAATCATATTCTTAAGAGATGTTAATTAACAGTTAATGCTAATGTGTCTGACTCATATTCTATTTAGCTCAGAGTTCCCAAATTTGCTTCACGGTTAGCATTCACACCCATGACTTCTGAATCTTTTGTATTTGTCCCTGACTAAGTATGCTATCCTCACCCAGCGTTAACTGCAAGTGTCTGACTTCAAAGTGACGAGCGAGAGTCGATGTATTCTGGCCTCCAGTGGCTTGCCGTGGGGGCGCGTCAAATAGTGCTCAGCGCTTTGAACTGTCTGTCGAATCGGGTTCCATCAGCAAAAAGAGCCTTGAGGGGTCAAAGGTCACCTGGAGCGACGGGTATGTCTGGCTGAGTGGCATTTGGGGACTTGGCTTTGCCCTTATACAGAGAGAAAGCTCCTGCTGGTGCTCCTGGCAGCACACACACACACACACACACACACACACAAACAGCCTCTAATAGCACACTGTTTCCCCATTCTCCCTATCTGTCTTTCACTCTGTTTTTCTTTTTTTTCCCTTTATATTTAATTTGTTTTATGTAAAATGCATTCACAAATGTGTGTAAGACTCATTCATACATGCAATGGACAAAAGTATTGGGACACCTGCTCATTCATTGTTTTCTCAGAAATCAAGTATCTTAAAAAAGAGTTTATTCTGCTGTTGTTGGAGTAACTGTCTCTACTGTCCAGGAAAGAGCACTGGAGCACTGCTGTGGACCTGATTGCAGATCACAGTTCCACTGCTCCACAGCTCAATGCTGGGGGGGCTTTATACCCCTCTAGCCCACGTCTGGCATTAGGAATGGTGCCAATAGGTTCATGTTTACCTGCTCCAGAGAACGCTATTCTATTGGCAGTACTTCTCTACACAAACTTAACAAGCTGTGTGTGTGCATTTGCACATCTGTGTCAGCAATGGGTGAAGCTTATAAAAGCTAAGTGCATTTATTAGAAGAAGTGTCCACAAACATTTGGACATGTAGTAATAATAGATAGATAGATAGATAGATAGATAGATAGATCACTTTATTTATCCCACAGGGAAAGTCAGTTTTTACAGCAGCAAAATCAAACAAGAGAGCAGCATGATAGAGGCATAAAAGCGTAAAAAGTGATTGTAGTGCAGTAATAATTACATTAATATAATGTAATATACAGAATGAATTATGTGTAATGTAACAGTGCAGTAACTACATTAATATAATGTAGTGATGTAAGGCATCCTGGGGTATCATTACAGTATAGAGTTTTAAAGTGGCAGTGCAGATGACAGAGCTGTGTGGCAGTACATACTGATGAACAGAATAGTGTCCGATTGAGAAACAGCGGGACTGTTCTATTAGTACACTCAGTGCACAATAATGTCCCGGCACAGTGACGAGGCGTTGTACAGCGAGATCGCTGTTGGGAGAAACGATATCCTGTACCGTTCCTTACTGCTGCGGAGCTGAAGGAGCCTGTTACTGAAAGTGCTCCGCTGCTTGACCAGTAGATCATGGAGGGGGTGGGAAGTGTTCTCCAGAATGGCAGTGAGTTTGCTCAGAGTCCTCCTTTCCACAACCACCTCAAAGCCTTCCAGAGAGCAGCCCAGGACTGATCCAGCTTTCCTGATCAGTTTGTTGAGCTTTCTGGCATCTCCACTCCTGATGCTGCCTCCCCAGCAGATTGCAGCAAAAAAGACAGCACTAGCAACAACAGACTGGTAGAAGGTCTCCAGCATATTGCTGCACACATTAAAGGACCTGAGCTTCCTCAGAAAGTAGAGTCTGCTCATCCCCTTCCTGTACACAGCCTCTGTGTTGGCCTTCCAGTCCAGTTTGCTGTCCAGGAGGACACCCAGGTATTTATAGGTGTCTACCTGCTCCACATCCTGACCCGTGATGGTAATGGGACCAGTCGTGGTCCTCTTCCTCCTGAAGTCCACCACCATTTCCTTGGTCTTGGCCACATTGAGAATCAGGTGATTCCTCTCACTCCACACGACAAAGCTGTTAACCAGGTCCCTGTATTCTCCATCCTCATCATCCCTGATGCATCCGACTACCACAGAGTCATCAGAGAATTTCTGAAGGTGGCAGAGTTCTGACCTGTACTGGAAGTCAGTGGTGGTAATACATTATATATTAATCTTACTGGTTATGTTACTTTCTCTATATCAAATAATGATGCTAATGGTGATTAACATGTCTGGAACATCTAGAAAATTGACATGTTAATCAGCTGTCCCGCACTGATTATCTGCTGAAGGATGTCAAAATGGCATGTATGTTGTCCTCTTTCCACATCAAATTACAGGCATTCATTTACTAATCCACCAAGTCCGCCATGCTCTGCACAATAACTCCATCTCCCTGAATGGATTTGAGCCAAGAGCTGTCCCTCAAAATTCAATTAAGGTGTCGCAGTTTTATTGGCCCTTTGTCTCAAGTTTTTAATAAAGGCAATTTGACACATTTACTGACACCATCTGAATGAACTATAATGAGCAATGTGACTCTCACAGTTATTTAAAGCCCAAAGCAGTGTGGTTGTACCATTCTACAGTCCTTGGGGTGAGTTCTTTAGTAAAAGCAATGGATCTATGTATAACCACGATGACTTGAATAAAAAATTGGATGCAAAGAAAATGCATTTATTGAGTATTTTTTGTTTTTCATTGATGTGTAGATAATAAAGTATATCTATAACTTCGGTTGTCTATGAAAATAAGGCACGAATAACAAGATAAATGTAAATATACAGATTTCTAGATAGATAAAATAAGCCCAGTGCATGTGGTATGTGGACAGTATACAGGCAGTAAGTGGACAGTACTTTTTGTTTGTTTTACAACCATATTGATGGACACGGATGGAATTTGGTTTCTGAGGGGCCTTGCTCAAGGGCCGCCTATAAGTGCAGTAGGACCACTTAGGCCGTCCCCAAACGGTTTCCGCAAAGTTGGGAGCATGAAACTGACCAAAGTCTCTTGGTTTGCTGAAGCATTAAGAGTTCCTTTCACTGAAACTAAGGGGCCGAACCCAACTCCTGAAAAACAACCCCACACCATAATCCCCCCCTCCACCAAACTTGGCTCAATGCAGTCAACTACCGTTCTCCTGGCAACTGCCAAACCCAGACTCGTCCATCGGATTGCCAGACAAAGAAGCAGGATTCTTTCACAAATGTTTGTGAAACAGTCTGCCATGTCTAGGTGCTTGGTTTTATATACCGGTGGCCACTAAAGATACCTGAATTCAATGATTTGAGATGTTAGTAATTATATATATATATATAGTGTATGTGGGTGAACGAAGAAGTGCAGAGGCCTTAGCATAGCCCTGCGGTGTTCACAGTTAAACCGGAGGACATGTGACTGCCCAAGCTCACAGACTGAAAGCTTGCAGAATCTGCGTATTATAGCATAGTTTTAACACTGTAACAGAAACAGTATTGTGTCCTTTCAGCACAATGTGCATTTAGCAAGCGGAATAGATTGTAGCCAGGCAAGCATTTCCCCACTCACTTCCCTTGGTTTCCCTCAAGTCTTACCGGCAAAAATAAGCCAGTACTAAGCCAGTACTCCCTTCTGATGTGTATTTAGCTCCAGTTTGGTAATTAGCTGAGGTAGGCCAGTTTGTGAATAGTGTGGATGCCTGTTTGCTTCCTCCAGCTTTGGCTTCATTGTATGCTCTGTCCAGCTGTTTTGGTGGAGACAACAGTGTTTGGTTTACCCTTTTTTTATCTTCTGTTAAGTTCCTGGGTCAAAATAGAAACAGGGATTTTAAGTTAAATAAAATGAAAATAACTAGTATTGTGGAACAGATGATCTGTCCCCAGTCTGTCCCTCCGTTCTATCTCTCTCTGCCTCTCTCTGCAGTGCTGGAGAGGACCAATAAAACATAGATTTCATTGACCCTCTCTATCTCACACATGCACAGGCATCCCCCGCTACTACACAGACACCCCCTGCTACTAGAAAACCTTCTACTCAGCATTAGGCATCTTTATGTCTCCTGTTGCCTCGGTTACCCTTTTTACGCTCCTCAACAATTTCCTCTTAATCACCAGTAATTAGAAACCAATTAGATTTCCCTCCTGTGTGCTGTGAAGTTGTACATAATAGAATGAAAAAGATATTCTCGCAGAGTTACAGCAAGCTAATTAGCCTTCTCAAAATCAAGGACAAGTGTGACCATTTCTGCTGTTTCAGCTTATTTTAATTTGCCACATCATAATGTTAACAGCACATCTGCGACATCTGTGCCTTGCCCCTTTCTACTTCCATGTCACTTCGTCACTCTCCCGTTTACTGTTTGGAGAAAAAATAAACAACTTTTGCTGCTGATAACCGAGGCAAATGGCCTCATTATGTTATAATATGTCATCATTCTAAGCACATTAATCTCCAATGTCAGCAGGTGGATAGTTCTAGGTGCTATTTAAGGCGGTGAGGCCTCCCACATGGTGAATATAGCAATTAAAAAAAATCCATAGTCCTCTTACCTAGTATATCTAGACTAGGGAACACCTAGGTGTTGAAATGTGCATGCATGTAGGAGATAACTTATCGGTGTCCAGGGCAACTCGCAGCTTCGATAGGTCAAATTTCATAGTTCAATTCCAAACACCATAAAGCCATTCCTGTGTGTCGCCTTATGTCTCCTCGCAAACCGCTCTTTCCAAAAGGCAAATCACGTCTTAACAGAAAAGCCACTCTCACCAACATCAACGGTGGCACCTGTACATCATCAGAGAGTGAGATAAAGTAAGGGAAAAAGTGACGAGGGAATGGGAAAGAGCAAGAAACTAGAGGGAGAGAGTAAAAGAGACACACAGCCAACTGTCATGTAATGGATATTTACACTGAAGAGACAAAAGTATTGGGACACCTACTCATTCGTTGTCTCTTTTCATATTAAATATATGAAAAAGTTGTTTATCCTTCATTTGTAGGCTTTCTACTTGAGCATTGGAGCATTACTGTGAGGATTTGATTGCATTCAGTAATGAGCACATTAGTGTGGTCAGGATGTCGGATAATCATCACCTCACCTCATCTCATCACCTCACCATCATTACAAAGAACACAGCTACACAGCTCAATGTTGGGGGGGGGGGCATATACCCCTCTAGCCCACCCCTGGCATTAGGTATGTTTATGTTTAGAGAGTTCTATTCTATTGGCAGTACTTTTATACGGGTTCTATAAAAGCTGTGTGTGTGCATTTGCACATCAGCAATTTGTGCAATTTAAAGTAGCTGCAGGCATTGTAGATGTTAGTGCTGCATAGTTCCACAAGAACTGAGGGATGAAACCATGGTCACTGCAGAACAGGGGTTGGTTTCAGACTTCTTGCTGGGAGTTTTAATAGAAACCTTTGTGTTTCTGTTTGAAAACAGTTATACCTGGGTTGTTCCTGAGTGTCTGGGAGCTGAGATAATGAGAGCCACCCAGAATGTGGCTGAAGGTTCAGTCTGGGTGATTGGTCTATGAGCTTGGATTCTCAATAGTCCGACTTGTATTCTTGAAGACTTATCTGCAACAGGTAAAGAAAGTCACTAAATAAACAGGGTCCATCTGGCTTGGTAATGACTGTCTTACAGATGTATTCTGTACATGAGGTTTTACATGGTCCACATACTATGAATTGATTGATGTCCCCCATCAGAGCTCTTCAAGCACTATGTAGAATCTGAGGAAGCTGTGGGAGCACAGCAACGTCTCGATGGTGTTTGGCCTTTTAGACCCACAGACCTTGTACAACTCCATGCTTACATTCTACAGACTGAGAAAAACCCAGTGAAGTAACAGATGGTATTTGAAACAATATTTGGTTAAGTATTGCCCTCATGTGACCAACAAGCTCCCTCAGATTTACAATAGATGATGAGGACTTGCTTGTTGACAATGGCTTGGAATACAGATAGCATGATGCCATAAGGCAAGCAGGTCAGAACAGCAAATGGGTTCTTAATATTCTTAAATTCTTAAATATTGTTACTAACCACATGTATCACTTCATGGATGCAATTTACCCATCTTCTTATGACTACTTTTCTGCATGATAATACCTCATCAAAAAGCAAACAATGCATCAAACTGGTTTCATGAACATGATGAGTTCAGTGTTTTTCAATGGCCTTTCGAGTCACCTTTTGGATGTGGTAGAGGGGGAGATTCACAGCATGAAGTGGCGTCTTCGCATAAGTCAAGGTGAGATAAGCCTCGTCCAGGTCCTAGTGTCCTGATGAATTTGGACATGTGATGGCACAGTTGAGTAATCTAGCATGAAAGAGACAATCTACTGAGGATTTACATGTACATGTATTTGGGGCGAGTAAAAAAACATTGGAATGGAGCTAAGGCAAAAGCAATATTCCTGGAGGTCAGAATTTGAATGTGATGAGGTCTTGTTTTTAATCAGGAATTCAAAGAACTGCTGACTTGGGAACAGCCTGAATACACAAACACAAACCAACACACACAACTCTCAGGGAATCTGCTATTCAGGGAAGCATGTTTTCACTTGCTTTAAACTATTCCCAACGTTGCTATTAATATCAAATTGTCCAATCTCTCCATCTTCTGCTTCTTATTTTTACCTCCTTCTTGACTCTGCACATTTATTTTCTTCATATTTGGACAATGTTTGGAGAATCTAATTTCAAACTGAAGAGTGACTGCAACTGGGCGAGCAAAGCAGACAGACAGACAAACAGACAGAGAGAGAAAGAGACTGGGAGAGAGAGACAGGGGGCTTTCTGCAGTTAATTTGATTGAGCTGTACTCAAATTCACACTGACACGTGAAGTTGAACGTCAGACAGATCCACACAGAGGTCAAGCTCCACATGCTAACTGAAACTGTAGATCTCTGCATGTGTGAGAGTGTGTGTAGGTCATTCACCTGCTCACTATCATTATATAATCCATTAGTCTGACCACTTTTATGAGCCAGGTGGTCATGGGTAATTTACCTGGGCAAGTTTTTGTCTGAAATCAGGGTCACAGAGGACCTCATAAATGAATCAAACTTCATGATCCACGACTCACAAATCAGGAATCATTATTCATGAACGAAACCTTCCAACTCATATTGTAAATCTGAGTGGAACAAAGAAGACAACTTGAAAGTAGTTACACTATATGCCCAAATGTTTGTGGACACCCCTTCTAATGAATGCATTCAGTTACTCTTAAGTTGCACCCCTTGCTGACACAGGTGTGCAAATGCTCACACAGCTTGTCTAGTCCCTGTAGAGAAGTACTGCCAATAGAATAGGACTTTCTGGAGCAGATAAACATGAACCTATTGGCACCATGCCTAATGCCAGGGCTAGGGGAGTAGAGGAGTATAAAGCCCCTTAGCTTTGAGCTGTGAAGCAGTGGAACTGTTTTCTTTGGAATGATGATTGGTGCTTCATCCAATACTTTTGGGATGAGTCTGCGAGTTGGGGATGAGGTGGGGTGCACATCTTCACAGCAGTGGTCTTCCCTGGACATTGAAGACAGTCCAAAAAAAGCAGGACAAACTTTTCAATACCTTTGATTTCCTCAGAAGAAGCAATGAACAAGCAGGTGTCCCAATACTTTTGTCCATACAGTGTACTATACTGTACTGTATCTATATATCTATATCTATATAAATATCTCAAAATATACTGGTTATTATGTACACAACTACTATTATGACAAGCTGTTTGTCAGACGTCATTCCATAAGTTCATTAGTGAGTCCATGTGACTTTAGCCTGAATGCCTTACAGAGATCTGTGCCTGAGCCCCAAGAGAGCAAGCCAAAGGTAACAGTAGCGAGGACAAACATCCTTAAATCAGAAGGAAGAAACTTTAAGAGGATCCAAGACTCAAAATGAATGGTGCTCTGATAACACACTTACATGAAATAAAGCATAAGAAACTCTATCAGTTTGTAGATTTATTTACTTTTTATTCTATAATTTCAAACAGGCATAATGTTAAACTGCTATTTTTCACAGGAGATGATAACAGAGACAACAGCGAGCTAATGGACGCTTGTCAGTCTGTCTTTGTTAGTACTAGTACATCCTTTTGGTGGTGAACTGTTAAACTGTCAACTGTACCTGCATCCAGATCTTTCCGGTTTTACTCCAGTTCACGTTGGTTCATTGTAATCTGATCCCTTTTGGTTTTTATGTGTTTTTTATTTACCTTTCACAGATTTTGCCAATATTTCTCTCTGATGCCATTCCACTACTTATCTTTTCAACCTATCTTTTCTTGGTGCTGGTGTCTTTAGTCTATTACGGTTGAAGAGGGCAGAAGCTTCACCAATTGCACCACACTTATGCACAGTCACACGTCATTGTGTGTGGAGAGGGTCAGACCTCTGTAATCCCTTTTAGCCACAGACATGGCCCTCCATCTAAAAAACGCATTTTAACAACAAGCAGCGTGACCGTTATTCATTGCCTTGGCATAAAGAGAGAGAGAGAGAGAGAGAGAGAAAGAAAGAGGGATGCAATTGTGTCTATTTCTAAAAGATCCTTGTGTGCCTGTGTAGAGTTAACTTCAGACTGGAAATTGGATATCCCCCAGTCAAAATTTCAGTTCTCCCAATGAGCATAACCAACATACTCTTAAATCGAACCCAGCTACTCTCTTTGTCTATTCCAACAAAACCTCCCTCTGTCCTGAATCTATCATAACTCATGTCAATTTTCTCCTCAGGGTTCTCATTCATTCATCTGTTTTTATCATCCATATGGTTTGCCTTGATGTTTTGTTGTTTACATGCTAATTTTAACTGTAATTTATACTAAGTATCTTTGGGTCTCTGAAAAGTGCTATATAAATGTCATGAGTTATTATTTTTATTATTACATCCATCTGTATCTCATCAGGTCAACTATAAGAAATGTGAGTGCATAACTTCTGCGTGAGAAGCAATGCTGTCACCATTTTGGGAGATATACTATATGTGAGGAAAACTATTACATGGATTTCAGAACTGGAAATGAAGTATGGACAACTTGCAATGCCTTAAATGTAAGATACTTTAATTTAAACCAATAGATTTTTTCTTTATTCCCAACAAGTGAAATTGCTGCCCTTTTGTATTGATTTTTATTATTAAAACATCCAACCAAATTCATATGAGTATAAAATGAAACTAATCTATCTTTGTCTTATGACAAATATTGCACCCTACTAAAACAAGGTTCTTCATTATGTTTACATGTAGATGCATTTTTATTCAAGTACATGTTTGGCTATGTAAAACTGTGAAACAGTATCCATAAAATAATAAACTGCATTTAAATGTTACAGTATAATAAAGTATCAGATCAAATTGCTTCATAGTAAACTGTTTGTGGGAAGCATACCATTAGTAAATATAGCCAAATAAAGCCATGTTTATATTTGTAAAAGTTTCACCTTTGTTGTTTTGTGGTTTAACTTTATTAACAGGACATAATCATTTTCACTTTATTTGAATTGGAGAGTCATTCTCAGGAATGGTTGCCAATTTCTGTCAATATTTAAATTGACAAAATTTAAGTCAATGAACATGTCTGTGTCATCAGAATGAAAAGTCCTTGTGTTATTGTGTCATTGATTACAAACAAGACCCGAATGCAGTCAAATATTGTCAATATTTCAGTATCAGTTCTGAGCAAAAATGTTTTGTTTTTTATTAATGATTTTGAAATTCAATATTGGCAGAAAATGGGAGGGATATCCCATGCTAAGTTACTGTATCTGTTTGGTTAGACAGACCATTACAGGTTTTCTCATTTGCTCAGTTATTTAGCATTTTGGGCTATGTCCATTGTTTTGTTGGAAGTGGACTCTTAGGTATTTTCTGATGGCTAAGGTTCTGATGACAGTGATGCAGTGATCATAATCATCATTCACTTGTTGACTTGATAAATTCCAACAGTACAAAGTTACACATTACTGTATGTGGAAGACTGACAGCAAGATACTGGACAGAATTCATATTCAAGCTTTTACTCTTTATTCTGTCATTTGTTGACAGACCATGTCATTGTGATCCTTGTTCTTCCATTGTCAGAAATTGTAACACTGGGTTGTGCTCTTTCTATATATGCTTGCCAACCAAAGGTTGAGGTGGAGGTGAGATGCACCTCAGAGCTATTTTAGAAAACTGGTTGATTAATTGTTGATCTAAAGCTCCTCTTCATCAGTGAAAGCCATTAGCTAGAGATTTATCAAAGAATAGAAGTGTATAGAATATGCTTCACAGTTTATTATAACCAATTTAACCTTTTTGAATGTAATGACTTATGCAATGAAATAATGCCTAGATATTTTGGGGGGTAGGAAAATTCAGCAAAGTATAACACATTTTGATTGACATGAAAAAAGTGATTGACAATGTAGGAAACAGCAAACAATTGTACAAAGTCTTTTGCTTTGTGTTCATAATTAATGCTAAATGTTTTTTTCATGTGCAGAGGTGACTAGATCATGCTGAGGTTGGAAAATACATTTAATACAAAGTTATTCTTATTTATTATAAATTTAATTCAATGTATCATTATTTTGCAGTTGTGTTATAATGTAGTTATAATATTTACATAGCATGAAAAAAAAAATCCTAAGAATTCCTAAGAAATCCTAAGAAATTATGCAGCAGTTTCATGTGACAGTAAAAATACTGTCTGGAAATATATGTTTAAGCTTAATTTCTAGTCCAGAAAATGTTGATAATTATTAAAAAGTGTTTTTTTTAATCTTATACCAATCAGAAAGAGCAGAACTAGAGTGTCAGGACAGTCTGCTTGCCAACTGTGCTGTAAAAACTGCAGAATTCAAAAACGGCTGATCCACACCAGCAAGCGCCCCGCCCACCCCCCCGAATCAAACTCAGAACTCAGGTGATGGTATGAGAAGGACAGGGAGTCTTGGTCCACTCTCTGTGGTTTCTATGGCAACAGGCATGGAGGTGGCACTGTTGGTGTAAAATAATGAGTTCCTCATCACACTATCAGCTGTCTAAATAGCCTCTCACCAATGACAGCGAATCCAGCAGAGCTTAAAGCACGATGTCAGATTATGCAAACGGCAGCATTATTGCTCATTGTTTTGTAACGGCATAGTTCCAAGCATAATTACCTCCTGTTTCAAGCAAAATATGTCCGAAATGGGTTAGGACAATGACTCACAAATGTTTCGCTGCACGGATGATTTTGTTACATTGAGCTCAATGTAATATTCTGTCACTATCATGTAATTATAAGCATTGGTGTTATTATTTGCATGTATTTGTTTTCAGTGACAAGGTTGTTCCCCAATCGGTTGTGACACATTGAGCCTCATAAACATCTGATGGCCTTATTCAAAGCTACAGTTCAACCCACCATTCAAACACACTTTACATTTTCTATGGCTTTAGGAAATGAGTGATGAATTCACAGACAAGACTTTGTGGAGGAGGGAGGACAGAAGTGTCTGAGAGAGAAAAAGAGAGCGAGAGAGAAGGGGGGGCAGAGAGAGAAAGAGAAAGTGTGAAGGCGAGAAAGAAGAAGTTAAGAGACAGAGGCAGAGAGAGGGAGCAGAACACATGAAAGAGAGAGAGAGAGAGAGAGAGAGAGAGAGAGAGAGCGCATGGCCATATGCATGATTTGACACATTTGGACCCTCAGACTCTCTGACATTTCCCATAGGGCCTTGCTCCTGTGACATCACGCTGTCTTCTGTCAAACTGGAAATATATCAGGGGCTTTGAGATTTTTTCACACTGTCCAAAAAGCATTAGGTTAAGACCTATCTGAATATAGACTGCACTCTGCTTCAGTCAGCATTGTCTCATTCTCATTACGCTGCGTCATTGCGCACACGTACACACACATATACAACACGCACATACACAACACACACATATACAACACACACATGTTCCATGATAAGCTGAATATCAGCATGGTGCATTAACAGAACACCACACTGATTAATTCCAGTGTTTCTGAACATTCACCTTCTTCAACTGCATGAGAGGAAAACCTTTTCTTTTAAATCAATTTGTAAATTCTATTTAGTGTTTTTTTTAGTATATTCAAATATAAATGTTCTGTATGTAGTTGCTTTTGCCTTGTAGCTTTTAATGAGTTTGGTTCAGTGGATTAATTAATTGCTTAGCCATTTTTGAATTCTGCAGTTTTCACAGCACAGTTGGCAAGCAGACTGTCAAAGTTCTGACACTCCTGCTCTGCACTTTCTGATTTGTATACGAATGAAAAACAATCCTTACTTTATTACTTTTGATAGACAGATAGAAAGGTAGAAGGATAGATGGACGGATGGACAGACAGGTCCATACATACATACAGACAGACAGATACATACATACATACATACAGACACATTCATACATACATACATACATACATACAGATAGATAGATAGATAGATAGATAGATACAGACAGACAGACAGATACATACATACATACAGACAGACAGGTCCAAACATACAGACAGATAGATAGATAGATAGATAGATAGATAGATAGACAGACGGACAGACAGATCTCAGAGGATCTCACACTTGTCCTTGCCTGACCCCACTGAGCCACCGAGCTCTAGCACTAAGCTAGTAATTACTATGGAAACAGGACTTCTCTGTAAGTTCCGAACAGCAGGTTTGCCTTCAAGGGTCAATGTGTGTGTTCCCTTTCTGTTTGCCATTGCGCTCTGGGGTTCATTGCTTGTTCCCGTTACCATGGTCATTGTATATTGTATTTACCCCTTTGATTGGTCTGTTTCTCATTTGTTTTCTGGCCTGCTGCCCAGTTCAGTGAGGTTTTCTCGGGGTGATTTCACACCTACCTTGTTTGGTCTGGACCCTCTTGACTTTTCAGTTTGCCGCAAATCATTATACTGATTGTATCTGTCGATATGATAATAATATAACTGTTATATGACAAGCACATTCATTGGGTGAACTGGAACTAGTCTTGAGTTCTGTGCTTGAAAATGGTGCTGCTGGTAATAAATCTAACCAGATCAAATGTATGCAATGTTACAAAACCATGAACCCTGGTTTGGAACTTGGTCTGGATTTTCAGGAGTGAAAAGGCCTGAAGTCTTTTTGGATTTTGCTTTTGTAGTTTCTGTCTGTCTGTGTTTTTTTTTTTGTTTGTTTGTTTGGGTTCTTCACCATTATATACTTGTGCCACTTGCATCCTGCCAAATCATTAAAGATATTCTGTCAGTTTGGCCTACATTTACTGTTAACAGACAGTTTTACTGGTTAAAATCAACTCACAAATACAACAAAATCTCTAGTCTAGAGTAGTGGTATTTACGGTGTCTGGTGCCTGGTTGGTTTGATCCCACCAGTGTGACTAGATCATTAAGAATTAAATGTTCAGCTTTGAATGTGACACAACAACCAACTTTAATTCCATTAGTTCCTCTAACCTGCTCCCCTAAAACACAAATCTTGTTGTGTTGTCTTTTTTCGTTTTACCTCAAATGCAGAACGTGCAGAACGTACAGGACACAGAATGTAACTTCAGTGCTACCATAAGGTGGAATTTTAGCTTCGTGCTGCGAGATAAGCTGAAGTTACTTTTCATGTTGTTTATTTCTGGACATGACATTTTAATTTCATCAGCCATATCCAGTAAATACATGAATTTGATTCGTGAAATGTCACCAATTTATTAAAACAGGCAAAATTGGCAATAATAATAAAAATACCACCAGATTCATGATCTAAACTTGTCTGCACAGTTCTTGCCTCTTGATTCACCACACCATTCTGCAGATGACAGACAGCTTAGTTGTTGAGTTACGGCCAAATTCTAGAACTGCAAGCTGCACAGGTCCCAGAAGAACACACTCTAGGTAGACCAGAAGTGAGCCAGAACTCACTTGAGAAAGGGTTAATATTATTTGTATTTATTCTAACATTAATAGACACGTATTGCTTTTTTATTCTATTTATTTTATTTTATCTATTTTATGGACACATACAACTTTTGCTCTGTACTGTATATCCCCAGTATCTTAACAGACTGACAGTTGTAACAACCTTAGATATTGTATAAATAGTCATAGAACAGACTAAACACTGAAATTCCCAGTAGGGGGTCAAAGAAACTGCAAAGAAACTGACTGCAGTCACTGGAAGTTCACAACTTTGTAGAAGAAAAAAAACAAGAGAAAAGCTGACTTAAACAAACAGAAGACTGAATTACTGATTACTGAGCTATTGTGTTATTGTGGATATGCTTGTGAATTATTCATGAGACCTTCGCTGTCCCATGTGTGGTTGAAGGAAATGTCAGATTTTCTCACACAAAGGGAAAATGAGTGAAAGAGAAAGAAAGAGAAAGAGATAGCAACTCATTATCTCACAGTGTATATTAGATAATATTAGAAGCTTCTAGTTTCCTAGGTTTTATTAGCAGATATGCTCTAAGAGTTGAAATGTGATTTTCTTTTAATCTTTCTAAACACTGTGGTCATCCGGTTATTTTACTGAGTTTATCCATTAATTTTACATTAGAACATTTGTATGACTATTTTTTTAAATTTTAGCTTTAATTAGTTAAATAGAAATGTGTATTCCAGTACAAAATAACACAGGAAACACCACAAAAAGCTTATTTCTCTCCCCATCATATTCAGTAAGTATTGACTATCCATTACAATCCAATGAGAATCGTTTTTTGTCAAAATACATCATTAACTTTAGGTTATTGTGAATGTATATGTGAAAGGTCACACAGTTAGTCTATATACAGAGTATATAATATATATAATATATATAATATAATATAATAATATAATTTTGTTATTATTGTTATTATTGTTGTTGTAGAACATAAGCATGGTGCCTCAATCATAATTCATTTTAAATTTGCTTTGTTTATTAGTTACAACAATATATTCCAGCTTTTGTATCAACAGTGGGCTGTGATGGCACTGTAAAAAACTTTTTTTAATACATAAACATTAATTTATAACATAACATTTAATCTATGACAACACTGTCATTCTGAATACAGAAAATGAAAAAACTTTAACACTGTTATTACTTATAAGCCAACTGTATACTTATTTGGGCAGTAACTTGGAGGGTCCACAGCACAGGGGTTAATTTATTTTTAAATAAGCATTTTGTTTTATTTTTTCTATTTTCTTACATAAAACCAAATCACTTTCAATTCATGCATTTAAAGAGTCAGTCCTTTAAAATACACTACCTGTTTTTAAGTTTTAATACACCCTTTATATTTTCAGTAGTCCACTGTCAGTGTTGCATGGCCCATGCAAGCCTGCTTTGCCATCTTAGCATTGCTTTTCTTGCTGCCACTCCACCTTTCAAACCTGCAGACTCAAAGTCTTCTCTTCACAGCTAAATCTGAGACTTGATCAAGAGCTTCCAGGTGTTGCCATGTGAGCTGCCTATCACCCAAGGTGTTAACTCCCAGAAACCTGCCTTCTGATGATGTTGTAGATGTGAGTCTGTCAGGCCTCTTCCTGTACCAGACCTCTGTAGTTATCTCTAGTTTTAACAAGCTTTTTGGTGTTGGAAACTGTCCTCACAACATTCCCACTTAACATGTCATTTCTCAAGGACAGAGCAACATTTTTAGGAGGTCAATATGCCTTCTTCAACATATATACAATTATAATAGGAAAGAATCTGAATGCGCAGTGACCTCTAAATACTGTAGTACAGAGGGCCGTAACAGTTCCTACACTGATGTTATATAGATAAATTATAAATCATTTACATTAGCTGTCAAAGCCTCATTTACTTCCATTGAAACAGACTAGTTGTTAACCAATGACTTCTCTAATATGGTTCCCTAAAAAAGCCCTTTTTTCTGCACAATTTTTAGTTCATTTTACTCAGATGCCCCAACTGTTTGCAGCCTAACTTTGTACTATTTGAGGTCACAGGATTATGTTGCATTGCAAGTTGTTAAATGTCAGTAAAACCAATGAGTGTTCTATGTTTTAAAACTTTTGACTGCTAGAATATATGACAAAACATCAAACTAATTTGTGATCCAGATGGATATAATGATTTTAAGGGGTGAATACGTTTGCAAGGCAATATATTTGCAGAAATAAAACATATTAACGAGGAGCTTATTTAATGGACTGGCAAAACTTAATCTTTTTTTTTTATGCTTGCTTTTTAACTATGAGGTTGGTTAAATATTCTTGTGGGCCCAAGAAACCATTGTTGTTAGCTGTGTGGTCCTGTGTTGTCTGTTCGTCACATCCCCACCTCTATGTTCAGTCATAATTCAATCCCACTGTGCATATTTGGTTGTCACTTGTCATAAAACCAATCGATGTCACTCAATTTAAATTGGGCCCACCCTCTTATGTATGATAGGCTGATATAGCACAAGGATGCTTTAATGCCCTGCCACCTCCTCTTTTCACTGTTTCCATTGGTGTGCAATCCTTACTGTTACCTTTGTTCCTAAAGAGTGGGAACATGATGAACTACAAAATGGTCAGTGATTATTCTCAGTCCCTAGCACTGAGACCAAACTGTGGAGTACAGCTCTGTAGTCTTTGTGGCTGTGTGGTCAGAGCTTTGTAATTTCCAAATGCATGCATTTTCTGCAAAACGATGGCATGGAAGGTTATCATGATATTTGTGTGATAATTAATTAATAAATAATTCTTAATTAATTTGTAATGTTTTGGGAAAAAAAGTTAACACAACTATTTATTGTAACATATATAAAACCAATCTTCATTCTTTTAATAGTGTAATATCTATGTATGATATTGTCATTTCTATCTCTTTCTCTGTAAATACTTACTTCAGTTGACAGCCTCAGTCTACTCAATTTCAACAGTTGCTACAGTCTTTGCAGCAGTAATGTTACTCGACTAGGCCAGCTTTAGTGTAACTTGTCTAGTTCTAGACTTGTTGAGAGAACATCACTACAAATCACACAGGCCGATATGGAGGGGGCAGAAAAGAGCACGGTGGTGCCAAATTCTGAATCCCCTCCAGCATCCGACCACCTTTTATAGTACAATCTGTTGTGGCCATATTACTGTGTGATGCATGTGCACACAAAGGGGTCTCTGATTCTGTTGAAAGAGTAAAATATGCCAGTACTGAATTGGCTGTACCTGGCCCACTTCGAGCACTGGTGGTGTGCAATAACAATGTGCAGCCCTTTAAGAAAACTATAAACTAAAAATTGGGAAAATCACCCAGACTAACCTGCTACTGTAGACGATAAACAGGCAGCAGTCGATAGGTTAATCAATGGGTGTGATTCAATAGCAGTAGATCAGGAGTCCTTTAGACCTTTTAAAGGTCTAAAAAACCATCATTTGATGTAAACTTTCTTTACCGATTACCAGGGTTCTTCACTCTCACACATCTCTATTACAAACACAGGTCTTTATCGAATAAAAAGAGGTTCTTTTTTGGCATCTCTCAAAAAACATTTGAAGCTCCTTTATTTTTAAGAGTGTGGTACTATGATGAAAAAAGGGATTCTAAAGTCCAAACAGCCTTAATTAAAAGGTGACACTGGGAAAGTCATGCCATACATATCAGTGCCATCAAATCTGCCACACTGGGCCACAGGATCATTCCCATGGCATATAGAGTCATCCCAGCTGCTCCCATACCACATGAAGAGGATTCCACAAGACATATAGTTTTATTATTAATCCAAGCTCTAGAATTGGTGAAAAAGTACAGAATGTGATATTTTATTCATGGGTTCTTCAAATTAGAAATCTGGACACTGAAACTGGGATTTTGAAACAATAAAACACCAAAAGTGTCCATAAATAAAATATGCCCTTCTGAGCTTCCTGAACTATCGTACCAATAACACACGCTTCTTTCCTAACTCCTTAACGCAGAAAGGCTTATTACACACAAGGTGTATTATGCAGTATTATGCAGTGGGCGACGTGCTGTACATGCCATATGTTTTAGGAGTTAATATGTTCCTTAAAAAGCTAATGTATGAATAATTGGCATTATGCAGATGGTTGTATTAATAGATATTGTCAGTTAAGCACAAGAAAACCAGAAAGAAACTAAACCTGAACATGTGTGTGTGTGTGTATGTGCACTGTGTGTCTGACATTTGTGGAGTTGTGGGGACATCCCCACAAGTTTGAATGGGTTTGTTGTTGTTGTTTTTTTTTTTGTTTTACCAAAATCTGTACTTTTCAAAAACTGAAAAAGCAAAATGATGTGTTTTTGGTTACTGAGGTTAAGGTTAGGGTTAGAGTTAGGTTGTAGGTAGGTGTAGTGTTAGCTACAGTAATATTTATGTCAGTGGAAGGTCCCCACAAGTATAGCAAGACAATGTGTGTGTGTGTGTGTGTGTGTGTGTGTGTATGTGTGCGTGTTGCCCTGTACTGTGCAATATCTTGCCCTTTTCAGCCCCAGCTCATTAACTGAGGTGTGAGTATATCTTTTAACCCGCTGAGTGACAAGTGCAGATGCATGTGTGTATGTGAGTCCAGTTCTGCCCACAGGAGGCTAATTGGCCAATGGCATTTAACACACTGTTCATGGTGAACTGACAAACACAAAGCGCTGTGTGATATTACCACACATAGGCCGAGTCAGCTGAGAGGTGTCAACAGCAGGGAGAGTTCATTCACTGGCCCAAAAGAAAGCAAAGCATTGATACCAGTATTGAACGCATTGTCTTTACACACTCACTGATGGACTTAATGAACATTAACACAGCCAGTTCCAGACTACTTTATTGCACCTGGCTCTAGATGTGTCTTTGAACATCCTTCATGAATTCAAATATAGAAAAAAGATACTATATGGACAAAAGTATTGGGACACCTACACGTTACACCTACAGGATCTTTGTATAACCCCATTCTATATGGAGTTGGCCCCCCTTTGCAACTCTAACAGCCATAGTCTGGAACTCAGCAGTTATTGACTCAGCAGAGTGTTGATGACTTTTATGCACTATGCGCTGAGCTCAGCACTCTGTGACTCCTCTCTGTAACTGTACGGGGTCAGCCACATCACTGCTAAGTTGCTATGATTCCGAAATCTTCCACTTTTAATAAGAGCGCTCACAGTGGATGGTGGAATACCTAGAGGGGAAGACACTTGTTGCGATGGTTGCATCCTGCTACACCTAGTACCACACTGGAATTCAGTGAGCTCTTTAGAACCACCCATTCTTTCACTAATGTGTAAAGGCAGACTGCATGGCTAGGTGCTTGATTATATACACCTCTGGCAATGGGACTGAACAAAACACCCGAATCAGTTATTAAGAGGTGTGTCTCAATACTTTTGCTCATATCGTATATTTTTACATCAAAAACAGCTACCCATAAACATTGTATATTAAAAATACCCCACCTTCTTCCACTGCCACCAAGATACTGTCAGTCCAGGGAGTGCTACTCCATTAGAAAATCAGCTCTGGGGTCAGGCAGGGGTTAATACAGGCCTGAATGGGTGTGTGGTGGTGAGATTATTGAATAAGGCTGATATTACAAGCCTTCATGTGCACAATCCTAGTGAAAATATGAAGGTCTTGCATCACTCTAACCTAATGCACTCTGTGTGACTGTGGGTGAAATACAGAAAAGGAATGTGTGGAAAATGTGGCTATAAAGAACCTTATCCTCAGCAACATTTCATTACACACACACACACACACATACGTATATGTGTACATATAAGAATAGGTTTGCCATGTTTTTGTATCCATCCATGGATTTGTAATATCCATGCAATATCAGCAGCGAGTAGCCAAATGTGATGTGTTTTTCAGTGATGGGATGGGTCTATTTCTATTCTGCCTCAGAAAGGTACACGACCTCCTGCATCCAACAAAATCCTCATTCAGTATTCTCCACAGCATGTGACCTATGTGTTTCTCATTCCTTTCATGGTAATGATTTATCTATCTATCGATATCTCTCTCTGTCCTGACTCTCTCTCTCTCTCTCTCTCTCTCTCTCTCTCTCTCTCTGTCTCTCTCTTACCAGCTCCAGAGTCATATATAAGTAAACGTCCGAGTTGAAGACAACTTTGTTATTTTTCTAGAAGCTGAGGTATGAACACACACACATACCCACACTTCACCAGATCTCGGTACCCAAAGGAACACAACATTAGTCATTCTCTTTCAGTGAGAATCACCCCTGTGTGTCTGTGTATGTGTGTGCATTCTAATGTGTTTGATGGAGAAGCAGATGTGTGTGAAATACCAAAATATCACACTTCTTCCCCTCTATTGTTTACTGCTTTGGTCCGAGCGTCTTCTCGCCATTGTCTTCCATCAGAGGAACAATGTCTGTATGGGCTCATACAGGTTTGCGGTTTTATGTGGACTGCAAAAAAGTGATGACTTACAAGCAAGTGTAGTCTGTATGTATGAAATGTAATAAAAGTCTTTTCATGCACCTTGCACTCTTCCAACTGACTTTTCATTTTGACAGAGGATGCTAGAAAATTGAGTGGAACGCTTTCAGATGAGCTCATTAAAGTCCAACCGGTCTTAACACCGATTGTTGTACTTCTCGAGATGTTTGTAATTAACTGAAGTCGCAACACCATCTTGCGCCCATGCTGTGGGGTCGACCAGTTGCCATGGTAACGGTTTATTACTCTATCAAGTATCCCTCTCTCTTTTTCTCTTTCTCAAGGACAGCGAGGTGCAATACACCAATATTTATATGTTATAAATCCAAAAACACACACACACACAAAATGTTCAGGGTCTCTAGCAATATTAGTAATGACCTTGTCTAGGTCAGCTACTTACTCTAGCCTCTTTTCAGATTGGTGGGCTGAGATCAGCAAGCATTTTCTGTCAACCTGTTTTAAGACCAGTCAACATGCAACTCTGGGGACTCATTTTTTATTTCACTACCATTTATGTACTGTCTAAGCAGACGTCAAGCTGTAATTATAATAATAACAATAATCATTAATAATACAGATGACAGGGAATACGTGAGGGTAATGCACTACAGAGGGTTGGGGCAGCAGCAGTAAATAACCCTTAGTGGACAGAATGAACTTGGGGACAGCTAGACTCAAATCAGTGGATCTTAAGTTGCAATCAAATCCTCACAGCAATGCTCCAAAATCTTGTAGAAAGCCTTCCCTGGACAATAGAGACAGTTACTCCAACAAAAGCAGGATAAACTTATTTTAATATTGTTGAATTCAGAAAAAACAATGAATAAACAGGTGTCCCAATACTTTTTGTCCAAAGTTGTGTGCAGCAGCAAAGGGACTGACTGGACTAACAAGTATGTAATAGAACTTTGAGGCCTAAATGATGGACAATGTTTCCAAGAGGCAGGGTATAGCTAATTAAAACCAGGGGGCAGGAAAAGAGCTTTGGAGAACACCCTGAGTAACAGAAGTAAATGAATAAAACACTGCTCAACAGGATAGGTCATAGACCCTAAAAACTATGGATTAAAATATTCTAAATGTAACATGCAGGCCAGTGTAGCCCTCCCAGATCTATTTTTATTCAATTAAAAAAGAAATAGGTTAGCCTAAATATCTTTCTCCATGTGTGTGCAGACAGCAAGTTAGAAAGGGCCCACTTGTTTTTAAGGCTATGTCTGGATATGATGCAGAAAGGGCCACTTTCAGCTGGGGGCTTAAAAACTGTAAATTATGTCACACTAAGCTAGACCGCCTTCAGGGAGGGACAATTCAAGAGAGAACAATCTAAAGTGAGATGACCAGGACTGTCCTGTTATTCTGCTTTGCATGGTTACAAATGTTAGTTGGTGCCATGTAGAAAGGCTGAAGTTCAGACAGCATTACGGCTGCACTGATGTGGAGATGATGCTCCTGTTAAAATGGTGCCTAACAACTTTGGGAAATGTGTTGGACAGAGGTGATACAGAGAGCTCTACTCTCTGACTGATGTCAATTAGAGGTAATGTGGCTGTTATTGGGTCATTGATGCCACTCAAGATCACCTATCCTGGATTAAAGATTATTTTATTAGCCTTAAAAGGACAAATTCTAAAGCCACTAGAATTTGAGTGTTGAAAGCTGTTTCCTCTGGGAGACGTTGGCTCTGAACTGCTAACCAAAGGGTCAGTATGTATTTGTGCCTACACTAGTTGATTTATTGTCCAGGTTTACAGTCCCTACTTGAGATTAAGGGAATTAAATGTTCTGGCCAATTCGCTGCCAGGAGAAGATTAGTTAAAGACGGACCATTCTTTTCAACATTTGGAACTGATAAAATAGAAAAGTTGTGCCATCCAAATGTTTGGGCATCCAAAGAGATTTGAGTTCTCAGACAACTTCTCCAAGATCTCATAATTAATAAGCTTGTAATGGCTATGGCTCATTCACAATCATCGTTAGAAAAGGTCAGATGTTTGCAAATCATCCCAACAGTCCCAACAGTCAGCAGTCATGGGCCCACAATGCAGGAGATGGCTATAAGAAGATAGCAAAGCCTTTTAATCAGTTAATAGTAACAGTTAAGTTGAGGTCTGGAAGACCAAAAAAATCCCCAAATCACTGGTTAGAGGATTGTTAGAAAGGCAAAAGACCTTCAGGAAGATTTAGCAGACTCTAGAATGGTGGTGCACTGTTTTACTGTGCAGCAACACCTGCACAAATAGGACCCGATTCTGTAATTTACATACACACAATGCCTTTTGCATGCCTTTTTGCATGTGTTTTCTATGTGTATTTGGAGACTGAAGAATTATTTAGTCCAGCCCTATGATACATTACAACTGCTTGATTAGATGAGGCTGATTAGAGGTCCAGGATGTCACTACCGGAGATTTATGTGTTTACACTGAACAAAGGAGATGGTGCTGAAGACTGCCCTTTTAAGAAAAAGAATTACTTGAGGTGTGTAAATGTTAATGATGTCATGACTGTGTACCTGACTCACTCACAAACACACACACACACACACACACACACAAACACTCACAGTATGACTGCAATACAATAGGTCTACAACATATGATCATAATAACACTGTTCTCCATCTCCCCTCACTTCTTCTTCTTTGTCTTTTTTGTGTAATTATTATTTAAAGCTCTTTCTGCATAGAGATATTCTACGTAGTGGATGTGACATCTGGCCGCATTTATACAAGCTACTTTTGAACTTGCCAGAAAGAAGAGTTGAAAAAAAATTGTGAAGCTGTAATATTACTTATCTTTTATCCCCATTGCAAAATTTAACGTACAATAATAACACTAACTGGGCAATGTCAAAAAACAGACTTTTTGTTTTACATGTTGTGTTTCTTTTCATGGCTGTCACAAATGGAGGTATCAGGGACATTGAGCAGGAAGCTTACATAAATGAAACAAAGAGAAAATAAACAAAAACAACAACAAGAACAAAAACATGGAGAGACAATCACTAACAAAGGAATAGTGGAAGCAGGAAGGCTATGATTCAATGCTAATTAGAATACTAAAAACACCTTGGATGATAACCAGTGGCTATGAACAACATGAATAACAAGGTGGGACTAGGTAGAAGATGTGGGAGGAGAATAGAGAGGACTGAGCCAGGACTAGAAAACCATATAAATGTATTAGTAGTGTACTAGTAGGTAGTATACTAGAGTGATTTAGCAAATTTTGCTAATTTAGCAATGATTAATGGAGTGGTATCGAGGTAACTGACTCTACTGTCCAGAGAAGGCCTTCTGTTTGATTTTGGGGCATTGCCGTAAGGCTCTGATTACATTCAGCTACAAGAGAGTTAGTGAGGTCAGGATGTTGGATGATTATCACCCACCTCATCCCCAACTCCCCAACTCTTCCCTGCTGCTCAATGCTGGAGGGCTTTATACTCCTCAAGCCCACAACTGGCATTATGGATAGTACCAGTAGGTTCATGTTTATCTGCTCCAGAGAGTCCTATTCTAATGGCAGAACTCCTCTATAGAGCCAGAACTGGGAAACCATATACATTGATTAGTAGTATACAAAAAGGTAGTACACTGAGATAACTGAGTATACTAGAGTAATTTAACAAATTTAGTGACGACTAACTGCACCATAACATGACCAGTTGCTAATGTAATCAGGATCTACTTGACTGTATTAAAAGGACAGTGCATCATATGATCTTAAAAATATTATTTTTACCTTTACTAACCTTATGATATTCCTGCCCAGTGTTTAGGGTTTGATAGCATTCTTCCGATCTTATCTCATGAGGAAGAAGAACGCAAGACTGGTTTGTAATTCATGTCTCAGGACCAGCAGCGCTGCTTTGTTTTTATAGCATGTCCCATTTGTTATTAATAAATTAAATAAAGCATTAACCCTGACCAGTCCACAAGTGAATAAAGCTGTCATCATTTTTTTCTGATAACACAACAACCCAGCAACAACTGCCCATAGCCTAAGCATATCTGTCCTGAAGCTTCTGGCTCAGTGTACTAGTTCTGTAATAGATCACAATCTCAGGTTTTAATGCCCCTGATTGAGAAGCGTAAAACACCCAAATCCAATAGTTTTTATAATATGGTTTTAAAAGTGTTTAAAACTTAATGGACCTAGTGGAAGATCATAAACCTCTAACTACTGAATAGCTATGAGTAATGGGGTTATCACAATACACACTTCTGAATGTAAACTCAGCAGTGATTGAAATTTCAGCCTCGAGATGAATGAATATTTATTTAGGATATTTTATATTATATTTGTATATTTAAGATTTTAACATTTAACATTGAAACAGGATGTGTTCAGATTGGCATTCCTCAGATCAGAGCCATATGTTGTGTAAGAGGGTATTTTAGAATTTATTTTTCAGAAAATGTAGAGCTATCATCTGTCACAAACACTATACAAAAGTATCGGGACACTTGCTCATTCTTTGTTCCTTCTGAAATCAAGGGTATTAAAAAGGAGTGTATACATTGCTTTTGTTGGAGTAACTGTCTCTGCTGTCCAGGCAAGAAGGCTTTCAACTAGAGTTTAGAGCATTGCTGTGAGGATTTGATTACATTCAGCGACAACAGTGTTAGTGAGGTCAGGATGTTGGAGGATCACCACCCCACCTCATCCCAAAGTACTGGATGGAGAACCATCATTCCAGAGAACATAGTTCCACTGCTCCACAGCTCAATGCCAGGGGGCTTTGAGCACCTTTAGACCACACTCGACATAATGCATGGTGCCAACAGGTTCTACAGGAGAGCAGTATTAGCAATTGGTGCAACCTTAAGTAGCTAAACATAGTAACTAGCTGTTAGATTGCTTAAGCTAAATACTATAGGTGTACTTTGCATTTGGCCATTCTAATGTATTTTCCTCTGTTCTGTCTATGGTTATGGGTTGTTGGAAATCTGGACCTATAAAATGATCAGATAAAGAATTTTGTTTAATTTGAATTCCAGTTCTCACAACAACTGATGTTTTGGGCCAGAGTGTGAGTGGCTTCTGCTTTGTGGTAGGAAGGCAGTCTCCCCCTCTGATATGTGGAGCCAGGAATGATAGATACCAGGGTAAAAGGGGAGGTGACAGGGTGGTGGAGGGTTGCACAGACGTAGAGATGGACTTTATGGAACATTGGTCAGGAGGAGCTTTGGGCATTTTCCTCCTCCCAACACAGCTATTTCATAAATCAACTTATGAATAGAAGTAATTGTAAAAACAGCGTTAACCGTCTTCTGCTGATTAGTAAAATTGTACTCATGTCTGGTTTGTATTTCTGGATTAGGAGGATCATTGGTGTAAATATTTTAATAGGCTACATCTATGCTATCTTTTATGTGACACTAAAGCACATGAACACACACACACACACACACACACACACACACACACACACACACACACACACACACACACACACACACACACACACACACACACACACAGTCTCTCTTTCCCTCTCTCTTTTCAACTCCCCTTATCCAGGTATTTATTGAAAGCTGAAAGTTTATGATGATTAAGAATCTCATTGTGCTTTAGGTAATCCAATAAAATTTCTGTTCTGGGCTAGACTGTACCACCATAATGTGGTTATG
The DNA here is from genome assembly GCF_030463535.1 of Salminus brasiliensis. Classification (NCBI taxonomy): domain Eukaryota; kingdom Metazoa; phylum Chordata; class Actinopteri; order Characiformes; family Bryconidae; genus Salminus; species Salminus brasiliensis. Next base: position 25,795,615 of record NC_132886.1, read on the forward strand.
TCGAAAAGAGTAGGAGACAGAGGGCGCCAGCATGTGTCCATGCCCTTCAGGACTGACTCATAAGTGCCACTCAAACCAAAACAGTATGATGTCATCACCAATGGACATGTGATATCCTGGTGCTTAAAAAAAAAATTGAATTCCTAAACATTACTAGGCTTAAGAAAAAAAAAGGAAAAAAATGTATATACACATATACGTATACATATACTTGCATATATAAACTCCAGTCATATGACATGGTATATATAAAAGATTAGTTTTGTTGGTCGATTCCTACACCAGTTAAATCTTTCCAAAAAAACACCAACATCCCATAAACAGGCCAAATCAACAAACCGTGAACTGGCATGAACACAACCGCAGGGACAGGAACAGTTGCACAAGCACACACATGCACAAGACCAGACAAGGGACGACTGAAACAAAGGGGTACTTATGCAGACACTAACAAGCAACTCACTAGGAACACCTGGGACTAACAAGGGGGCGTGGCTACAAAGGAGACACTGGTGGAACACTAATGGACAGGGGTGGCTAGGGCAGACAAGACACAAACAGAGCCATGTGCTTGGGAACACATGGCAAAACCAAACAAAGGCAGACATGACAACAGGGGCAGGCATGACAGCAAAGTGCAAAGTAATTACAATCTCTGCAACAACATGTTTCTTAAACATTTTGTCTTTGTCTGCAAACCCCACACAGTTATGTTATATTTGATTAACCATTTAACAGAAAATTAGGCTAATTTCTAATGGATAAAATACATACATATCTGTATGGAAGACTCATTTAAATGAAACCTTCCATGGCAACTAAACACAATGTTGTCGATGTTTGAAAAAGGCTAGGCTAGACATTTTGGACTGTGGACTGATGAAGTAAAAATGAAACTTTGTGGCATGGTGACGGATCGGTTATGCTTTGTGGTTGTGTGGCAGCCAGTGATACAGGAAACATTATACAGGTATATGTAAGGAAATGTAACACAGTTAAAAAAAAATGAAAAGGCTGGCTGTAACAACAGGACAACAATCTAAAACATACCTCAAAATGCACCATATACTTCTTCAAGAAACACAAGCTAAAGCTTTTGACTGGCCCTCTCTAGAAATGAGCATTATTAAAGTCTGTGGCTAGATCTTCAATCATGCTGTGCATGCAAGATGTCCTTAGAACATTGTAGAGGAAGAAGCATTCTGCATAGAAGAATCAGTGAAAATTCCTAAAACACGCTACTTTGCAAGCTATGAAATCTATGAACTTCATAGAACATCCATTTTTTGCACATTCTGCAAATACTAATTAATTATATTCTTTTAAAAGTTAATATATGTACAAATATAAAGCAACCATGCATTTTAATGCATATGAAATTATTAAATAATAATTTGCTGTGGAAGTTGTGTTTACTTCTTCTTACTTCAAAAATCAACAAAATATGTAACTTGGCCAGAGGTACCTAATCTTGTATATACCAAATAGAGTTGGTATATTATTTAAAATGCCTGAGCACAGATACTCACAAACACAAAGTAAATTTTACAAATAGCATTTAGCTTTTAACCAAATTTACCTAAACTCTTTTCTTTCTTTGAGGTTGATTTATTGTGTTGAAAAATGGTGTTTTATTACACTCTTAAAAAGCGTTGCCAGTAAAGAACAGTTTTCCGTAAAAGACATGCACATCCTTTACAACATGTGGGTGATAATTTTGTTTTCACACACACATACATCTCTTTTATAAATATGTTTCTTAAACTTAAATTAAAATGTACATTTAAGGCATTTAGCAGATGCCCTTATGCGATTTACAAAAGTGCTTCACTGTTTACTGAGAAAAATACCCTTAGCTAGTTTGTATCGGCTAGGATACAAAAAATACCTCAAAGCTTAGATACTACTGAATACAAAAGTCAATATAGAGACCAGAATACTTGACACTACACTTCGCTCAAGTACCTGGACGCTCATCTTCCATGGATTTTAAAGGATGGCGGATCAAGCCAAGCCGTACTTGAAGCTCAAAGGGCTCTTGGTGCGGATCGGCTTTTGACCATTGCCATCAAGTACGGAGGGACTGGTCCATTCTTGGCTTTGTAGGCCAGCGTTGGGAGTTTAAATCTGATGCAGGCAGCAGCTACAGGAAGCCAGGGAAGAGAGGCAGTAGAGAAGTTACATGGCTGAACAGAAACAATGAAGACAACCTGTGCTGCTGCCAACACAGCTTGTTCTATGGCATCACTCAAACAAAGCCTTTGTAGCACAGTTGTTTTGAAGGATTAGTCTTTCAAAAATGTCATCATGTGTCTAGAATTAAAATAAAAACCTTCAGACAACTTTCGAGCTTGATGACCTATGACTTCCTGCTCTTCTTGGACAGCTTTGAGACAGCTACCATGTTATCATGAGCATGGCAGTGAATTGCTGATTCAAATAAAAATGAATATGCTTTACAACATCCTTTCGTTCAAAGGCGTACCAGCCAAATCTGTATTTGTAAAGTTTGGGAGCATATTGTTTTGTTTGCAGAGCTATGTGTCATCTAAATCGACTACTGACCCATTTTATTGCACCGGATGAAAATACGCGATGGGTAGCATCCTCTATCGCCCTCAAAATATTGCTTTCCACAAAAACAGGATATTACATTTAGATACTTTCCAAAAAAAAAAAGCAGTGTGTGTAATTCAGTTGTGTACACACGTCTGCTGGTGCTAATCACAAAAGCAATAAAAGGCTTTATTAAAACCTGCAGCTCGTAATATTGCATTTAGAAAATGTGAATTCAGTAGTAGAAGCTAGGTTTGTCATTTCAATATTGAATTCTTAAATGAAATGTAGAGTAGTATGCTGTGCATTCACCTGGAATGCAATATAGTTGTGCAGTGCTTCAAAGGATGAAGCTTAGTGTAAATGGCAGAAGAAATCCATGCATTTAAGACCCCCTCCAACACACACACACAACATACTGCACCTGTCAATGATTATACAAAACTGTTTGCAGTGACATGGAGTAACATTACGAGATCTTCATAATGTTTTAATATGAGGGATGTTTTGTCACAGTCACACACACACACCTGTCTGAGCCTTGGCGCTGTAAAAAACCAATAAAGCATGCTCATGGTCAACAGTGACTCTGTCACATTGACAAGACTAGCACAGGAGACACCCAGTAAGAGAGAGACTGTACATTACCATCATTCCCAATGGCACATAAATAAAACATGCTCTCCCTGTCTTCCATAACAGCTCCAAATTACAATTATGAGGACTTTGGTTGGCAAAATTCAGCAGTTATCCCCTTAAACAGCCTTAAAAGGTCTGTTGGCAGACGTCGAGTGTTATTACAACTTCTACAATCAAAGAATAGCCTCACCAGTTTGTATAGACATCCCTGTAGTTACTGAGTAATGCACCTATGCCTTTCTGTGTTAAGGTGTTAATCAAGCAATATCTGCGAATATTTGGGTGACATTTTCAAATTTAACATTATAATGGCATGTTAATAATGTAATAATGACATATTTAGACAAGTTTAAACAGTTAATACAGTACAGATAGTCGTAAACAATCTGTTTTACGTTTGGGGACCAGTGGTGACAATGCATCTATTTTCAATTCTTTCTAACTGAATGTAAAGTGTGTGTTAATAATTATATTATCAATATAAAAATCAGATTGAAAAAATCTGAATGGTGAATCTTTGAATGTTTAAAATCAATTTTAGAATTTTGTGTCTGTATATACTTTGCTGACATTCTGCACTCAAGCTGCACAAACTCTGCAAGTGCAAAAGACTATTAATAATGCGTAGATCAGATCATCTTGACAGCCTGTACATGAGCTTTAATAGATGAAATAAGACTCCAAACTTATTTTAAAATTCCACAGATTTGCTCCAATATTTACCCAAAAACAGTGCAGAATCTCTAAACTTCTAGAACTCTAGATCTATATATAGACAGTTGTGTGTGTATATTCTAAATATTCTATAGCCCAGTTGGAGTCCACCTGTTGTTATCTAGTCTGATTGAGTTTGAGAGGATCTGCCATGAAGAATGTGATAAACTGTCCAAATGCAAATGCACATTGAGAATTTCCCCACTGTGGGACTAATAAAGGACTATCTTATCTTATCTTACATATACAGAGCTTGTAGATATGTATCCAAAGGAGATTCTACAAAGTATTGAATAAAGTGCGTACTTTCTAAATTCTATAGTATAAGTAGGTTTGTTTTTCTCAAAGAAACACATACACACATCCACATTTACAAAGGTATGTCAGCTTAATTTTCAGTTGTATAGCAGAGACATTCTGTTATTTGAAAAAAATTATGTGGAAAACTTTACTGCCTCTCCCTTAGACACCTGGAGCTCTCTGATGTGTGTGTGTGTGTGTATGTGTGTGCTATTGCTCTTTAAGTCTCTGTGGGTGAGATTTCATCATGACGGTACAGGAGCTTCCTTCTTCATTTCGGAGAGAAAAGCAGACAGTAAGGTAAGCTCATAACAAACATACTTGCCCCCTTCCACAGCTAAAGATGTCACCTTGACGTCAGTAAGTCATAAGCTTGCCCATTCATAGCTGGACTCGTTCAAACTATCCCTTTTCCCCCCAAACAGTGTACTTCCACTGCATTATAAGACTGTTTACTTATGTGTGGGTTTCATTTGCATACATTATTGTTTAATTAACTGCTTCATATTTACTCCAATATTGGTCTGGTCTGCACTGTGTGTGTAGTCTCATAATATTTACTGCATACACTCTATCTGCTACTTATCTCCTCATGAATCCTTTATCTATCTGAGTTATCCCACCTAAATTGCACACTGTACACTCTAGACACTTCAGACATACATACGCCTAAATATATTGCATTTCTTTTCTCTATTTAATTCTGTGTGCTTGAACTGTTCCATGCCTGCACCTTATTATCTTATTTCGATCAACAGCAAAGGTTGGAAAGGTTGGAAAAACTCTTGATATAACGTTAAGGCAACCACCACGATATGCTGTTGCCCAGGCTGGTGGGAGCAGAATTTGCATTATTCATATTAAATCCCCTATTATTAATACATAGATGTGTTAAACAGCTTAGAATGCTGTATATCTTTAGTTTGAACCCATTTTTGTAAGTGAGTAACAAATTATGGAACACATGACTAACATGTTTCTTGTTGTCCTGGTGTGGCATGTTGGATTAATTGTTCAATGAATCAATAGCCCTGAAAGATTTGTCTTGTTTCGAGCCAGGGGTTCACCTGTAAAGACTGCTTTAGTTGGTAAAAAGTATAAACCAACGTGAAAACCAAAGAGTTGTCAATGGCAGAAAAGCAAGCCATTTTGAAGCTGTGGGCATAGCCTATGAATGAGTGAAACATTCACTGAAAAAAACACCCTGCCTACAATGAAGCATGGCCGTGCCTTGGTGATGCTCTGGGGCTGCTTTGCTTCTTCTGGCACTGGAAACCTGCAGTGTGTGCAGGGTAAGATGGATTCCATCAATTATCAGGAAATCCTAGCAAACAACAGTGAGGAAAGTGAATCTTATTGGACCTTCCAACAGCCCACCAAGACCTGGTCTCAGAAGAAGTCCTGGAAGATTCTGGAGTGGTCGTCAGTCTTCTGACTTGAACCCAATAGAAAATCTTTGGTGGGATTTCAAGGAGATGATTGCAGCACACATACCCAAGGCCACTGCCCATAAGAAAAGGGCTAAGATTCCTGAGGAACGCTGTATCACATTTGCCAGCAGGTCTTAACAGCAAAAGGGAGCTCAACTAAGTACTTAACATGCGTCCCATGAAGGGCTTGAATAATTCTGAGACTGTAGTCATTGATTAAAAGTAGAATTTTGTGTTGAATTTGGAGGAAACACTTGTTCTATTGTGTTGAGATGTTAGATTGGTTAATATTGCTAATAAAAGCTGTCAGAAACACCAATGGCCCAGAAGATAAACTGGTTCATATGGAGGCTAAATAGAGGGAAGTCACTCATGAACAGTTACGATCTCAATTTACGTCTCTCGCTCTCAGCTGCTTTATTTGCGGCTTCTTCTTATGTGTGGATCCGAAGGTAATTACGGTTGCTTAATGAAGATGATTGTGATGTAAAAGAGCTAAAAAAAAACACTATCTGATTGGGGCATGAGATAACATTATCAGAAGAGATCCATATTTGGTTCCGTCTCACAAACACTGTCACTCAAGCAGCAGATAGGCGTTGATAGTGTGAATGATGTAGAAGCCACTGGTGATGATTGTGGGGATGTAAATGGTCTGATATTGTAAGCCTTGCATAAAAAGTGTGTAAAAAAACACACTTTTCCCCTGTCTTCTAGCACTGTTATTTAGGGTCTGTCTGACACACACACTGTGAACAACCTGCCAGGAGAGGCTGGAAGATCTGAAATGCATTTAATGAAACACACCAGCACACACAAACACACACACACACACACAAACAAACACAAGCAGTAACATTAGACTTGAACCATTTCTCTCTCTCTATTTTTCAAGCCTTAATTCCCTCTCTGTGTTCTCTCAGGACATGACTTCAGGCATGCACACACCCACACACACACACACACAGTATACTTCTGTCTATATTTAGAGTGTTAATTAACTCGATTCCTCCCTCCGCTGGGACTTCCTGCTGCTCACTCTGTTTGTCACTTCCAGGCTCCCTTACTTTCAATCAACTTTTTTCTCTCTGTCTCTCTCAGACACTCTGTCAGCCTGCCTCTCTCGCCCCTCGTCTCGTTCCCTGTTTTGTCTCTGTCTAGAAGTGTGTGTGTGTGTGTGTGTGTGTGTGTGTGTGTGTGTGTTTAAATGAACTCTAATGTGGAATTAATCAACATTCTGAGCTGATCTCTGCACTTTTACACTCCTGCGTGTGGAGAGCTTGATGAGTGGTTGCTAGGCGATGGTGTCACCACCATCTGTTGACTTCTTGGTACATGGTGAACCCCACCTCTGTGGTGTTAGTGTGTGTGTGTGGCAGGGGGGTGCTTGGATAATTTGTGTTCTCTTCCTTTAGAACAACTACTTTTTTAGTGGAAAATTAAAAAGAGTGGAAAAAGTAACACACACACACACACACACTCTTATTTCGACTTAATATTAATGGGCCCCCATAATGGAGAACTGAACTTTCCTTGCTTTATTTTTAGATAAAATACTTTTATTATGTCAGTATACACTGGATGTGGAAGTTTTAATGAGGTCCAACATATTTACATATTTCTGCTTATTCAGCCTACAGAAGTTTAGCTCCACCCATTCACCCTAAAGTTATAAAGAGTGTTTCAGTCCAGACAGGCTGTAATTTGGTATAGAACAAAGAGGGGTTGTGTAAAAAATGAATTAGGGCTGTAAGATGTGAGTTCTTTAACCCCTTAACACTCCATCCTTAACAAGGCTTATTACACACTAAGGTGTATTATTCAGTAACTACAGGGACTTCTGTACAAAGTGGTGGAGCTATTCTTTGGTAATAGAAGTTTGTAATAACACTTTGGGCCTGCAGGCAGCCCATAGACGGTTTAAGGGGTTAACTTCCTGCCAGTGATCATGATTGGCAACACACTGCAGTGCAGATCTAAGAAGGATGATTGTAGATTTAAGTGAAGAATGTCTCTTAGAACTTTAAGTATGTATATATATATATATATATATATATATATATATATATATATACACACAAGTTATGGGGAGATGTACTTTGCCACTTTGCCATGGTCTGGAAGAAAACACAAACTATAATCCTAAGGAAATCTGTTTGAATGGTCAAGAACAGCCTAAGAATCACCAAAACACAGGTCTGGAAGCTAGTCGAACATCAGTGTCATTGACTGAGGAGTTGCTGTCCAAGAAAGAAGCCCAGGATCCCCAATCTGGATCACCAGTTACCCTCACATACATATTCCTTCCCATCACAAGTTTGCAATAACCCTTTTGGCACCTTTGGCTTTTTTAAAGAGGTAAATAACACATGTTAAAATGTAGGCATTTTTAGCTACAATTTCTCATTACGTTGACTAGGATTCTTGTCATCGCTCTGTAACCCTGGTCAACTTTGCAACCATTCCAAAAGAGCACATTTGAGGGTGGAGCAAGAAGGAGCACGATGGAGAAGTCAATTGTTTCTAAATGTAAAACAGTGAAAGCAATAACGGATGCGTGTTGCAGGTTCAGTAATTAAACCACCGTAGATGACAGTGCATTCCTAACTGATATAAAACTCTCTCAGAGTCAGTGTGAGAACAAGAGTGAGGAGAGTGAGGGCGGGGGTGGAGAGAATATGTGTGGGTGGAAAAGAGACAGGGACAGAGGGAGAGAGAGGACAAGTGGGTGGTGGCAGAAGAGGAAGAAAGTAAAATAGATGGCAGAGAAGGAATCAGGCAGGGTTAGAGTTCTGATGTAAATATAAGTAGGTTGTTTCCTTTGTTGAAGTGTGGAGGAAATGGCAATGAAAAACATCCTAGATATAGGATTTTCAGGTGTGTTTTATATAACTGGTGTGTTTTAAATAAATTACAGCTCTCATATTTGGAAAACCAGTCATAACAAATCTACAACAAGCTTATTTTCAGGCTTATATCAGTTGAGAAGCAAAGTTACCACCTGGATAACCCCATTAAACAGCATATGGTCCACTAGCAAAAAATGCAACAAATGCCTTAATTTTAGCATGTGTTATTAACTTCTTGCAAAGCCTATGGCTGCTGACAGTCCAAAGATGTTATTACAAACTTCTGTTACCAGAGAATAGCCCCACCAGTTTGTACAGAAGTCCCTGTAGTTATTGAGTAATACACATTAGTGTGTAATAAGCCTACCTGGCTTAATTAGCCTAATAGCTAAACAGTCACTGTTTTGTTCTTTGTTGTTTTAAAATACGAACTCTTTATTAAATTGCTTGAGTGCCTTTTAACTTGTTAATGTAGCTACTACAATTTTCAAAGTTAAGCTAATGCTAAGAAAAAAAGATCTCATCAAATTTATAGAAATACGGCAAAAAGTAAAATTTTGGAATTTGTTATATTTGCACAAATATATTGTGTACATATTTTTTGACTCTACACTACAGCTCCCAATCACTAGGAGTGCTATTTTACCAAATAACCTGTCTGCCATGTACTCGAAGAAGAATTAAGAAAGGTGCTGCTTTTCTCTGTTATGGAACTTCTAAGAAAGGCATTAATGGACAGAATCTCATGCAGAAACAGTAAGATTTTCTCTTTCTACTATGGATACATTTAGGGTTAGGGTAATGTAATAAATTCATCTTGAACATGCTTGATCAAGCTGAAGAAAAACCTGAAAAAAACCCAGAAAGATATGGTGTTATGGTGATATGGTGTTATGGTGAATAATGTTAGGCCTCTTTTTCTCCTTTAGTAATAATATGAGGTTTTGATTATTTCTATGGATATAGCCAAGTCAAAGAAATGAATAAAATAAAATAAAATAAAAGTGAGTATGTGTGTGTGGGGGTGGGGGTGGGGGGGGGTTATGGCACAAACTAGACCGGATAAAAGGTAACTTTTTATGCTGTTAAACATATTACATAATGCTTTCTGCCCTTTTCTTGTATTGATATCACAACAGAATTTGTCTATTTTGAAAGTAATGAAACAGGAATATCTTAATATTCCTCCAGTTTGTGTACCTTAAGTTGTGTGCTCCTCCATTTTATGGTCATATTTATGTATTTATTTATTTATTTAGTCTGGATTGAACAACATTGAATTTTTTTTTTATTTTGTTTGCACTGATTTACCACTGACATTTTAAGTTTAATTTTATTTAAGCTAGTCCCTTTAGTCACTTGCAGTTCATTTGTAGCAAAGTTATGCAGATTCCTTGTGTAAGAGTCCAATTTAATACAGTTATTTAGCAACTCCTTCTACCTTTAAACAGCGTAATGCTTGCTCATTCCTAAAATCAAGTGACTTTGGGCAGAACACCATACGGCCACATTTATTGTAAGCATTCACAGCTGAATCAGTTTAAAAGTACTTGATGAGAAAGCACACACACAATTGTTTTTACCTGTTCTATTTAATTGCAAACATAAGAATAAACACAGATGGTTTGCTATAAGCTGACGTAGCTTGTTAAGAACACTTTTCTTTGGTTTCTGAGAAACAAAGATTGTATCCCAACTTAGTAATGCAATAAAAGTCAACTTTAAAGGGTTAACTACTCTATTTTTCAAGCCTTCTAAATAGAAATCATATCACCAATCTACTTTTTATTCACTTTACCCCTCATATTTTTAAAATGCTACTTGCATTGAATCTGAAGGCTTTGCTCTGTAGCACATTTACAGTTTGCTTAATTGCCTTCCATTAAAATGTCATCAGTGTTTCTGGCTGCTTTGGTCTCATTTACTGTTTGAGGTCCTAGGATGCAATTAAAACTCACTCAATGAAGCAACACCATCATCCCTGAGGACTCCAAGCCTGCTCCGGCAGGATGCTCATTACAGTACTTCCCTCTTTTTCTCTCTTGCTTTCTTTCACACACCACACACATTATGTAATGGTGGGGTTAGAGAATAAGACCATTTGCTGAGGGACTCAACAAGTATCAGCAAACTGGGGGAAGGGCATATTTTACGGTTTCTTGCAGAAAATATGTATCATTAGGTTCAAATTACAGTAAAACCTGCATCTGTGTTTGACATTATCAATCTAACATGTAGCTTAAATAAAAAGATGCATTACAGACAGATCGTCTATTATTTTTAATGTGTATGTTGTGTATAATATGGAGACACCTATTCATTTATTCACTTTTCTAATTACCAATCAAGTGGCAGCAGTGCAAAACATTAAATCATGCAGATTTGGACCAGCAGCTTCAGGTAACGTTCAACGTTCAAAATGTGATTTCAGTGATTTTAAGGGTTGCATGATTTAAGCATGGCTAGTTTGAGAATTTCTAAAAGCTAATTTTCTGATATTTTCAGCAGACCAGTCTTTAGAGTTTACTCAGAATAGTATAATAAAGAAAATAGCCTACATCCAATGAGTGGCAGGTCTGTAGAACTCAACAGAGAATGGACAGGCTGGTTGGAGCTGACAGAAAAGCTACAGTAACTTGGATAACAACTCCACAATTGTGGTGAACGGAGAAGCATCTGAGAATGCACAACATATCAAACCTTGAGGCAGATGGGCTACAACAGCAGAAGACCACATCGAATTTCACATCTGCACAGGCTGCAGTGAAAGCTAAGGCTGCAGTGGACACAGACTCACCTAAACTGGAGAGTTGAAAACTGGAGGAACATAGCCTGGTCAGGTGAATCTTGATATCTGCTGTGGCACACAGATGGTAGGGGCATTTTGATGCAGATGGTGCGTTCCAAAATTTGGGATCCTTGCCATGTAGAACTAAGGCTTTTTTAAGAGGAAAAGGAGGCCCTGCCTTATATATTGTTTCTAATAAAAGGCAAGTGTAGTTAAAACACAGACATTTCAAGCTATTGCTGGAGCTGGTTATCCAAGTCGAGCAATGCTTATATGTGTATTGAGGTTAGTTTGTAGTGAAACATGATTTTACTTTTAGGTCGGGCTACTGGAACAAACTGCCGATTGCCTGCTGTGTCCAAATATTTTGCTGAAACACCATTTATTAGATTTTACCTGTGGTAGCTATGTGGATCCATAATCTAGTCAGCCCTGAAAGTATATTTGTTGCCTAAGGCCATGAGTCAAGGAAAGCAGAAAGGAAGTAAACTTCAGCAAAGTACTCCGATGCAACATCAGACACACATAAGTAAGTGATTTAAAGCAGTTTGAGCAACTTAAAATGTGCACCTTGATTTTACATCTGTATTTACATTTGTTCAGAAAGTATGACTGGTTCGATTACCTAAATGATGTATTCATATTCGGTCAGATCTCTCATAATCTGATTAAACCAATGAATTGTCTTTTAACATAATTATGTAATTCCAGTATACGTCTGGAGTATACTATTGTATTATTGTATAAAAACAACACAGCATAACAAAATTATTGACAGGGTCTTGAGCAAGGCCCTTCACCCTCCCTGCTCCCCGGGCACCACAGCAATGGCTGCCCACAGCTCCTCCCTGTGTGTATTTCATCACTAGATACTGTGTATATGTGTGTTCAATGTACAGATGAGTTAAAGGTCTGAGGCCAAATTCCATCTGTGTCCAACATAAATGGTGAATATGGTTGTCTTAGTTGTCTTCCATTATATAATACAGTTTTCTGTTGGTACAGTAATTTGTTATTAGTTATTAGTGCTATTAGTGTTTTCTTTCTTGGTTGAATAAGGCTATATGATTGTTTACCCATGACCTGACCTGTGCTATTGATCTACTGCAAATGTTGAATGCACTGTATGGGTTGAATGAGGAGAATCAATGCAATGCCATTGTAGCTGCCAATTATGCACAGACACAGACTCGCACACAGGCATTCACACATACCTCACTCACAAACACAGGAGATGACTCATGGACCCACAGTCTTCAAAGAAAAAATCTGAAAACATTTGAACTGCAACCACAAGAAACAGATAAAGACTGCTAATGAGTAAAGTGCTCACAGGTTGAAGGTCTTTGAATTTACTGCGAGTTATAATTTTGATACTCCCTGAGCTAATGAATCTACAGCTATGCAGTTTTTTGTTGCTTACAAGGAACCGGCGAGCATTGCATCAGTTAAAGTGTTTGCCATTGCAAAAAGAGCAAGCTTTCATTGATCTAGACCCAAGGTCTAAAGGCCTGTTCTTGTGACCTGGTGTGTGTGGATTTTTTATAGCGAATCTCCCCTCCCACACTCTTCAGATCAAATAAATAGTAAATAGTGAAATGTCTGGCAGCAGAGGTTCCAAGTGGAAATAGTTTTTATATTCACTATATTCACAGCCACACTAAATGTCCAAATATTTGTGGACACCCCTTATAATAAATGCATTCAGCCACCTTAAGCTGCACTTGCTGATACTGATGTACATATGCCTACTCTCTGTAGAGCAGTACTGCCAATAGAATAGAACTGAATTGTCTGGAGCAATTAAACATGAACCATGCCCAATGCCAGGAGTGGGTTAGAGGAGTATAAAGCCCCCCAGCATTGAGCTGTGAGGCCATGAAACTCTCTGGAATGATGGTGCTCTATCCAATACGTGCAGGATGAATTCTTGTTGCTGAATTCAAACAAATCCTCACAGCAATGCTCCAAAATAAGTAGAAAACATTCCAGCAGAGACAGTAGAGACAGTTACTCAAACAAAAGCAGGCTGGACCTTTGTTTATTACTCTTGATGTCCCGATACTTTTGGAAGTGGGCAATACTGTAGGGTTTTAAAGCATTTGCTTATGTACCAGACCTACTTACTTATTGACGTATATACTGATAGAATATACTGTATATGATAAACTATAAACTAAAGAACTGAAGCCCAAAAACATCTGCAATCTAAACTGTTCCATTCAACTTTCCCCTGTCCAAGGTTGCCTTTGGCGAAAGCAAACAGTGTTGTGTATTATTTATAATGTTTGCCTTGTTACTTTCTCAGCATGAAGTGTACTGACTACTCTGAGTGAAGACCGTTTGAGATCTGGAGCATCAGTAGAACTGCTTTGGTGGGTTGTGTTGAATGGCTGTTAAATGTTGAATTCATGTTGAATCAATATCAGTAAACAGAAACCACCAGAAGCCGCCCCCCAGTCTGACCGAGTCGGCCATGCGCACAGAGCTGATCTGGTTGGCTGCTTTTGCGTGTCTCTGAACTATAGCTGCATGCTTGGAACTTAAAGGTCGGCATTTTTTGGATTATGTCATCAAGGACTTTTTGATACTCAAAGCCTTCTGTGTGTGTGTTTGTAGACAAAGAGGGGTCATAAGAGGACACTATAATTAGTAAGCCATAGACAGAGATTCCATCTGGACCAAAGTCCCTAAAGACAAGAGAAGAAAGGTGAAAGAAAGATAAAACGTTGGGTGTGTTTGTTTGTGTGTGTGTGTGTGTGTGTGTGTGTGTGGGATGTGACTATAGCAGATGTTCTGCCCGAGCCAATAAAGTCCAACAGGAGATTGACAGAGACATCGCACCTTTTTCAGGCCTGTTGACAAATTGTAAAAATATACACACATGAACACACACAGACACACAGTCTCTCACCCTCTCACTGACACATTACGCGCAAGCCTTTTCTGTTCAGTCGCCCGTGTGTATGTGAATGAGTAATGCTATCAGTTGTCGTATTTCTTTTTTACCTCTCTGCTGTTTCTTCCTTCCTTCCTTTCTGGAGATGTGAACTCACATCTGCTCAAACTAACACGAGGTCTGTGACGGGATTCATAGATAGAGAAGTGGTGGTACAGTTCAGTGAATGACTTGTCTGATGTGTGGAAAATGGGTCACCAAGCAGATGAAGTCAATGATTGGCAAAAGGAGTGATTGCATGTGGGCGTGCCAAAGACCATAGTGTAAAGGAAGTAGCTGAATTTGTAGGTGTATCGAAGCGTATGGTCATACTGGACTACCAGCAGTGGCAAAAATCCCAGTCTAGAGGAAATTATTCATTCATGAGCATAAGTGAGCAAAGTCCTCTTCTGTGTCATTATAGTCATTTTTTCTGCTGCTAACTAAGATTAGTAGATAAGTAGATAAGTAGTTTAATGACCGGATATGGCCTGTTCCCTCAATATTCCATGATGAATTAAGGAGATAAGAGATCTGGACTTTTAAGCATTAAATTTGCATTTGGGTCCAAAGAGGCATCATCATTAGGCTGACAAAACAACAACAAAACAAACCCATCAGAGAAACTTTAAAACTGGCCATATATATATAGTTCTGGAACAAGATTCTTTTAACATCTTAAACCATAATTTACCTAATTATGGAGAATGAAACAAAGAGTTTAAGAGCCAAAGCAGTACCTCATCATCTGTCAAACATGGTGGAGGCACTGTTAGTACATGGGTATGCGTGGCTGCTAGTGAAACTGGATCACTGGTGTTTATTGATGATGTAACTGATGACAGAAGTAGCAGGATTGATTCTGAAGTATATAGAGCTTTACTTTCAGCTCAGATTCAGTCAAATGCTGCAATACTGATAGGATGTCACTTTACAGTACAGATAGATTACACAAGTACACAATTTCACAAATCAACAACCCAAGAGCTTCATAGGACAAAATGTAAAATGTTCTTAAATTGACAAATCAGTCACATGACCTAAAACCAACTGTGCATGATTTTCACTTATTGAAGACAATGTGTAAAGAAAAAACAGCAACTAAATCTGGCAAAAGTAAAGCAATCTGGCAAAGCAACTCAAGAAAGAAAACCTAGCATTTGATGATGGTTTCTAGACATCAGACAAAATACACCTTTATTTTTTTGGATGTTTGTGTTAATTACTTTTGACCCTGTGATGACAGAGGGACTATGTAAAAAATACCTGTAATTCCTAAACCAATAATGCAATATATTGTTAAACCTCTTGAACTGCATCACATCTTGATTGCTTTATTTCAAATCCATTGCAGTGATTTACAGAGACAAAATTCCAAAAAATATGTCACTGTCTAAATAATTATGGGCCTAACTATAATTAACCAGTTGCTTTTATGTATCTGATTTGATATAATACACAATATTTATTCAGCAAGTTTATTAACTTACATAATAAAAAAACAACAGCATCAACCAGGATTTTGGTCAGGATATTTCCAAAACAATTCTGAATTAAACTGAACTAAATCACAGCAAATTATGTATTGAATCACCTTTTTTTTAATAAATCACAACCGACTTGAATTACTTGCAAGGTTGGAGTTTTACACCCTGTATATATGTTAGCTAGTCCTCTACCGGCTCCTCTAATCTAAGATGTAATAGAGCTGTCATACCATTTTAGGGCACTTAACTGTCTGACAGTCTGACACTCTGAAAATGAACCAACTGTGATAATCAAGTGCAAATTGCTTTATTATGAACCAAGTGATTCCACTCAAATTCATTTACACTGTTTTTAGCTCATTCATTCGAACACTTCAATGAAACATTCAGCAGAGGGACACACACACACACACAAGCACATATTACACCACTATACATAACCAAATGCAAGTGTGTGTGTGTGTGCTAGAAACTGTTTAAATCAGGCTACGCACACTCTCACACTTCCCACCCCACTTCCACACACACAGTTCTCTATATGTCTCCTCTCTAATTACATCTGGCTGGGTGTCATGCAGTGAAGAACAATTAGAACTAGAATCCACCGCTGTGTGTTTGTGAAGAGGTTATAATGAATACACGACCCAAAGGCATGGTAAGACACTGCACAAACATCCAGTCAAACTAGTTCTGGCAATATACCAGCATCTAAGACCACAAAACTGTGCTTGCCCCTGAATAAAAATAGCACACACAGGAATATTTAAGGTAAATTTAATAGTTTTAAAAATTTACACACACTTAAATGCTTTTGTAGGTATAACTTGTTTACAAGATTAGCTTAAACTCTCGAACTTGACAATGTGAGGTTACTGATTGTACAGTGTGTATGTGTGTGTGTGTGGGTGTGTGTGAACACCCACTTACACTGTCTTTTGAGTCACTGTGCACAGAGAGTGTGATACTAACACCATATGGTGCTTATGAGATCATCTATACAAAAAAAGGGGGAGAACTGCTGGCTTTAACAACTTGCATTTTTTCTATGCCCTATATTTAGTTTGCAGCAATATGTACAGCATATTTACCATATTTTTAGAATGTAAAAAACTAAAGTAATGAGAAATAAAATGCTATAAAAAATATAGCAAAAACCAATGAAAGTCAGACTTTGCTTTTCAACCATGCTTCAGCAGAATTATTAAAAAAAGTAAACTCATGAAACAGGCCTGGACAGAAATGATGGTACCCTTAACCTTAATATTTTGTTGAGGCAATAACTGCAATCAAACAATTTCTGTAACTGTCAATGAGACTTCCACACCCCTCAGCAGGTTTTTTTGGCCCACTCCTCATGGGTAAACTGCTCCAGTTGTCTCAGGATTGAAGGGAGCCTTTTCCAGACGGCATGTTTCAGCTCCTACCGAAAATGCTCAATAGGGTTTAAGTCAGGGCTCATAGAAGGCCACTTCAGAATAGTCCAATGTTTTCTCTTATCCATTCTTGAGTGTTTTTAGCTGTGTTTTGGGTCATTATCCTGTTGCAAGGCCCATGACCTGTCTAGACCTCTCTAGAATCCATTGATAGTCTTGAGATTTCATTGTACCCTGCACAGATTTAAGACACCCTGTGCCAGATGCAGCAAAGCAGCCCCAGAACATAACAGAGCCTCCTCCATGTTTCACAGTAGGGACAGTGTTCTTTTCTTGATATGCTTAATTTTTCCATCTGTGAACTTAGAACTGATGTGCCTTGGCAAAAAGTTCCATTTTTGTATCATCTGTCCATAGGACATTCTCCCAGAAGCTTTGGGGCTTGTCAACATGTAGTTTGGCAAATTCCAGTGTGGCTTTTTTATGATTTGTTTTCAACAATGGTCCTCCTTGGTCGCTCCCATGAAGTCCACTTTGGCTCAAACAACGACGGATGGTGCGATCTGACACTGATGTTCCTTGAGCTTGAAGTTCACCTTTAATCTCTTTAGAAGTTTTTCTGGGCTCTTTTGTTACCATTGGTATTATCCGTATCTTTGATTTGTCATCAATTTTCCTCCTGCGGCCACGTCCAGGGAGGTTGGCTACAGTCCCATGGATCTTAAATTTCTGAATAGTATGTGCAACTGTAGTCACAGGAACATCAAGCTAATTGGAGATGGTCTTATAACCTTTACCTTTAACATGCTTGTCTATAATTGTCTTTCGCTTCCTCTGGTCCATGTTGAGTGTGGTACACACCATGTCCCTAAACAGCACAGTGACTACCTGTAGCCCTATATATAGGCCCACTGACTGATTACAAGATTGTAGACGCCTGTGATGCTAATTAGTAGACACACATTGATGTAACATGTCCCTTTGGTCACATTATTTTTAGGGGTACATATATATACAGTCATGCCCGAAAGTATTCATACCCCTGTCAAAGTTTGACTTAAATTTACTTTTATTTAACTAGAAATTATATTTTTGCCTGGAAATGACACAGGCATCTCCCAGGAGATAACACGATGATGTACAAGAGGCATCATTGTGGGAAAAAATATTTCTCAGCTTTTATACACATTTGAACAAAAAGTGGCATGTCCAAAATTATTCATACCCTTCTCAATAATTAATAGAAAAGCCTTTATTGGCTATTACAGCAATCAAACGCTTCCTGTAAATGCTGACCAGCTTTTTGCATGTCTCCACTGGTATTTTTGCCCATTCATCTTTAGTGATGAGCTCCAACTCTTTGAGGTTCGAGGGTCTCCTTGCCATCACCCTGATCTTTAGCTCCCTCCACAGATTCTCAATTGGATTCAAGTCAGGACTCTGGCTGGGCCACTGCAAAACATTAATGTTTTTGTCTGCTAACCATTTCTTCACCACTTTGGCTGTGTGTTTTGGGTCGTTGTCGTGCTGAAATGTCCACCGGTTCCCAAGGCCAAGTTTCTCTGCAGACTGCCTGATGTTGTTGTTGAGAATCTTGATGTATTGCTCTTTTTTCATGGTGCCATTTACTGCGATCAAGTTCCCTGGTCCATTGGCTGAAAAACACCCCCAAAACATTAGGTTCCCACCACCATGTTTGACAGTGGGGATGGTGTTCTTAGGGTTGAAGGCTTCTCCTTTTTTACGCCAAATGGTGCACACATCATTGTGGCCAAACAATTGAATTTTTGTTTCATCTGACCATAAAACAGAACACCAGAAGTTTTCTTCTTTGTCCAGATGAGCATTTGCAAAGGTCAAGCGGGCTTTTGTGTGCCTTTTCTGGAGAAGTGGTGTCCTCCTTGGCCTGCGTCCGTGGAACCCAGCAGTGTGCAGTGTCCGTTGAACTGTCTGCCTTGAGATGTCGCCACCAGCAGAGTCCAGATTCACCAGGATGGCCTTGGTGGTGATCCTTGGATTTTTCTTCACCTCTCTCACTATTCTCCTGGCCAGCACAGGTGTCACTTTTGGCTTCCGACCACATCTTCTGAGATTTTCCACAGTGCGGAACTTCTTGTATTTTTTAATAATACTTTGCACTGTAGCCACTGGAACTTGAAAACATTTTGATATGGCTTTATAGCCCTTTCCTGACTTGTGAGCGGCCACAATGCACAGCCGCAGGTCCTTAGTGAGCTCCTTTGTCTTAGCCATGACTGTCCACAAACCAACTGCAGAGAGCTGCTGTTTTTCTCCTGTTGAGTTGATTAAAACAGCTGTTCCCAATGAATCAGGGTAATTAGGATGCTTTAAAACAGCTTGGACTATTTGGAATGGTATAGAACTTTGGATTTTCCCATATACTGTGACAGTTTTCAAAGGGTATGAATAATTTTGGACATGCCACTTTTTGTTCAAATGTGTATAAAAGCTGAGAAATACTTTTTCCCACAATAATGCCTCTTGTACATCATCGTGTTATCTCCTGGGAGATGCCTGTGTCGTTTCAAGGCAAAAATATAACTTCTGGTTAAATAAAAGTAAATTTAAGTCAAACTTTGCCAGGGGTATGAATACTTTCGGGCATGACTGTATATATATATATTTAGGGGTACATATATATATATATATATAAATCCAAGATGCAAGGAACAACATACATTGTTGATATGTGTCCGAGTGTGTACGGCCAGACCAAGAGAGATGAACACTCGCAGAGATGGATACAAAGCAAGTGGGTTTATTAAAAAAATGAGCACAAACTCAAGGGGTATTAAAAACGTGACCAGCAACTTGGGGTTAAACAAGAAACAGAACCAGAATGTGACAACCAAAATGGCGAACACAACAAACCTGGGACTGGGAGGAGCCAGGAGCTGAGCTAGAGTTAAAGGGATACAATGGGGAAAAACAAGGAGGGAACTGGAATGAAAACCCACAGGCCGAGCATCGTGGAATTAAAGCAAACCAAGAATAGAGCCGCGCTCTATTAACTAAGGAGGGGTAGATGGAGAACCAGCCACTAGACAAAATGGCAAGGCCGATCTAACCTGGCTGTGCAGTGTGCTACCTTGAACGTGGGTCGCCTTGGAACCTGAACAGGAAGCGAAAGTACCTCACTTGCCACGAGAGTTGACTGGAGAACTCCTGAACATGAGTTGTGAACTAGAGCCAACCTGAACACGCCGGTAATGCGTGAGGAACCTCACGGCGTTCTAGAGATTCCAACTGAGTCAATTCACGGCAGAGAACAAAGGGGGTAAAGCTTGTTAAGTACTCCCAGTCCCACGTGCAACACATGAACAACGAATCAACACAAATTAATGTGAATCAAACACACATGAACACAAATGAACATGAATCAACTCAAAACACCAGGAAGTTGGGCCTGTGGGCGGTGGCTCAGGATCGCCCCAGGGGAGGGCACGATGACAAGGGCCTGACAATATGTTCATTGGTTAATATGAACAGTGTTTAAATTATTAGAAATAAATGTAATGGGAATAATATTACACCTTAAAACAAAAGACTGCAAACATGCATATCTATTGTCTCAAATTTATTTAAGAACTATAGCTCATTTTACCTTTTCTTACTCACTAATTAAGAAGGCTAATGATATCTTTAACATCTTAAGTTAATCAAGTGAATAAAATCTAGGGTTTCCATAACAGGTGGCCTGAGTCTTAGTTAGACACACACACTCACACACACATTTTAGGAGCCTTGGCTACGGGCATTAAACATTTAGGCTCTCATTTGGCTGATGATTAAAGGAGGTGAGAGAGAGTCAGGAGACAGAGAGAACAAAAGATGTTATTTTGCTCTTTTCTGCTGTCTTTCCAATGAAAGAAATTTAATGTTTTAGTTGGATTGAAGCAGTGACCTATGCTCTCATTCTCTCATCTCTGTCATCATCTATCTCTCTATTGCTCTCAGGTCAACTTCTCTCCAAGCTCACCACCTTCAAACTATTACACAATGCTGCTTCACTGGATGACCACAACTGCCTACTTCAGAAATGGACAGAAGACCTGTTTGCATTTTACAGTGTTGTTATTGGGCGGCACATTAAAACTTTTTGCCCCGTAGGTGTGAGTGGGGCTGTGTGTGGTACCATTCGATGAACTGGTGCCCTGTCAAAGGGTATTCCTGCACTGTGTGAAATGAATAAATGTAGGCTAAAGACCCTCTGTGAGCTTGATTGGGAAGATGAGAAGATGGAATTTTTTGGAATGTTTTTACTGTTATCTGAAGTTCAAACAGGCAGAAATTAAGGACACCAAATTTGAATAAAAAAACAACCTGTAGTTATGCATTATACATTAGTCTCTTTCCATCCTCTTAGACAGCTTTCAACAATGTGAAAGAGAGCAGAAGTTCTCATTTGAGATTTTGCCGGTACCGTGAGTAAAGTGAGCTACTACACCATGGGAGACTGGGGTTCGATACCTGGTCTGTGTAACTATGCTGTACTACACTCATACACTCGAGTCCTTGGGTAAGACTCCTAACATTACATTGGCCCACCTCTATAATACAAGCACCTTGTAGGTCGCTCTGGATAAGAGCGTCAGCTAAATGCCATAAATATAAATGAATGGTGTGGTAGCTCACTTCACTCACGGTACCGGCGAAGTCTCAAATGTGAACTTCTGCTCTTTTTCACATTGTTGAAAGCGGTCTAAGAGGACGGAAAGAGACTAATGTATAATTCATTTACATTTTATGGCATTTATTAGCTGACGCTCTTATCCAGAGCGACCTACAAGGTTGCTTGTATTACAGAAGTAGGCCAATGTAGTGTTAGGAGTCTTGCCCAAGGACTCATATGACTGTAGCACAGCATAGTTACACAGACCAGGAATCGAACCCCACATGGTGTGGTAGCTCACTGGCAAGTAGCGGTGTTATCTGTTGTGCCACACCAACCACATTCAGCATTACTGTAAGTAATCTGCTTTAACTAAGCTAAAGCATGGAGATTGGACTGAGTTAACTGGTAGCTACTCGAATATTGTGTCCACACTAACCATGGGAGCCCTGGATTGGTCTGCTGTTGAGAGTCAGTGGGGAAAATTCGGACAGAGTTAAAAGTTTCTGCTGTAAGACTGCCACCTCGCATTCAGTAGCTGTTTTCTTCAATGTGTCCCCTGCCATCCAGACAACATCCTCTCAGTGACGCATCTCACCAGTTAGAGGGAAGTAATCTTTTTGTACTTGTTTATGCTGAGACATTTGAGAGATTTTTATGTCTTGATTCATAACGAGACTGAAGAAAGAAGCCTTTAACTGTGGTTCCAATTTCAATTGAAACTAAAAAAAAACAAAAATAAGAGTCAACATTGTAATTTGTTTACTTCTGTTATTTTATTTTTGTTATTTCCTTTTCATTTCTCCTAGAAGAAAGCAAGCACCAGGATAATCTCTAATAAAACAAATAACTGTAATAAGCTTACAATAAAAGCAACTAGAATGGGTGTGGTCACATTTTTACATTTCACTGGAGCTGTAGTAGTATAATCAAGAACCAAAGTGCTGAGCAGTGTCCCAAACCTTTGGACAGTCCATGTTCTACAAGAGGAGTAGGTGTTGATCAGTATACCTGCCATGTTTCACTAAAGAGTGTTGTACCCCTCAGGGGTTAGCAGTGCAAAGGTGCCACCTACAGCTGGGATTCGCCTTCACGCAGTGTTTGCAGGGGTCCCTCAGATTGTACTGGGCTACTTTTTTGTTATCCGTTCCTATTCAATTGCTGTGCACCATGCAGCATACCAACTAGCTAAGAGTCCTTCAGATTTCACTCCAGTACTTAGCATTCTCCTCGGAACACGGTGAAGCACTGGGACAATGTTTGAAATAAATAAACGTTAAAAGAGAATAAGGGTTTGTCTTTTCTCCTTTTTCAAGATAACAGACACATGCCAGATCTTGACATGACTGATCATAAAGCTAAGTATTTTACATAGGCTGTAACTGAAATACTCTGCAGGCTGAAATGAATATTTCTATAACCATATTTAGAAACCATCCTGTTTGGTTTGTTGTTTGCTGCTAATTCTTAAAAGTTTATTGCTGTCCGAACAGAACTTCTCCTAGATGTTAATATTACAGGAAAAAATGAGATTTTATTTCATGTCATTATCAATCATTTCTACTGGTTCAGTTATCATGTAATTTTGAATATAAAGTGTGCAAGACTTGAAATTATGAGCCACCACTGCCCCCCAAGCGTGTTGGTTGCCCAAGCATGTTGGACGCATCGGCGACCTTCCCAGTGTTGAGAGCATTGCATGTATTGGGGGAGAATATGTATGGATTGGGTAATTGGCGATCCAAAAAGGGGAGAAAACCAGAAATCAGAAATAAAAATTCCAAGGCAGTCCTTCTTTATTATTCCACTCACTTTGTGCAATGTACCAGTTCGACTGGTAGTAAAACATTGTTCTTGGTAAAGTGTTTTTGTGGTAAAGCTTGTAAAAATTTCCCCTTAAGAAGACTTTTTTCCATTGGATGAACTGCAAACTTTAGTCAAGGGTGCTTAGCCTGAGGGTGTCAATTTTTGAGCAGTTGCTTCTTTCTTTGACTAGGTCTGTGCCTAGTGATTCTTGGGTTGTTCCCAACCAATCTGAACCAATTTCACTTCAGCTGATAAGAACAATTTGGGTCTTCTTCCAGACACTGGCAAACTGGCTTCACATCCCAACGTTTACTTACATACATTTGTTTGACCTGAGAATATTGTTTTTCAAGGTTTTTCACGTTCACAAATCTCCAATTGTCCTTTTCAGGTCATTGGACTTTCCCATAGTACTGTGTGTTGGAAGCTACTAGATGTAATCATCATGATTACTAATAGAAAAGACATTTACCACTGTACCACTGAATTAATAATTAAAAAGCTATATTTTCACTGTATGTATGTGTATAATTCATAATTCAACTCAAATTTAAATCATGTTCACCACATTCTTGTTTAAGTTTCTATTACTTATTTTATACTTCAATCACTGAAAGCCCAATGTTATCATGAGATTCTTGCCCATGATGAATGTATTGCAATTTCCAACCACATTTGTAAATAGATACATATACACATACAGGTCCAAAGGACTGAGGCTCATTCTATTCAAGTCTGACCCTTTGAATATCTTGGATTTTTGATGAAATCTGTAAATAAACAGCAACATAAATCTACTTTGCTTATCAGATGCTTTTACCCACATGTGTAGAGTCCATGTAGCTGCAGCACATGCTGTCAACTAAATTGACTAAATGCAGCATCAGGAAGAGCAGAAAACAAGGTAAGATTTAAGATAAGTAAGGTAAGGTACTATTTGTTGCTATAATGTTCAAGAAGAAAGTTTCCACCCATGCACTGAACACACTAAACACCTTGGAGAGCACCCCAGTTCAACAATAATTAAGATCAGCAAATTTTTAATAAATTATGTTTGTTTTTTTTTGTAGTTAAGTAATGTAAACCAACCAGTTCACTGGTTCACTGAGTGACATGGTAAATATCTTGTGTGCAGTGTGTGGGTGGTCTGTTTGTGAACGAGTAGGTTGCAAGACAGATGAAATGGGATAGTAAGAAAGGAAAGGAAAGAAGAAAAGTGCCTGTCCTGTACAGGCTATTTATGGGAGGAGTTTCATGGCTCGATCCAATCAAGTCATAACCACATTGTCCATCACTGCCACTCCCGGCGACACCGCATCCTCCTGGGACCTGTTGCCTAGAAACGGGGGCTAATGCATTTAGTTGGATGAGGTGTGTCTCTGTAAAGGAACTTTCAATCGGAAGCACTATATATACTCTATTTAACATGTTTATTTATTAGGGCTACATGTAGTCTTGTTCATTAGGTTCTGACTTACTTTAAACTTAAAGTATTGAATTCTTTATTCTGAGCTTCTGGAGTTTCTAAAACACTCAACACCAGTCTGAAGGTGCTGGTGGAGTATAAGCTTGAATAGAGGTGAGTGTGTATGTGGGGAGGGGGGTGTATATCTGTGTATGTGTATGTGTGTGTGTGTTTGTAAAGGTCAGTGTTTTCTCCCCGCTGTGCTGTAGTGATGTAGGGGTTATTAACTCTGATCCAGTCTGACAAATACTAAAAGGTTCCTCTGAACTCCTACAGTCTCCACACCACATAACACACCTGAGGGAGTCATAGCAATGTGGCGAGAGGGGGAGACGACACCTTTCCTTTATTCTCTCTCACACACACACACACACACTTACCACACACACACACATATTCACAAAAAACAACTTAAACCATTAAACTTGTGTAACAACCATGTATGAGTTAAGGGCCCGCAGGCCCAGATTTGTATAAAGCTGCTTAGGAACAGTTGTTGTTGTAAACAGCTCTACACACATACATTTAGATGGAACTGAATCTATCCAGATTCCTGTATTGTTTTGGGGGGTTGTGTTTGCCATTTTAGAGAGGTCCAGCTTCATTTAGGTCTCTTTTCATTTCAGTTTATGCATGGCTTGCTATGATTCCAGTGGTCTAGCAGTTTCAAGCCCAAGCTAAAAGATGACATTTTAATGGCTGGATAGATTTCTTTCACCTTTTTTAAATGTAGCCTTGAGTTTATCATCATTATTTTATTTGAAATATTTTTATATTTTAACCACCTGGGACATCCCACTTTTCTCTGACACCCCTCACGTTGTGTGATGCTTCAGTGATGAATTGTTTATTTCCAAGGGGAAAGTGTGGAAATATGCATTTCCCCCACAGGCTTCGCTTTTATTTAGCCACGCCACTTGACAATTACCAGTTACTGTCAGCCAATCAACAGTTGCTTATGTCTTTGCATAAAGATCATCCATTGTGTGATTGGACGGGAGAACTTCCATTGCATTTCTATGGTATGTTTCAAAGATTAGACAAAATTGTGTTGTTTACAAAAATTTATTCATACAAATCTTACAACACCTTTTTTTTACATTTATATTGGTGACCTCTTTTGTGGTTCCCATTTGTTTAATATGATCTACTATTCATCTACACAAGAAATAGATTTGTTTATTTAAGATTCATCTTAAGTAAGGCTTCAGGCGCTATCAAACTTTACACACAGCATGAGTTGGGGGTCGGGAGTGTTCCATGATGTCTAGAGGCTAGCAGTCACACACTATGTATAGTGAGGTTAAAACAAACAACAGGAAATGGTGCGGGAAGTGAGAACAAAATAGGGTGGGGCCAGGTGACAACTGAATGAAAGTCATGTGATCCAATGAAATGGGAGGAGTGTGAGCAGGTGATGTGCAGCATTGGAGGGCCACTAACATGCCATCTGAGATTGGTGGCCATTTTTTAAAGTCGAAGCAAAGGCACCCGAGCTGCAAGCTGCCCTCCTGCGTCACAAAGCCTGCAGGAGAACGCATAATTAAACACAGATTGATTTCGCACTCACACACTCTTCCTCACACTCTCTCACTCTTCGTACTCTCTCTCAAACACACATACACACACATTGACAGTCTTGCATGCCCTAGTGAGACCTATATTGATTTTGGCAGGGCGTGCTTTAATAAGTGTTTTTATTACTATTATTTTTCTGCATTCTTTGTATTATATTTTGTAACTCTCTCTGTTTCTAGTTTTTGTTGTCATTTCAAAACCCAGGTCTAATGTTTTACATAATTTAAAAATGGTAACATTCCATAGTATTTTGTGGACATTTCTTAATGAATGGATCAACAGAAGTTGGACAGAATTACTTTAAATACAATCTAATGTTGCATTAAAGCTCTAAATCTAAGGTTTTTTTTCTTCTCCTATTAAGTTACCATTTCTGACCATTTTAAGGCTTTTTTCTGATCTTCTTAAACATTATATATATAAGGGGGATTTGAGCAATTATGACTGTAGTCAAGTCCTATACTGACCTCCTAAAGCTGTAAAAGCCTGTTAAGGGCCAATAACATTAGCACCTATAGAGACACAACAAAATCAAAGGGTACCCACAACCCCAAATACCACAACATCAACTGGACACCCCAGACAGAGCAGATAATTTATGTGATGTTAGCAAGAGCAGATTTTATGGCCAGTTTGGTCAGGAATGAGAAACTGTATTTCTAAAGGAATACCCATACCCATATGTATTTGCAATCAGAGTGAGAAACCGGGTTCAGATACAAGAAAAGATTCTTCAGAAACAAATAATTACACACAAACACACAGTCACCCACACCGCCCACCACCGTTAGAGCTGAACCGTACGGTCCAAATAAATGGACTACACACATTCACAGGCTAAGACCCCCACACTCTTGGATAGAGAGATGAAGAAAAACAGCTTGGAAGGATGATAGATAAGGTGCTTGGGCATGCTTTGACAGGGATAGGAGAAAAGCCGGGCAGTGGCTCAAACAGAGAGGCATGTCTTGCAGGCCTCTATACATTACGAGTGCATTCTTCAAGGTGCATCACCTCTATTTTGACTGTCCGTGACAAAAAACCCATTCATATTTGAGATACATCTGCCCGAAATGAGAAGGTTCCATGGTGTGAAAGTCAATGCATTTGTCAAAGAGGGTTGTGAGCGGGTGAGGAAGGAGAGGAGTTTGGCTCGTGAAATTTAAGCGATAGATGACGGGGGAGGAGGACTTCACAGGAGAAAGAGAGGAGTGAGAGACACCCCTCCGAAAAAAAGGGCTAAATGGTACTGGAGCCACAGAACTCACCGAGAGATCGAGATTGAACTGCCCCAGCAAGTTCCTCATTAATTCCTCATAATCATCCCCATCCGGGAGCGCCCCAAAGTCTATGTCTTGTAGAAATTGGTGCAAATCTAAGTCTTCAGAGCTGTTGTAAATAAAAAAACACTACACTCTTAATTTCAACATTTAGAAAATAAGGAAGAAAAGTAACATTCAATGCAATGATTGTCTTTAAGACAAATTTATTCACTTATACTCATATTGGTAGATTGATATATGTAAAAGACAAGGTATAAGGAGCACACCGTTCAAGTGCACAATCACTTTCTTAATGTCTAAAAATAAATAAGTAAATATATAGACTATATTTTGGTCAGACGGAACGATTGGTCCACAAAGTTAGATCTGTGCGTTCTCAAGTGCTTCAGTACAAAAGAAAAACAGTATTATTATCAAAATATTCATTTTAATGTCTTCACTTCATACATAAATACATGTTTAAGGAACACAGGCGCAATCGACTCGTCATCTCCACACCCTGGCTGCCTCAGGACTGTACATACAACGGCGTCAGCGGTTTGTATTTTTTCGAAAGCGCTACAAATAGGCGAGCCGTCGTCCTTTGCTTCTAAATCTCTGTCTATACCTTTTGCCGAGGACTGCGGCCAGATACTTCTTCACGGCCATTTGCTTCCGATAGCGACTGTAGCTGTCAGTGAAGACCCCATCAGAGTGACGCTTGGAGAGCGGCTCCGTGCCGTCCTCCATCGCACTCCCTCCTCTGTGTGCAGAGACAGAAAAAGAGGGAGAGCGAGACAGAGAGAGGGAGATAGGCAAAGAGTGTCCAGTGTGAAAGACTAAGAACAGCTTAAAAGAAGGTCTAGTGGTGTTTCTACAAAGAGATTGTTTCTCATCATTTCTCAACGTGTATCCCACAATCTTGTCAATTCAGTGTTAAAAAGTAACACTCCTCTGCATTCTCTAACTGGGCTTAAATCAGTCCAATGAGGCAACTGGTTAAGCCTTAAACCCCTGATAAATCCCCTTACTTGAGCTCACAGTACAGTGGTGATGTACAAGAGATTATAAGTTGCAGGCCATGCATTTTATATTTTGCATTTCCACAAATTTAGTCTCTTAGGTACATCAATGCCAGAAGAGCAGTTATTCTCCCGCATGTCTAGCCAAATATACATTGCCAATATTACAATATATACAATATTACTGCTGTTTAAAATATGTTCTGGATCAGCGCTGATGTGTGATAGTGCTGTGAGTTTAGATGAGATGTTTTAGAGGTTCTTAGGGCTTACCCACCTGCTTCACTGAACTGCATTTAAGCTAAGTGAGAAGATAGAGAAATGAATGCATCTATAATGTGTGGATTAAAAGACATGTAAATGATTAAGTAGCAATTGGGATCATCCTAATTGTGTGTGCAGTGTATGAGGTGCAGTGGAACATCTGTGAAGAAGATGCAATACAACCATGGAAATGATGTATGATGTTCTGAAACAGCCTAAAAGAAATATAAGTACAGAGAAAAAGTTCATATGCTTACCCAACACGTTTAGCCATTAGAGAATGCAGGTATTTCCGGGCTGATAACTGAGCCAGCGCATTCCTGTAGGCTTTATTAAACATCCCGTCTGCGTGCCTTTCCGTTCTGGAATCAAAAACGCAAAAATACACTTGATCACAGACACAGAGTGTGGCCGGACATAGTGCACTAGTCATGTATATAAACAGAAAGCTAAGCTCATCTCCATCCTGTCCACTGCATTACATGACAAATATGTCAGAAATCTTCCTATTTAACAAGACTTGCCTTATCTCTGGCTTTTCTATGTTTAATCAATCCAATCTTATAATCTTGCCTGTAAAACTATGTGTATTCCCATCCTTTCCATGTTAGCCTAGTTATCTCCCAGTCTATTTAATATTATATTCAGTCTAGTTAATCTAGTATTGTCCCAATGTTTTGTATTTCAACCATATCATCACAACCTCATGCAGGTTCATCGTTAAAGAACTCATACACATACACGTTACACTGCTGGTGAAATCACTGACAGAAAGCAAGGTCAACTTCATGGACAGTGAAAGCGGAAGAATGTTCAGAAAGAGAGGGGGGGGGGGGGTGAGCAGCTTTACCTTTGCTCTGACGGGTAATATAACGTGTAGGCATCTTCCCCAGTTGATGGACCAGAGCTCAGAGCGATCTGGTCACTGTCGAAAGCCAAATCTGCTACTGAATCCCCCTCTTCATAGCCCGCATTCTCCAGCCTGCAAAAAACAGCCACACCTGAAAGTCACATCTGAGAGCAGTGGGGGTTTTAATCTTTTACCTTTTTCTCTTTAACACATATTCTCATAAGAGAATTCACAAGATCTGCCCTCATACAGTGAAAATGACCAGGTGTAGAAATACTGACTACAAAAAACTGTTTGTAAAGAATAATAATATACTAATTTTTACTTGATATTAATATGTATTATTTGCAAACATGATTAGCATAATTCAATCACTTATTTCACTTATTTTGGTATTACATTTTCTATAAAAATGCCAATCAAAAAACCTGTCAAATTAAAATACATTTTCTTGGAAATAATTTTTTAAAAACTATTAAATCTGTGTGTGGATTTATTAAAAGTTCCCTTACTGATAACGGAACGAAATCTGGCGCGGTGCCAGATATCTCTGCTTTTTAACGATATTAAGCTGTAAACATTGTTTTTTTGGTGTCTTCGGTGCATTTTACACACACACACACACACACACACACATACCTGAACTGGTCTGAACACCCGCATGTGCGCATGTATTCTCTCTTAGTGCGCTGTTCCTATTGATTTCTGTGTCGTTGCAGCTAACTAAATACTGCTGTGCTTCCATAACACAGCATTAACCCCCTTTCCTCTTTAACCTCGTTCACTAAAGCCTGCAGTTTTGTAGAGTTTTGTAAAGCGTTTTCCTCATTTCAGCTCACCGGAACACTGGGTCCTCACAAAGTGCTAAATACACACAGACACACACATCTTGCTCGGAGCAGGCGCTCGTACCTGACGCCCGGGTAGCCGAGAGGAGAGCACGCGCCGCAGTGCACGAGGAGCCCGTAGATAAGAATGGCCAGAGCTCTGCTGCTCCACATTGTTCTGCAGGAGAGAGAGAGAGAGAGAGAGAGAGAGAGAGAGAGAGGTCGGTTAGAGCGCGCCACTTCTAATACAAACCTAGAAACCGTTACATTTTTTAAAAATAATATTTTTATAAACAAGCAACGTCAGCGTTCTATTCAGCCTAACAGCGCGGAACGGTAAACAGAACGTTAGAAATTACATTTAAATAAAATAATCAAAAAAAAAAATCAAACGTTAACGTTCCACTCAACCGTTATTAACGGTCCTGAAGTTTAAACCGTTTAACCGTTACAGTTCAACACTTTAACCACTACGGATTCAGCTTTTCTCACCTTTTTGAATCGTAAAGATAAAGTTTACACAAATCACCTCAGGTTTTTTTTTCCTGTGTGTGTGTCTCTGTGTGTGTGTGTGTGTGTGTGTGGCTCTGTCCTGTCAGTGTCACATACCTCTAGCAGCTAGTGGAGCTGGATGGAGTCCGCGACCCTCAGACTGGAAGGATGAAATTATCTCTCTCTCTCTCGCTCACTGTCTCTCTCTCTCTCTCGCTCACTGTCTCTCTCTCTCTCTCTTGCCTCTTCGTCCTCCCGCCCGTCCGCCTGTTTGTCCTCCTCTCTCGCTAAAACTTCTCTGAGGGTCGGCTCGACTCTGCGTCCTCCTCGCTAAAACTTTCCGTCCGCCAAAGAGAAGAGCGCTTGTTCGGGTTCTCTCAGATTTTCCCGCGGTCATCAGTCTCCATCTCTCAGTCTGCGCGGCGATACGGCGAGTTTTATCTCTCCACGCTGAGGCAGAGCCTCCTTTTTACCCCCCCTGCCCCTCCCTACCCTTTCTTCCCCACCGCGTTCAGGGATGCTGTCGACGTCACTGACCTCCGAGGTGCGTTAGTTTTTCCCCACCTGTCTTCTGACAAGCCACGCCTCCTGCGGCCGTGATTGGCTGGAGCGTTGCTCCTCTAGCGCTCAGCACTTACGTTCAGACCCCGACCTGCCCGTGAGGACGAGCTACTTCTTTTTATGTGCAGACAAAAAAGATGGTCAGACCTCACCACAGGTGAATGCTAATAACGGGCAAATGACTCATACTGGACCTCAGGGCAGGTAAATAGGCTTCTAACAATATCTTTCAGTGGTCTTAAGAGGTCAGGTCCCGAATGGACTTTATACGAAATATGATGAATCTGAGACGATTCCCTACCCACAGGGTGTGTGTGTTCAGGTGTTAAATGACTCAGTGGACAGTGTGTTTTATGGTCAGTTAGGACACTCGTGTTGAATGACTAAGTAATTCCCAATAAGCGTCAACTTAAACTGGAAAAAATAAATTATATTGATCATCACTTATCATCTGATGGCCCACCCTAAATGAGCTGAAGGCACTACCTCCCTGGAATAAACCACCCTCAATTTTGAACGCTGGCTATGCTGGATGACCAGCAAAACCAAGACATGATGATCAAGTTGTTTTTCCAGGAGGGATACACTCCTAAAAACAAATGTGCTCTAAATGGTTCTTCGAACAATGCCATAGAAGAGCCACTTTGGCTTTAATAAAGAACCATTTTTGTAGTGTCTGAGTGTGAAGGACCTTTTAAAGGTCTAAGGAACCATCACCTGATGTAAAGGGTCTTTAATAATTTAAACGTTCTTCACACTATTCACTATTGCAAACATGCTTTTTTAAGCACTACCATTGAAGAACCACCTTGGCTTCCATAAAAGCATGTTTGCAATAATGATGTGTGAATGTGAGGAACATTTTTAATGGCTTAAGGAACCACGTCACCTGATATACAGGGTCCTCACTAATGTAAGGGTTTCTCACATTATTAATTATTATAGTAAAATATAGAAAATATCCATTATTAACCATGTTTCTAATAGCGATGTGTGACTGTGAAGAACCTTTTTAATGGTCTAAGAAACCTTTAGCAATCTTTAGCAATGTAAAGATTCTTCACACATCACTTAAGTCAAAGCCATAGAAGAACGTTTTCATAAAGAACAATTTTTGTAGTGTCTAAATGGAGGACCTCCAAAGGACCTTTTTAATGGTCTAAGGAACCATCACCTGATGTAAAGGGTCTTTAATCAATTAAATGTTTTTCACTAACATGGATCTTTGAACAATGTCATAGAAGAACCAGTTTGTAATTGTGATATGTGAGTGTGAAAAATCTTTATTGGTCTAAGGAACCTTTATTTGATGTACAGGTTCTTTAGGAATTTAAAGATTCTTCACACTCACACATCGCTTTTACAAACATGGTTCTTTAAGCAAAGCCATAGAAGAATCAATTGGGCGTCCATAAAGAACCATTGTTTTAAAGGTCTAAGGAACCACATCACCTGATGTACAGGGTCTTTACTAATTTAAAGGTTTCTCACACTCACACAGTTTACAAAAATAGATCTTTGAACGATGCCAATGAAGAACCCCTTCCATTATTAACCATGTTTCTAATAGCGATGTGTGACTTTAGCAATCTTTAGCAATTTAAAGATTCTTCACACACCACTTTTACAGACATAGTTCTTAAGTCAAAGCCATACAAGAACAACTTTGGTTTTCATAAAGAACCATTTTAAGTGTCTGAGTGCGAAGGATCTTTTGAAGATCTAAGGAACCATCACCTGATGTAAAGGGTCTTTATTAATTTAAAGATTCTTCACACTCACACAGTTCACAAACATGGATCTTTGAACGATGCCAATGAAGAACCCGTTTTGGTTCCATGCAGAACCATGTTCTTAATAGAGATATGTGTGTCTGAGAAAGCTTCACTTAATGTAAAGGGGGAAAAATGAGCAATTTAAAAGGTCTTTCTCAATGTCCTTCATTTCCTACACAAACATGGTTCTTTATGGACATTGTGAAGCACTCTTTCTTTTAAGTGTGGGAATAACATGGAATAACGGCTGCTATGATAAACACTGCACATACAAATCCAGTAGGAAGAAACATGAACACATGCCTTCATCCAAGGCCACAGTTTGAGTGAAAAGTAAAGGAGTGTGTTGATCTATTTTTAATAGACACTAATGTCTGTTGTATTGAATATGTGGCTCTGAGCTGCTCCATCTAGACGAGGGCTCAGGGTCTTGCGCTGTGTGCTTAGTGAGGGATTGTATTTTTAGCACTCAGGTTGAGCTGTTCCCGGAGGATTTACATCCATGAGGAAGTTTGTGATCCACTCCAGCTCAGACTGAATCACCCACTCTGACGTCATGTGACGTATATATTTCAGGGCTGTGCGATTTCAGGATGGGAAGTGAAGACTTCGAGGAACGAATTAAAACAGTGAATGCTTTCCCTGGCTGCGTCCCTGTGGACACTTCACACCACTGGACAATGCATGCCATCTAGCGTTTCAGAGAAATCAGTGCACCCTGAGTGATTATGATGTGGTGACTGTTGGGTTATTGGCACAGAGATGGGTCATTACTAGTCTTTATGCTCATTGTGTCCAAACAACATGTGGATAGATTTGTACCTGTATTGTTCTAATCACATATATACTTGAGGGAAGGGATCTACTTTTTCCTTGGTCACAGTCTGAGATTTGCTGATTCAGATTTGCTCTCCCCCTCCTTTCTTTTAAAATAAATAAATGATGATAATGATTACTATTCCGTTCTACAAGGAACTCAAGTCAAGTCAAGTCAAGTCAAGTGGGTTTTATTGTCATTTCAACTACATACAGAGTACACAGTGAAACGAAACAACGTTCCTTCAGGACCATGGTGCAACATAGACAGTGCATACAAGACACAAGTGCAACACAAACAAACAAGTGCAGACAGACAACACAACACAGTACAGACCAGAGAATAATAAATAATGACTCAGCACATTATCTATGGGACAAAGCATGCTGCTGCCTGGCATGGTCTTCTCCAGCCTGCTAATGGAGAGATCTGTCTGTCTCTGGAGAACAGGGCATGAACCTTCTTCCCCGAAAGCAAACCACACCAGGAGATAACCTGAATCTAATACCGCAGACACTGACCATATCCCGACAGCAGCATGAGCCTAAATGAAGATTCCTGGCATGCAACTGATAAGACTATATTTATCTCATATTTTTATTCATTAAAAGATGCTTTCAGAGAGACAGGCTTAATTCATTCTGGCTAAGAGTTTTAATGGATCTGACCACATTGCTAGTGTACTGATATGTTGTGGTCTTAATGTTGTTGTCTGTAATGACCTAGTACACAATGCTGTTATACTTGCTCTCAGTCACATTCTGTACTCTCATTAGTTGATAGTGAGAAACGTATACACGTCTTGTGTCATTACACCTGGATTACTGTAATGCGCTTTATTCTGGCCTACCAAAGTGCTCTATATGCAGCTTGCAGGGGTTGAAAAATGCTGTGGCAAGATTCCTGACACACACAAAAATGTTCATTATATTTATATTATACCTGTCCTCAACCAGATGCATTGGTTAACTGTGTCCTCATCAAATCTTTACTAAGTTGTCTTCTATTAACTTAAATGCAGAGGGTTTCAGTTCATTCATGTAAACCACTGGTAACACTCAAGAGAGTCTTTGGACAGATAAAAAATAGATTAGCTTAAATATGGAAAAATGCCAAGAAGGCTTAATGGTCCAGAACATACCATATCATCTGTCAAACATGGTGGAGGCACAGTTATAGCACGGATGTATGGCTGCTAGTTGAACTGGGTCACTGGTGTTTATTGATGATGTGACTGCTGATGAATGTAGATAGACAGAGAGACAGATAGATAGACAGACCGACAGATAGACAGATAGATAGATAGATAGATAGATAGATAGATAGATAAACAGATAGATAGATAGATAGATAGATAGATAAACAGGTAGATAGATAGATAGATAGATAGATAGATAGATAGATAGATTTGAGGGCAGCTGCAGTAAAGACCTGGCAATGAATCACAACAGAAGAGCGTGTGTCAAACTACCATGAAATCATGCAAAACAAGCAACAGACCAACAAGTGACAAGTCTTTTCCTATGAGAGTATGTGATTTGTAGCCATGATTCGAAATTAGCCATGAAGTTGAAATTTTCTTATTTATGCAAATAAATTTGAAGTGACATTCTAAATGGTTGGCTTCAACAAATTCTTTAAACCAATTGTAGACAAGGGTCACCAGTCCAAGGTCCCTATCTTCTGTTCTACCAAACAGTGTGTGCTAAACCTGGAAGAGAGGCTCGTTTTGAATTTAGTTATTAAATACACAAATTTAATAATAAAAAACCAGCACTTTAGACTTTGTACATGTCCACACATGATAATGTAAATGACCTCAAACACACCCACAAGAGACAAACTTGCAGAACGCAAGGTAAGAGTTAAATATTTAGAAGCAGCCTGTTCTGGTCCTAATCTTTGGAACTCTCTTCCTAATTACTCAATGACTTTCTCTGACGATCTCTGCACATTTAAGAAAAGGGCTAAACCTTTGTTTTACAGGGCTATTAATTAATAAGATACTTGTTTTGCTGCTGTTCATTTTGTAATTTGCTGTTATTGTTGTAAACTTTGTACTAAATACTTTCTTTTACTCTCTCACTCCCACTCCCTCTGTCTGTTTGTTATTGCCACTTATTATTTTACAGCCGTTGGTTATAGACTTGTACCAGTCAGTGACATGAACAGCACATCTGATCCAGTGCAATAACCTGTGCTTGCATGTCAAACAATGGCTCATTGGCACATATGCTGCTGTGTACCTGAGTGTATTTAATTAAATAGTGTCTGAGTGTGTGTGTGTCTTTGTGCCCATCTTACATTTAACTAGTCTATAAATGTCAGACAATAAGATTTCCACAGTTAAATGGTAGGGTTGTGTAATTGAGCAAAGTATTACTCTAAATTTCCCCATCTTTCTCCTCTACCTCATTACAGCACTTCATTGAACAGCTTGTCTCTACTAGAAGTTCAGACAGATTCAGGCAGTAGCTTATGTTACAATGAGGACAACCAAAAAAGTCTTTTTGTCCTCTGAATGTCAGTAGGACCTTAAAAAAACAACCTGAAATCAAACGAATCTTCTTTTTAGGTTAGTCCATGCCCCTCGCTAAATAAGTCACAGTCTTTAGAAGGTCTTCTGATTTTTAATTGTGTTACCATGGGGCAAAAAAAAACATTAAAACAATAATATTAACTATGCCACTGGTTGGAAGCAGAAGGAAAACAAAAGAGCACATTAAGGGATCAAATGACCTAATTATGTATAAGACAGAGTTACATCAGTTTTGTACCTTAATGAGTAAGCGTACACTAGCTAGCATTTCAATAAGCAAGATGTTTCCTATATCTATAGAACTGCTGCTAGGCACCTTTTCCCTACAAGCATAAAAATATATAATGAATCATGTCTGTCTGCACTCAGCTTGACTAATTACATGTCCTTCAGCCAATCAGAGGAACAAACATCAATTTTTTTTTTGCGGATACACAATGGATGTGTGTAACATGTTTGACAGCAGTGGTTTCACAACACCTACACCACAGTATATAGCTATATAGAAATTATATAGTATATAGAAATTTCATCATGGACCAAAATGTCAATGTTGGGCTTTTAATGTCTTTGAGAATAAGTAAGAATATACTTCTTTAAATCACCCTGCCTACAGTGAAGCAATGCGGTGGCTTGAAAGCTGAAGCTTGGGCATCATTGGACCTTCCAACAGGACATTGAACCCCATAGAAAACCTTTGCTGGGTTTTGAATAAGGCAGTACGCAAACCCAACAATATTGGCAAACTGGAGGCCATTGCACATAGTGAAGGGGCTAAGATTCCTCTGGAACGCTGTTAAAAGCAGGTGTATGGCTATGCATTTCTTTGGAGCACAGCACAGCACAAGGATGCTCTACTAAAAGAGTACTAAAGATGCTTGTCATGAAGGGGTTGAATAATTCTGAGACTGGAGAGTGGAGATTGGAGAATCCACGTGTTATATTAATTAGTGTTGAGCTATTTAAATTGTTCTTGTTTGGCTGCTTTTTTGCACACGGCTGTTTGCTAATAAACCAAATTTGGAATTGAATAAATTGACTGCAACAGTCTGTGTCAAAATAAAAATGTTTGTTTAAGAGCATGTGTTTAAGGTCATTGGGTAGTTCAAGTTTCATCAAATTTGATTTTCCTCGATGGGTGTATGTAAACCTCTGACCACACAACCACCACTATTTTGTTTAGCCTATGTTCCTAGAAGTATGGGGTGCTGTCATGGCGTGCTAGTCCAGACCAAGATAGGACAAACACTTGCAAAGATGGCTTCAAAGCAAGCAGATTTATTAATGCAATATGATAAACAAAAGGGGGGAAGTGAGGCAAAAAAGCAGCAAACCATGAACAATGGTGATCAACAAAACCCTGAATGTGGAAAACAAGAGGGTGAACTAAAAACGAACCTGGGACTGGGGGTTGAGCTGGGGGGACCAGCTACTGAGCAAGAACGGCTAGGCCGACCAAACCTAGAACCGCAGAGCGCTGCCGTGAGCAAGGGTCACCTAGCTGGGACATGGGTAGCCAGAGAATCCAAACTGTGAGCGAGCGAGCCTCGCAGAAAACGTGGATAGCAGGGTGACCTGCTCCTGAATGAGAACACCGAGCAGAAGCTGGCCTCAACACACCTCTAACAGTACGGCCTTTGGGCAACCTCAAGGTCCTAAACGATACAATTCTTGGCACCAAATGGCGGTGTCAAGGCTTCTTAAATACCCCCCAATCCCAGATGTAACTCATGAACCCAATCAACATGAATCAACACAATGAACCAAACATGAACACAAGTAGGAAGTTCTTATTTGGGCCTTTGGGCGGCGGCTCGGAATCGCCCCAGGGTAGAGCGAGATACAGAGGGGCTGACAGGTGCTAAATTGTTTAGAACCCTTTTTAAAAATTTTAAACTACCAATGCACTGTTATGTTTAAGTCCAAACTAAAAACAAGCTTCAATTATGTTTTCTAATTATTTTGTTTTTGTTGTTGTTGATTCTGTTTCTGGGTCCACACAATTTAAGTAAATGTAAATAACAAACAGATAAATCCTTTATGAGATCAGGTTGGCTAGCTCCAAAGCGTGTTTTACCCTTGAAAACAACATCTGCTTTAAATGATCAGATCACAAACGGACAGTGAGACGTAAAGCCCCTTACGCCTGGCATTTCCAAGTGTCACAAATGAGTCTCCAGTGAGCACTTGTGCTTGGATTTAGTGACTGTAGAAAGGGCATTGTGCACATTTACTACATCAGTCTCTCACTGCATGTGTCATCAGGCAGGAATGTCACATGAGTCTGTGTTGGTAAATGTATAAGCAGTAACAGGCATTAAATGGATGGATTGCCAAAGCAACCTTTTAACAAATAAGAGAGAAAATGAAAAAAGAAGCACACAGGCGATAAGGTGATTAGTTATCAGAGATTCGTATGGACTCTTTGGCTTTATCATACATTGTTAATACTGCAGATTAACAAAGTCCTGCATTAACATGGATTTCAATAGACTGCATATAAAGTGTTGTTTTATTTTTTCTTTGCCTGTTTACAGGTAAAGAAAGGTGCTTCAGATATTCAACCAGTTTTAATATGACAAAGACAACATGAGTACAAAACCTTTATTATTTCTAATATAAAAAAGTAATTGCCCTAAAACGTAATTGACCTAATAACTGGTTGTGCCAGGCTTGGGATGAATATTTTACATTGCAGTGAAGGAATTCTGGCACAACCACATTTGTAGAATTGGGGTGGGGCCACAAATTTCACAAATTTCTGATAGAGAGCTGAATTCAAGGTTTATTCAAGTAATCCAGGTCTTGCTGAAGCAAAGCAGCCCAAGACAATCCCAACCCTACTCTGTGTTTGTGTGAGCTAGAGTTATTGTTATTTCATGCTGAAAATGTGTATGGGCCTGTTTAGCTCTGAATAAGACTATAGTAAAGCTATAGTAAAGTAACTCATTACACAGCTTTGGTAACAGGTGTATTTAATGGTGCCTTGGTAGACATGTACACTATCAGCACAGTTAAGGTCTTAGGACCAGAAGTGTTAGGAGGGCCAGCATGAAGGGATTATCTTTTATTTGGTATACTTTTATAATTTTAATTGAATGGATGAGATAATTGGAAGAAGTTCTTATGGAACTTCTTATAGTTCTTTTATAGTTCAAAGAAAATCAAAATTAGCAATGTATTTGAATGATGTCATAACACATAATGGGAAAAATGAGGAGGAGGAGCAGAAGAACTTAGGTTAATTCATTGTCAAATCAGTTGTCCCTGGGCAACTCAGATTAACACTAGCTGGTGTCTTAACTTTTTAACTGCTTTATGTTTTACTTTAGGGATTTTCTGTTGTGGAGGCTGGAAAAATATACAAGAAGGATAAAACTGACTTCTGTACAGTATGTTGGCTTTTTATTTAATAATTGTCAGTACTGTTGTACTTGGATGATGTAATTGTTTTTTCTTCCACCACTGAATAGCATCTTGGGGTTACAGTGGCATGGGCTAATGTTTTTAAATGCAAGAGATAAGTGAAGGGTGTGGGGTATGTGGTTTCCTCAAGCCTAGCTTGGGAATACAAAAGGGGGGAACAGAAAGCAGCGACAAGCCAAGCTTAGGAGATACAAAGGGGAAACTAGAAGTGAGTACTAGATCAATGTTCTATGTGAATCCAGCGATAACTGGAAAACCAGTTATCAAACGAGATACAGGGCAAGCCTAACCTGAGTGTGCCGTGGAACTGCCTTGTGAGCTATAGCCACCGGGGAGCATGAACTGGACGTGACGTAATGGAACTGCCTCAAGAACTAGACTTGAAGACAGCTTGACCAAGACGTCAGCTAACAGGATCACGCCACAAACACGTAGAGATTTAATTCACGGCAACTACAGGCTGGAGAGAGGCCCCTTAAATGCTTCAAGTACCAGGTGCAACCTGTGAACACAAAATAAACACAAACGAGGCGGAAGTCCTTATATGGGCCTGTGGGTGGCAACCCAGGATCGCCCCAGAGTGAGGGCGCTATAACGAGGGCCTGACACAGTAGCCATTATTATGCATTTGGCAAGGGCTTTGCTAACCTGGCAGCCCCGTCTACATTGGCTGGTGTTAAGGGCCTGTTAAGTGGTCCAAAGAAAAGAGGTTCCCCTGTCATCTTTACCCATTTTATCTGCAGGATGCAGCACATAAGTCAGCCTTCCAAGATCTGAAACACATATTTATTTGTAGTTATTATTATAGTTATTATAGTATTTGTATTATATTATTATATATTATTATAGTAGTTGTTATTATAGTAAGTATTAGCTTACAAAAGCCCTCCCATCTTGGAAGTAGTTGCCAGTCATGGTGGACTGGGTGCTATTCAATCACAAAAGCAAGGGGTAAAATTTAGCCAATTGCTTATGTCAGCAGAAGATTAAAGCCAACAAAAAATATAGACAATTACAGCTCTATGAAATTGGAGTTGCTTGAAGTTAAATAGGCAGTTGCCAAGAAAGTTTGTGAGGATTTACTGGGGAATATCTTTAAATGCACCCCCTCCCACACACACACACATTTTTACTTACAATTAGGTCAGGTGCACTGAATTAGCTACAGATGATAAGAACATTAGTAACATTAGAGATTATTTTAAGTTTTATTTAAACCTCTGATATTTTGTGTGGCTTGCTCTTGATTGGTAAAGTAAGTGTTATTACCATGGTAATGTCCAAAGAGCTCTCTGATGCCTTCCGAAAGAAGATTGTAATTGCATATTCTGGGAAGGGATTTTGAAAGATGTCAACAATTAGAGATCTGTCCAACATATGTTTTGAACAGAGCAACGGGCAGTACTAGAAGATTTAGGAGAACACAATGAGGGTGAGTCAGGGGCAAAGTGAAGCTGATTAACCTGGCCTCAGAGAAGGGGGAAAGGTTTGTGTGTTTATTGGTTTATTAACAATACCAATTCTCACATAATGCTAGTTTGTGTGCTGTTGATATCTAAAAGCATGGTGTTTATTACAACAAAATGTATTGCAATAACCACAAAAAATCATTATATTACCCACCAGCATTAAAACTGCCCTATGGCAATGGTAAACTGTATATTTCTTGGTGTAGTAGAATATGAAGAGTTCAGTACATTGAAGTGAATACCATGAACATCAAACATTGTTGTGTCTGCATTCAAAACAAAATCCAGCATAACAAACCCATTCGGTCATTCAAAACAAAAAAAACCTACTAGTCTACTAACAGACACCCTGCCAGCCCTGGTCAAAGCTGGCAAAGCACTAAAACATGATGGACATTTTGGATGAATATGGTACTGTTGATAGCTGTTATACTGGAGAGCTTCACTTCAGTGGGGGGATGTGGATAAATAATAAGTTAAAGGTATGTGAAAGGATTGTCAGTGTGTTTCATTATGAGGTAAAAAACAGGGTTGTAAACAAGCTTGTCCTCCTGCATCTAGGCTTTTCCCCTGTTGCATACTTATTAATAATATATCAAACATATATCAACAATTTAAAATACTCAACAAATTCATTCTATGGCACATATTACTCTAAAAGGTTCAATGATACAGAAGATCCACTAGATGTCACAAAATTACTTAAAGAGCCACAGAGTGGCATTGAAGCAGAAAGCTCTCTGCCAGACTGTCTCTTGCCTCTGTCATGAGGGCATGTCAGAGGCACTCAGGGGGTTAGGCGTGCATGTTCAGGTAAAATCCACAGAGATTTAAAAGCTCTGTCCATAATTTTAAGGGGGCTAACACACACACACTAAGTTGAGTGTGAGCAGCAGTTGAAGAAGCCATGATTTACCTTAATGTCTGACAATAGTGACTGATGTGGAGCACCTTGGTAAAGAGTGTGTGTGACTTCAGCAGCAGCTGTATGTAATGACATGAGACAAACTTACATTTATGGCATTTAGCAGACGCTCTTATCCAGAGTTACACAAGAGCTTTGCTATTTACCAAAGAAAAACGTCAGCTAGTTAGAATAGACTAATAGTTCAAAGATACCTCTAAGCTTTAGACATTACTAAGTACAAGTCAATAAGGTGACAGAGTACCCTGCTATTCGTCCAAGTATTCTCGGAAGAGGTGGGTCTTCAGTCTGCGTTAGACGACAGCAAGCGACTCTGCCACTTGGACACCTAGGGGAAGCTCCTTCCACCACTTCGGTGCCAGGACAGAAAAAAGTCTGGACACTTGTCTTCCGCGGATTTTGAAGGATGGCGGGGCGAGCCGAGACGTACTTGAAGCTCGAAGGGCTCTAGGTGCGGATCGGCTTTTGACCATTGCCATTAAGTATAGACCAGCTGGTCTGTTCTTGTCTTTGTAGGGTTTTGAATCTGATGCGGGAAGCACCTACAGGAAGCCAGTGAAGGGAACACAGCAGTGGAGTGACATGGCTGAGTCTAACAGTCTAACTTGACTGTGAAGTGCATTTGGAGAAGACTTTGGTATGAAGGATGAGGTGTGTCTCAAGGTCAAGGTCTTCATGATTTTAAACTTTTTTACTAAGTGAAAAGTGGAAAAAGTGGGAGGTAATGTCATGATCCACTCGGTCTGACAATGATAATAATGATAACAATAAACCATAAACAAAACAGAAATGCAGCACCAATCACAAGGGATAAGGAATAACTAAACAAAACTGTGACAAAC
The DNA here is from genome assembly GCF_030463535.1 of Salminus brasiliensis. NCBI lineage: Eukaryota > Metazoa > Chordata > Actinopteri > Characiformes > Bryconidae > Salminus > Salminus brasiliensis. The sequence continues at coordinate 25,839,242 of NC_132886.1, forward strand.
AATACTGGGCAAACAAAAGGAACTGCCGGGGCTGAGCCAATACCGTTACTCAGAAACATAAACTTCCAAGCCGGTCCGCTTGGGCCTTGGGCTTCGCTGCGACGCATCCAAGCATCCACTGCTGGGACTTGGGTCTCTGTGGCAGTCCAGGGGGCCAGCGGAGGCTGGTAGCCTAGGTAACACTGGTATCTGGTCAGGCCAGTGGTTGCGCACCTCAGTGAGTTCTGGGCCATCTCGGCCCAGACCAGATACCGAGACCAGTTGCTGGGGTAGTCATGGCAGTACAGCCGTAAGAACTTCCCCAGCTCCTGGTTAGTGCGCTCGCACTGGCCGTTAGACTGAGGGTGCTAACCCGAGGACAGGCTTATACTCACCCCCAGGTGTTCACAGAAGGCACCCCATACCTTAGGCATGAACTGGGCCCCCGGTCAGATACTATGTCCTTCGGAATCCCGAAATTCCGGAGGACGTGGTCTACCAGGGCTTGAGAGGTCTGCAATGCAATGCAGAGAATGGTATGAACCCAACCCCTCTTGAGAACCGGTCCACTACAGTCATCACCACCGTGTGCCCCTCAGACTTAGGCAGGTCGGTAATGAAGTCGACAGCAAGGTGAGACCACGGACGTTCAGGAACGGATAGCGGCATGGGCTTCCCCGATGGGAGCGTCTTCGGGGTCTTACATTGAGCACACTCACTGCATGATGCCACTACCCGATGTATATCTGCCCTCATCCCCTCCCACCAATATTTGGGAGAGAGCAGATAGTATGTGCGGGCCTCACCTGGATGACCCGATGCCGGAGAAGCATGAGCCCAACCGATGAGCTTCTCCCTGAAAGCCCCCGGGACGTAGACCTTATCCACAGGGCATGATGGGGGCACGGTGGTGCGTTTGAGGGCCTCGTCTATCTCAGTATCCAGGTCCCACTGAATTGCCGCGACGATGACACCCGACGGCAGGATGGATGCTGGAGCGGTCTCTCCCTCATCCGCAGACTGGTGAATACAAGAGAGAGCGCCCGCTTTGGTATTGAGGGAGCCCGGACGATACGAGATCGTAAATCTGAACCTGGCGAAGAAGGGGGACCACCTAGCTTGTCAGGGGTTCTGACACTTGGCATTTCTCAAAAACTCTAGATTCTTGTGATCCGTTAATACAAGGATAGGGGAAGGCAGCACCCTCTAACCAATGACGCCACTCTCAGAGCGCCATTAGCCTCGCCTAGGTCCATAAGCCTCGCCAGGACCAGAACTTGACAGATGTGCGTATACAGGTCGGGGGAGTACACTAGAATGTCGTCCAGAAAGACCACCATGAAGCGTCCGAGGTAGTCTTTCAGGACGTCATTTATGAAAGCCTGGAAGACGGAGGGGGCGTTAGCTAACCCATACGGCATAACCCGGTACTGGAAATGTCCCCTGGTGGTCATGAACGCCGTCACCCTCCCTGATGCGCACCAGGTTATACGCACTGCGGAGATCCAAATTCGTGAATATCCGGGCTCCCCGCAGCTGCTCGAGAGCGGAAGGCACCAACGGCATAGGAAAAGGGTACCTATTGGTGATTGCGCTGAGTGCCCGATAATCTATACATGGCCTTAACCCACCCCCCTTCTTCCTGATGAAAAAAGAACCCCGAAGCCACCGGAGACTTGGACGGAGTGATGTATCCCTGAGCTAAAGCCTCTGAAATGTAGTCCTCCATTGCCCTCTCTTCTTCCCCTGTAAGGGGGTAGATCCTGGCTTTGGGTAAAATGGCCCCTTCTACCAGATCTATGGCGCAATCGTAAGGGCGATGGGGGGGAAGCTTAGCGGCATTGGACTTACTGAACACATCTTGCATGTCGTTATACTCCGGTGGAAGGACTACCGTGTTTTCGGGCTCGGGGCTCTCTACGGAGGTAGACATGACCCTAAGGGGAGCTAGGGTAAGGCACTTGTCACGGCAATAAGGGGACCAGGATACAATCTCTCGTTCAGGCCAGGAGATATGAGGGTTATGCTGGCTCAACCAGGGCAGACCTAGTATCTCATGCTCGGAGACAGGTAGAACCAGCAGGGACGCCACTTCCTGGTGGAGGAAGCTCACGGCGAGACAAAATCCCTCAGTACGGTGAGTGATGGGCCGAAGACCCATGGGCTGTCCATCTAGGGCGGTGACGCGGAGGGGCTTCGGGAGCGGCACGGTCGGGATCCGCAGACGCTGTGCACTGTCAGCTCGCAGGAAGCTGCCCTCCGCTCCACATTCGATCAGTGCTGAAATGACAAGAGCCTGGCTCAGGTAGGAAACCCTGACTGGCAACATGATCGACCGGGAAACGAGTCCCTGGACGGGCAGACTCTTCCTTGCGGTCCTCTGTGAATAGGCAGGATTTCAATGGGAGTCGTCGAGGACAGGCCTTGCTTCCAGGCCCCACAGCCCCGCAGTAGTAGCAGAGTCCCTCTCGGCTCCGTCTCCTGCGCTCTTCCTGTGTGAGGCCCCGGGCACCCACTTCCATGGGCTCGCAGGTCGTTCCTGCCGACGACGTCAGGGCGGTTCGCCCCTCTGAACCAGCGAGTAGCTCTCTACTCTGGACAGCCGGACCGGTCTGCCTTCCCGGCCTGGCCGCTGAACCCCCAGCTTTTGAGAACCTGGGGTTAGTAGGATGACCCAGAAGCTGGTCCAACCTAAAAGCGAGCGCGATAAGCTCGTCATGCTCAAGCGACTCACACCGGCATGCCATCTCCCACTGCAGACGCGGATTAAGTCTGTTGCGGACCAGCGCCACCTAGACCGGCTGGTTCCACCCGCTCCCAGAGGCTAGCGTTCTGAACTCCAACGCATACTGGGCTGCCGGCTTGGAGCCCTGCTCCATCCGCAGCAGGAGATCGCCCTTAGTGAGCCCCTCTCGGGGGTGTTGGAACACCACCTTGAACTGCTTCAAGTAGTCCGAGAGGGGCTTCTCACTGTGGCCCAGTCCAGAGCTTTTCCAGCGAGTCGGGATACGAGAAAGGCGATCTTCGCCTGGTCAGTGCCGGTTGGGTGATTATTAAAGAAAACCAGGACTAGGGGGCTAGGGGGACAGGGGAGCTTCCCCTGTTGCTGCACCAGGCGACCAACAGTCTCTGACACACTCTGTAACGTATGTTGCTGCTGCCCCAGGAATTGACCCTGGGGAGTTGATAACAATAAACCATAAACAAAACAGAAATGCAGCACCAATCACAAGGGATAAGGAAGAACTAAACAAAACCATGACAAACAATACTGGGCAAACAAAAGGAACACACCTGGGGCTGGTGAGGCACTAGGGCCATGCTAGCTGCCGGGGCTGAGCCAATACCATTACTCAGAAACATAAACTTCCAAGCCGAGCCTGGGAAAACTATGTACTAGGACCTAAAGAGTAGCACTTGTCAGTTGCATTGAACTTACTAGACTTGAGAGCGTGAGGAGTCAGCCGCCAAACCTAGACGACCGTTCCGGTCCGACGGTGAGGAGAGCTAACTGCTGAAACAAGCTGGAGAGTCGCTCACTCCTGGAGCTCCAGGACCCCAGCTTGCTGAACCGAAGAAGCCTGGCGAAAGATCGCCACAGACCTACAGTAGCTCCCTAATGGACCCTGAGGCAAGAGCAGCCTAGCTAGTTAGCTTCCCCTGCTAAGCTAGCTAGGTAGAGAGAAAGTCCTCTGTACATGGATGCACTCTACAGACCAGTGAATACTGAGTCTCTACCATTAACTGAATAACCTGGGTGCATGTGGTGCACTAAGGGTAATCCTCTGCAACCAGCAGCTGGCACTAGCCCTACTTAAATACACCAGCCCACAGGTGTAACACATTAACCAAACAAAGAATAGTCACATGATAACCAAAACCAGAAACCAAGATGGCGTCGAGGGGTGTCAACCCGAAGGTCCATTTCAACATAAAAGTCCTTCCTTTGAATAAACATGGCATGGTTCATTAACATATAGTTCCTTTTCGCCTGTGAGCCGCAGCCTGGGACCGCCTTTGGGGCGGGCGCGGCGGCGCGGGCGTGACAGGTAATGGGAACCCCCAACCTGAAAAGAGTAAAATTATTGATGTCAATTCATTGTGAAATCAGTTTAACTTTTTTTGTTTAACTAATTGATTTTCTGCCATCTCTGGTTCCTGTGATCTATTTTACTTAGCTTAGGGGTTTTGCTGTGGAGGCTGGAAAAAGTTATGATTAAATCTATGATGAAAAGTTATATTAAGGATTAATCTGCCTTCTGTTCCCCATTTGGGCTTTTTGAATTTAATCATATGTTTATGCAGTGCTCCCACAATGCACAAACATTCTAGCATTTGAGGGAAAATATTTATTACTAATTAATCAAATTTTGAACTAATTGCTAAGTAATTGAATACAATGTAGATGTACTTAGTAATTCTAAATATTAAGGAAAGTACAAATCCACCAAGATTTTACTTTTGTAGGAATTGAGTAGATCAGTAGATCAAGTTAAACAGTTTTTCCCTAACATTATTCATTCTACATTTATAAACATGAAACAATATCCATTTCATGTAAAATGTCAATGTGTTGTACTATTTTGTAAAAGAAATAGTGATACTATGTGTGACCTGTGGTAGTATAGCAACACCCGACTACACCACCTGGGGAATTTCACCCCAGGAAATATTCTATAAATCTGAGTAATAAAAAGCACCTAGACATGGATTGAGGTAATTAGAAAGGTTTATTCACCACCATGTATAAAATCACTCATTTATTAATATTATTTAAAATTAGCAACAAACACAATAAGAAAAAATAAACAAAGAATATAATAACAAAATTACAGGAGATCCAAAGAACTGGGATATCGGCTGTGGGCGTCCAATTACAGGTGGCCTAGCCCTGTCTGCATTCTAAAGTCTCCAATACACACACACACAAAAGTGCAGTGCACGTGAACTCACACCACAGCAAGTAAGGTGCCAAACCACGAGTGAACAGACAGGAAAGGAGCATCCAGATGTCCTATAAGAAGAAGAGACACAATTAGAATCCACAATGGCTCTGATCACTGGAACCAGAGGACTCCCCACAGCCAGAATGATTTCCCACAAATAGCCAATAATAATAATAATAATAATAATAATAAAAACAAACAAAAAAAATAGTTCTTTAAAATATTCCACACGATAAACCAAAATAAAACTAGGAAACAAAATAGAAAAAAAGCAAAACCAACCAAACAAAAGTAACAAACCCAGCAAAACAGCAGCGGCTCCAATTTCACCATGTAGGTATTAAACATTTATTATTAAAACAAGAGATGACGAGTAGTTGCTTTCAGGTCTGCACGTTCCAATAGTCCGGCGCCCCCTGGACTGGTCAGTGGCGACGCTCCCACAGAACGCTTTAGCTGCTGCTATGCACAAGCTCACACCCAGTTAGCTGTTGCACCAATCCACATTACACCTACATAAAACAGACGTTAGCCGCATAAGCTACCAGTAAACACGCAAAGCTATTCGTACTACCGCGTACTTACCTACTGTTAGACGCTGTCTCAGCACAACCTGCTTACAGGAGCGGTAAAAGCGCAGTGAATCCACAACAAATGGCTACAGTGTTTAAGCAGTTTCCGAGAGCTCTGTGCTAATGCACCACAGACTCAGAAGAGGGGGGGGAAGCTTGCATAGACCGGCACGCCAACACACCTGCACAGGGACATTACACCTTAATATTTAACCACAACCCAACGTAGCACCACTTTTAGAAGTAACCTACCGTCTGATGACCGTCGCCGAAGTCACAACAGACCCTAGCAGAATGAAGCTCTCCATACACCCAGCACCGCCGTATGTATATATGCTAAAGCTAATGCTCACCCCGATTGTATCCACCTGGCGCTTCCGTAAGGGGAGGGGGAAAACAGCGCAGTGCTCCAACTACGGTAGCTGATCTGGCTCAACCAAAGCATACCTAGTACGTGAGAAAAGGGAGGGGGGAAAACAGCGCATCACCTTGACTACGGTGGCTGACAGGGCTCACCAGACACTCGTAGCCAGGCAAAGGCTGCACTGGTTACATATGGACATCGTCTTCAGTAGACAACACTTGTTTTAAGCATTGGTACCAATAAAGTTACAAATACTACTCTGTTCATTCAAACCAAACATTTTGAAACTACTTACATATATACCACAAATCAAGTGCATTGTATTTAAGAATAAATAAAGCTTATATGGCAAAATATGAAATGTGACATCTTTAGGAACTTTCCATTTGAGACTTGCATTTGTCACCCTTCCGCAAGAGCATGTGAAAGTAACAATGTTGGCATGGTCGCACCAGTTGTTGTTCACCGTCACACATACTCCACCTCCCTTTGACTCCTTTGTTTGATCCATAGGGTAAACCGAGGAGAACTTGGCCGGCTGAATGGCGTGATCCAGTACTGTTGGGCTAAACCATGACTTGGAGAAGCAGAGGATGTTGCAGTCTTGAACGTGCCTCTGGAACTTGATCCTGGCCTGGAGATCATTAAGCTTGTTATCCAGATGCTGGATGTTGGCTATCAGGATGCTAGGCAGGGGTGCTCGGTGTGCTCAAGCTCTTAGCCTGTTCCTATAACCGACTTGCTTTTTTTCAGGGCTGCAGCTTCGCATATCATCTTTTGTCTTTACCCAAAGATGTTGGTAGGTAGAGAGAAAGTCCTCTGTACGAGGATGCCCCAAAGGCCGGGTGGGTCCCCTGACAGCCTAGGTAACACAGGTATGGGGTCAGGCCAGTGGTTGCGCACCTCAGTGAGTTCTGGGCCATCTCGGCCCAGACCAGATACCAGGACCAGTTGCTGGGGTAGTCATGGCAGTACAGCTGTAGGAACTTCCCCAGCTCCTAGTTAGTGCGCTCGCACTGGCTGTTAGACTGAGGGTGATAACCCGAGGACAGGCTTACACTCACCCCCAGGTGTTTGTGAACTGGGCCCCCCGGTCAGATACTATGTCCTCCGGAATTTCAGAGACGTGGTCTACCAGGGCTTGAGCAGTCTGCATTGCTGAGGGCAATGCAGAGAATGGTATGAACCTAACCCCTCTTGAGTACCGGTCCACTACCCTCATGACCACCGTGTGCCCATCAGACTTAGGCAGGTCGGTAATGAAGTCGACAGCCAGGTGAGACCACGGATGTTCAGGAACAGGTAGCGGCATGAGCTTCCCCGACGGGAGCGTCTTCGGGGTCTTACATTGAGCACACTCACTGCATGATGCCACTACCCGATGTATATCTGCCCTCATTCCCTCCCACCAATATTTGGGAGAGAGCAGATAGTATGTGCGGGCCTCACCTGGATGACCCGATGCCGGAGAAGCATGAGCCCAACCGATGAGCTTCTCCCAGAAAGCCCCCGGGACGTAGACCTTGTCCACAGGGCATGATGGGGGCACGGTGGTGCGTTTGAGGGCCTCGTCTATCTCAGTATCCAGGTCCCACTGAATTGCCGCGACGGTGACACCCGACGGCAGGATGGATGCTGGAGCGGTCTCTCCCTCATCCGCAGACTGGTGAATACGAGAGAGAGCGTCCGCTTTGGTATTGAGGGAGCCCGGACGATACGAGATCGTAAATCTGAACCTGGCGAAGAACAGGGACCACCTAGCTTGTGGTTGGTGTGGCGCAACAGATAACACCACTACCTGCCACTGAGCTACCACACCATGTGGGAGACTGGGGTTCGATTCCCGGTCTGGGTGACTGTGCTACGCTACACCAATAAGAGTCCTTGGGCAAGACTCCTAACACTACACTGACCCACCTCTGTAATACGAGTAACCTTGTAAGTCGCTCTGGATAAGAGTGTCTGCTAAATGCCATAAGTGTAAATGTAAATGTAGCTTGCCGGGGGTTCAGGCACTTGGCATTTCTCAAAAACTCTAGATTCTTGTGATCCGTTAATACAAGGAAGGGGTAGGGAGCACCCTCTAACCAATGACGCCACTCTCCGAGCGCCATTTTGACTGCTAGGAGCTCCCCATCCCCTACCCCGTAATTCCGTTCGGCCCCCGTGAGCTTCTTTGAGTAGAAAGCCACCGGATGGAGTCTATCGTTCTCCCCGTGACGTTGGGAGAGAACCGCCCCCACCCCGACGTAAATACGCGTTTGAGCGCCTGGAAGGAGTCCTCCGCGGCCGACGTCCACGTGATGCGCCAGGGAGCTCCTTTGAGTATCGACGTTATCGGGGCTGCCAACCTGCTAAAATCCCGGATAAACCGTCGATAAAAATGAGCAAAATATAGGAACGGCTTGACCTCCTTAACGGAGCCAGGTGTCGGCCAGTCCAAGACTGCCTGGACCTTGGTCTGATCCATCTGAACCCCCCGCTCGCTGATAATGTACCCTAGAAAAAGGGATCTCATGGACGTGGAACACGCACTTCTCTAATTTAGCGAATAGCAGGTGGGCCCTAAGCCTCGCCAGGACCAGACGAACTTGACGGATGTGCGTATACAGGTTGGGGGAGTTCACTAGAATGTCGTCCAGAAAGACCACCACGAAGCATCCGAGGTAGTCTTTCAGGACGTCATTTATGAAAGCCTGGAAGACGGAGGGGGCGTTAGCTAACCCATATGGCATAACCCGGTACTGGAAATGTCCCCTTGTGGTCATGAACGCCGTCTTCCATTTGTCACCCTCCCTGATACGCACCAGGTTATACGCACTGCCGAGATCCAATTTCGTGAATATCCGGGCTCCCCGCAGCTGCTTGAGAGCGGAAGGCACCAACGGCATAGGAAAAGGGTACCTATTGGTGATTGCGTTGAGAGCCCGATAATCTATACATGGCCTTAACCCACCCACCTTCTTCCTGATGAAAAAGAACCCTGAAGCCACCGGAGACTTGGACGGAGTGATGTATCCCTGAGCTAAAGCCTCTGTAATGTAGTCCTCAATTGCCCTCTCTTCTTCCCCCGTAAGGGGGTAGATCCTGGCTTTGGGTAAAGTGGCCCCTTCTACCAGATCTATGGCGCAATCGTAAGGGCGATGGGGGGAAAGCTTATGCTGGCTCAACCAGGGCAGACCTAGTATCTCATGCTCGGAGACAGGTAGAACCAGCAGGGACGCCACTTCCTGGTGGAGGAAGCTCACGGCGAGACAAAATCCCTCAGTACGGTGATGGGCTGTCCATCTAGGGCGGTGACGCGGAGGGGCTTTGGGAGCGGCACGGTCGGGATCCGCAGACGCTGTGCGATGTCAGCTCGCAGGAAGCTGCCCTCCGCTCCAAAGTCGATCAGTGCTGAAACAACAAGAGACTGGCTCAGGTAGGAAACCCTGACTGGCAACGTGATCGACCGGGAAATGAGTCCCTGGACGGGCAGACTCACCGCATTGGTGCGAGGGGCCCCTTCCTCGCGCTCCTCGGTGAATAGGCACGATTTCAATGGGAGTCGTCGAGGACAGGCCTTCCTTCCGTGCCCTACAGCCCCGCAGTAGAGAGTCCCTCTCGGCTCCGTCTCCTGCGCTCTTCCTGTGTGAGGCCCTGGGCACCCACTTCCATGGGCTCGCAGGTCGTTCCTGCCGACGACGTCAGTGTGGTTCGCCCCTCTGAACCAGCGAGTAGCTCTCTACTCTGGACAGCCGGACCGGTCTGCCTTCCCGGCCTGGCCGCTGAACCCAGAAGCTGGTCCAACCTAATAGCGAGCACGATAAGCTCGTCAAGCTCAAGCAACTCACCCCGGCATGCCATCTCCCGCTGCAGACGCGGATTAAGTCCGTTGCGGAACAGCGCCACCAAGGCCGGCTGGTTCCACCCGCTCCCAGCAGCTAGCGTTCGGAACTCCAGCGCATACTGGGCTGCCGGCTTGGATCGCCCTTAGTGAGCCCCTCTCGAGGTTGTTGGAACACTGCCTTGAACTGCTTCAAGTAGTCCAAGAGGGGCTTCTCACTGAGGTCCTCCCAGGTGGCTGTGGCCCAGTCCAGAGCTTTTCCAGCGAGTCTGGTTACGAGAAAGGCGATCTTCGCCTGGTCAGTGCCGGTTGGGTGATTATTAAAGAAAACCACACACTATAGCAAGAACCCTTCGCAAAGCTCCGGATCGCCATGGTACGTATCCGGCTTTCCAACCGGATACGGGCTAGAGGAAGTCGTGACAGGGCTGGGAGGACAAGGGGGCTCCAACGAAGTCTGAATCAGATTCGTAAGCCCCTGGATGCCACCCACTAGTTGGGCGACTTGTTGCTGCTGATCAGCCTGTTGCTGCACCAGGCGACCAACAGTCTCTGACACACTCTGTAACGTATGTTGCTGCTGCCCCAGGAATTGACCTTGGGCGCAGACAGCCTGACCCAAGGCCTCCATCCCGCTGTTCGGAGGCGGTCGGCCGAGGATTCTGTCATGATCCACTCGGTCTGACAATGATGGGAGAACACTCGCAGGGGATGGACCGAAGCGAGGAGTTTATTGATAACAATAAACCATAAACAAAACAGAAACACCGTTACTCAGAAACAAACTTCCAAGCCGAGCCTGGGAAAACTATGTACTAGGACCTAAAGAGTAGCGCTAGTCAGGCGCATTGAACTTACTAGACTTGAGAGCGTAAGGAGTCAGCCGCCAAACCTAGACGACCGTTCCAGTCCAACGTGAGGAGAGCTAACTGCTGAAACAAGCTGGAGAGTCGCTCACTCCTGGAGCTCCAGGACCCCAGCTTGCTGAACCGAAGAAGCCTGGCGAAAGATCACCACAGACCTACAGTAGCTCCCTAATGGACCCTGAGGCAAGAGCAGCCTAGCTAGTTGGCTTCCCCTGCTAAGCTAGCTAGAGAGAAAGTCCTCTGTACGAGGATGCACTCTACAGACCAGACCAGTGAATACTGAGTCTCTACCATTAACTGAATAACCTGGGCGCATGTTGTGCACTAAGGGTAATCCTCGGCAACCAGCAGCTGGCACTAGCCCTACTTAAATACACCAGCCCACAGGTGTAACACATTAACCAAACAAAGAATAGTCACATGACAACCAAAACCAGAAACCAAAATGGCGACAAGGGGTGTCAACCCGAAGGTCCATTTCAACATAAAAGTCCTTCCTTTGAATAAACATGGCATGGTTCATTAACATATAGTTCCTTTTTCGCCTGTGAGCCGTGGCCCGGGACCGCCTTTGGGGCGGGCGCGGCGGTGCGGGCGTGACAGGTAATGGGAATCCCCCACCTGAAAAGAGTAAAATTATTGATGTCAATTCGTTGTGAAATCAGTTTAACTTTTTTAGTTTAACTAATTGATTTATTCTGCCATCTCTGGTTCCTGTGATCTATTTTACTTAGCTTAGGGGTTTTGCTGTGGAGGCTGGAAAAAGTTATGACTAAATCTATGATGAAAAGTTATATTAAGGATTAATCTGCCTTCTGTTCCCCATTTGGGCTTTTTGAATTTAATCATATGTTTATGCAGTGCTCCCACAATGCACAAACATTCTAGCATTTGAGGGAAAATATTTATTACTAATTAATCAAATTCTGAACTAAATAAAGTAATTGAATACAATGTAGATGTACTTAGTAATTCTAAATATTAAGAAAAGTACAATCCACCAAGATTTTACTTTTGTAGGAATTGAGTAGATCAGTAGATCAAGTTAAATAGTTTTTCCCTAACATTATTAATTCTACATTTATAAACATGAAACAATATCCATTTCATGTAAAATGTCAATGTGTTGTACTATTTTGTAAAAGAAATAGTGATACTATGGACATCGTCTTCAGTAGACAACACTTGTTTTAAGCATTGGTACCAATAAAGTTACAAATACTGCTCTGTTCATGAAACCAAACATTTTGAAACTACTTACATATATACCACAAATCAAGTGCATTGTATTTAAGAAAAAAAATAAAGCTTATATGGCAAAATATGAAGGGTGACATCTTTAAGAACTTTCCATTTGAGACTTGCATTTGTCACCCTTCCGCAAGAGCATGTGAAAGTAACAATGTTGGCATGGTCGCACCAGTTGTTGTTCACCGTCACACATACTCCACCTCCCTTTGACTCCTTTGTTTGATCCATAGGGTAAACCGAGGAGAACTTGGCCGGCTGAATGGCGTGATCCAGTACTGTTGGGCTAAACCATGACTTGGAGAAGCAGAGGATGTTGCAGTCTTGAACGTGCCTCTGGAACTTGATCCTGGCCTGGAGATCATTAAGCTTGTTATCCAGATGCTGGATGTTGGCTATCAGGATGCTAGGCAGGGGTGCTCGGTGTGCTCAAGCTCTTAGCCTGTTCCTATAACCGACTTGCTTTTTTTCAGGGCTGCAGCTTCGCATATCATCTTTTGTTTTTCCCCAAGGATGTTACTCAGCCAGTTTGGATCTGGAGTTAAAAACAACAAAAGGTTATCAAATTGTAGCTTATCAGAAGCAAGAGTGAGACTATCCTAACTAATACAAGCCATGGTGAAAAGAAAGATGGTCTACAGTAAGAATAATAGTGAAAAATATCTAAAAAAAGGCAAAATATGATATTGGTCATGACAGCAGCCTATCTTGTGGCCGCCATTTTAAACGATCAAAGGTTGGCAGAAGCCTCACTTTCACTCTTAGCAAATAAAAATGTTATATGCATGGTAATCATAATAAAGTCAGTACATATATGGTGAAGAGATAGCCTTGAACATAAAAAGTTCCTGAAAGGAACCTTTCGCAACACTGGACACGTGAAGCTCTCTGTGCAGTTCCATTTTGACCTGACCTTTTGACTTCCTGATTTTCAAAAGTCATTATTCACACCATGAGAAGTAAGTGGTTACTTATCATGTTTTCTTAGCCAATAGAGCATTTGGTTATGTGGAAGGTTATATAGAGGTTATTGATACTAATTTTCCACTAACAGCAGGCTGAATATATGGTGAGCACATCAGTGCAGTATAGTTATGTCTTTAGGATTGATCACTGAATAAATCATTACTTGTAAAAGTGAAAATAAAAAGTCAGATATCAACTTTACCCACAATCTTTGTGAAACATTCCTTCCTGTGAACTTGCATGAATGAATGAATTTGCATCTCATTTCTTTATATTTAAGTTAAGACCGGTTACTGCACATCTTTCTGAATCAAAATCATACAGAAGTGTGTGAAGCTGGCAGATGTAGTCATATCTGACTTGTGACTTCTTGACACTCTTCACAATAAAACACTTTTCCTTGTTCGATCTGGAAATATGTATTGAGGAGAACTTATGGCAGGCACATACTCTGGAATGTAAATGATTGTCCATTGAATGTAACCCTACACCAAATCCCAACCCTAACCTTAACCATACCCTTTTAGGATTAGGTTTATGGTATATTTAAGGTTTTGGTTAGGGTTAGGATTTAGAGTTGATTTAAGGGTAAGGTGTCACACTCCATGGTTCACTCCCTGTTCCAGTTGACTCCATGGACAACAGTACCCCCCAGAGGGAATGTGACTGTCACATATAGAATTCAAAGTAAAAAAAAAAAAAAAAAGCAGGTCAAACAAAGGGCAGGGGAAAATCAGATTTGAAGTGACACTGTAATGAATGTCTGTTTCTCACTGTATCTCACAAGAGGCAGTTGTCTATGTAGGCAGAGCAATGAGGAAATGTGCATCATCAAATGTGCAAAAGAAACATTCTCATAGCCTTGTAAAAATATTTGCATAAGAGTGAGTCACTCAAACACAGCCTGTAATAACTAACCTTTGACTATGATAACAGTAGTTTCTGGTAAAGGTTGGATTGAACGTTGCTTGGGTTGCATTGTGTTTATTGTAATTTATTAAACTATGCAGCAAATGAAATCAGAAGGGCTGAAACAGGGTTACATGGGTGGGGCATGGTCTGTTGGACCAGGAATGAGGCAGGAATAGCAGTTAACACTGTACCCAGGCAAAAAAAACATCAAAACATAGTTGAGCTAAGCCCTTAATGCAGTAAGGCTTATTACACACAAAGGCGTATTATTCTGCAACTACAGAGACTTCTGTACACACTGGTGGGACTATTAGAAGTTTGTAATAACACTTTTGGGCCACCAGTATGCCATAGTCTGTTATTACACACTACAGTGTGTTACTCTGTGAGTACAGGGACTTCAGTAGAAATTGGTGGGGCTATTCTTTGGTAATTGAAGCTTGTAATAACAGTTGCGGTCAACAGCAGGCAAGAGCCAGTTTAACCCCTTAACACTTCAAGCCTTATTACACACTAAAGTGTATTATTACACTTTGCAGCTGCAAAGAATTGCAAGCTGTTACAGTTTGTGTAATACACTATAAAATAAAAACTCTATAAAATGAAATAAAACAAAAAGAGAAAAAAATTAATATGCACATGTATATAAATTATATAAATATAATAAAGTGGCAAAGTGGCAGAACTCAGTAACTACAGGGACTTCCGTATAAACAGGTGGGACTATTCTTTGACAATTGAAGCTTGTATTAACACTTTCAGCCTGCCGGTGGGCCATAGGTTTTTTAAGGGTTCAGGTTTTTTTTTTAACAATTTGTATGACTACTATGCTCAAATAAACTGGGAAACTCTGCTGCAACCACTGTGGTGAGATACTCTGTAACACTCGAACAGAGGTATGTGATGCACCCACCCACAAACAAGGAAATAAGACAACCCATTCTCTTTTCTGTGGGCTGCCAATTTCAGAAATCCCCAGATCCAATAAACCGTTCATATTTTGCGCAGACTTGTGTTAGAATTTTTTAGGTCCACCTCTAATAGTGGAGTAGTTACATTCTGGTGCACGCACTGTTCTCATGTCTGCACGCACAGGGAGAAGTGGCTTATTATCATTTCACCCCTTAACACTCCAAGGCTTATTATAAAAAGATGCTTAAAGGCATATTAGTCAGTAACTAAGGGTCCTCTGTACAAACTGGTGGGGCTATTCTCTGGTAAAAGAGGTTTGCAACACTTTTGGCCCATCAGTGTGACATATGCTATTTAAGGGGTTAAGGGAAAGGCACTCAAACTGGTCACTCTCAACAGGGCTGTTGACACAGGGTGAAGAGGGTGGTGTGGTATTTGATCATGGTGGTATTTTGATCGAAGCGTATGACACACATTTCAAGATCCCAGGGAACTGTGTTAACTTGTGGAGAAGAGGTATGTCAGCTTTACTGAGATTTACATAAATGCAAGCTGCAAACACCAACTTAGAAGGGCAACTGGAAGCAGGCAGTAGCAGCATAGAGCAAAAGGGGCAAAAACAAATGAAAGTTAAAAAAAAAGGTGTATCTTGCAAGTGTGAGGGGCTATGTCTAAGCAGGCTGAGGAATGTGGAAATGTGAATCATGAAAATCTCTTATTAGAAGGTAAAATTCTCAGTCTAGTAAAAATGTGAATAAGAATTAGTAATTGAATTCCCAGCCTGTTATTTATGAAATAGGGAAAATCTGATCTGATCAGACTGCACCAACCCACCAATAAGCACAAAGGGTCATACGCGGGTCCATGCCCTGTCTCCAACCAGAAAAAACTCTTTAAAGCAGCAGATATGAGTGACAAAGAGGAAGAGCCCTAAGAGTGAAACGGTTTCAGTTTCAGATTAGTCAGCAGGAGCTTTAAGAGTGAAAGAGTTGGAAAACTGGATGCAAGACAGCCAGCCTAGGCTTGGACGGTATGTACACTATATTTTCTGATCAGTTTTAGTTCTCTCTTAGTTTAATTGTGTGTTTGGGTTGTACTGTGTTAACTGTAATTTGCTCATAAAATTATGTAACAAGTGAAAGTAGTGTGCATAGGTGCAAAAAAATTCCAGCTAAGGGCAAAACAAGACAGTCCTGTTCTCAGTGGCTGACTCAGGCTGTTTGAAGGATGGGACGAAAAAATTAACAAGCTATGATGCCCTATAAAAACAATATCATCATCAGCATCATCATAAAATCGTCATCCTTGATTAAGATTAAGATTACGTTATTAGTCTAAACTCAATCTTTGACTGTATTAAAAATCCGATTATAGACAAGTGTATCATATTTGAGACATATTTGGGGTTTCTGAGACCTCTGTAACATTACTTTTAAGGGATTATTAAATAATAAATGACTTCTGGTGGATTACCTGTATTCTGTAGGCACCAGAAAGATACATAAAGATTTCTGAAGTTCTGAAATCACTTTTAATGAATGAACCAAAATGTTAAAGACAAGAATTTTTAGTTTGTTTAAAAAGTCACATTTGCAAAGTGTTATCAAATAACATTTTTAAATAATTGGTGATAAGAAAGTTCAGCTTTCTGTAAAACTGGTTCAGGCTTTATTCAATGGCTCAAGCTTAATGGGTTAAGCGCTTGATGGCTTCTGCACATACATGTGGTATGGCAAAACGGAGGTAAATGTTTCCGAATAGTATTTTTTAAACATTTTGTTATTGTTGACAATAATTTACTTTGTAATACAGTGAACTTAACTGAAAAATTAAAAACAGGGACAGTGCAAATGGGGTTGCATCAAAATTCTAGCTAGGTATGTGAGAAGGGTTTGAGCAGTAAATCCAAAATCAAAAAGTATATGGCACTGCATCTCATTTTCTCCACTGGAAAGGGCACCCCTTGGGCCACAGTCAAGTAGGGATGGCATAGAAGGCACTTCTTAATGGCACCCTTTTCTGTTGAAAGGGCAATAATAGAAAAAAGTCATTAAGACACATTATTAAAGTTTTGGGCACATCATAATAAATTGCTATAAGAGGCACCTTATCGCACATGTGAAGAGCATCTACTAGGGTATGTCCTCTCATTTTTGCTCATCTAGAGGGCACTTTAGCTATGTTTTTTCAACCATGAGGGCATCAGAGGGCAATTTAAATTAAATCAATTTTACTTTAAAATTTTAGACATTTAGCATAGCCAATCTACCTATCATGTGTGTCCTTGTGAGGTGGGTGAATGCTGGAGGAAACCCACACGGACATGGGGAAAAGAAAGTTCTTACAAACAGTGACCAGAGCACAACCCCAGGTCCCTGGAGCAGTGCAACACATGGACTACCTGCAGCACCACTGTGCTCCTATAAAACAAGTCCAAAGGGCAAAACAGCAGCAGACTCATTAATGCAAAACATTATCTAATTTATAATCATTTGCCGCATAATATTGTAGTTACAGGTTACCTGTAATACATAATTGCCATTACTGTTGGCCTACCTACATATACAGAAAGCTGAACTACAAAAGGCCTCTCAGGAAGAAGAACTAACCTATTAAAAATACATAAGAGATATATAAACAAAATGACAATTCAATATAGCAAAGCAGTAACTAATTCCAAACATCCTCAGAACAATTCAATGAAATTAGATTAAATTAAATTAGATTGAAAATAGATTTAATATAAGTATCTCCGGTGGAGGACTTTAGGTTTTATGTAGTAAGCAGACGCCAAACCAGCACTTAAAGGCAGTGTGAGCTGAGTCCTTTCTAAAGCAAAAAGTCCACTTGACTTGACTTTTCTTTTCTTTTCTTTTTTATGCAGAGCCCAGCAGGTGCGTCTGATCAGCTGCAATCAGCGCTGGGGCTTCTGGGAAATTTAGTTTTTTAGAGCTGCTCCCAGCTGCTTCCTTACTACAGCACCTTGGCCCCCTGCTGGTGACTTGCGGTGTGGACTAAACCCTTACAAATATATCCTTCTAATAAAGTTTGAGTTCTCTGTAAAGACTACATATATATATATCACAATATAACAAATTTTAAATTTTAATAATTTTTTCAGGAAAAAAAGAGTTAAAAATGGGGAACGTACCATCAGAATCTAACATGGGCGACCGGCTCAGATGTTGCAAGTGTTACAGAGTCTTGCCTCCATGCACCTCCTTCTCAAATATATCCAGAATGACTATTCATGGCCGGTATGTTCATGTTTTCAATGGAGGAGAGTACTACAGACCAGTCGGCTACAATAGTTTATACGAGTGTCAAGCATGCTTTTATAAGCCAATCCAGGATCAAGAACAAATGAGGAGAGAAGAAGAAAGAAGGAGAGAGGAAGAGAGGAGAAGAGAAGAGGAGAGGAGGCGAGAAGAAGAGAGGAGAAGAGGAGAGACTGAGAGAGGAGGCAAGGAGAAGAGAAGAGGCGAGGAAAAGAGAAGAGGAGAGGAGAAGAGAAAAGGAGAGACGGAGAGAGGAGGAGCGACGGAGAGAGAAGGAGAGGCGAAGAGAAGAGGAGCAAAGGGCAAGAGAAGCTGAAGAGAAAAAGGGACAGGAAGAACTGAATCAAAGACTTGAAGAATCACACCAACAAGCCCAAAAGCAGCGTGAGGAACAGCTGAGCAGGGACATTTCAAAGGAACAGGAGTTCAAGCAGCATGTTCTAAAAAGCCATCTGGATGAGTTTGAGATTAACAATGAATCAGGCAGTGACAGGGATCGGCTTCTAGAAATCCTTTCATCAAAATGCAGCTTCCCGGTTCCGAAACTCAGTCTTGCTCACCTGAGTGCTGATCAGCTTGAGAGCATCATGTCAGCACTGGACAAACTCCTGTTCGAGGAATGGGTCAGTGCTCCTCCATCCCTCAGCACTCTGCAGCACACTCAGGTCTTCATCACAGAACTGTGGGCCCTGTCTCTGGAGATAGAGGAGGAATTTTCCCAGCAAAGCGTTTCCAGTCAGGCCCAGGAACTGGTGGGGTCCATCAGCCATTTGGCCTGCAATGTTTCTGAGAGTTTCTTGTTGACTCAGGCCCTGTACCTAAACCTCATGCACTTCATTACTGACCATAACAGCTGTGATACTGATGCAGCTCTCCTAGCCAAACGATGGGCTGAGCAGGACCTTTCCACCGAGGAGCTCTATCTTATAGAATTCCTTGGCACACTCACCTTGTCATTACAGAACGTGGTTGAAAGAGCCTCCATGTTCATATTAAAGATGGAAGTCCAGTGCTTCAAACTTCTCCTCTTTAAACTCACACAGCTAAATGGCAAGGAAAGCCACTCAGATCCCACTAAAAGGCTCCTCAGACTTGTGCAAACAAACCAATGGACCCCAGTAGAGGCGATAACTCTGCTCAAAGCACTGTCTGAGAAATATGAAGAGGATGCTCCAATAACTGAAGTGCTCACATTGGTACAAGTGTATGAAATATCACCAAAATGGACAGATGACTCCGGACACTCGCTCATCCAGGCTCTGGACTTTGTTGGCCCTGAGAGATCCCAACAGGATTTCAGAAGGGTTCTCAGAAAGCAGGATGCGAGAAGTCTGGATTCAGCTCTAGCAGAATTAAAAACACTCAGGAATTTGGATGATTCTGTTGTAAACATGATGAAAAACGTTACCACCGGTGTCCTGCAGTATTCAGAAAATGCCCCAAAAGATGAACCATTTATAAAAGATTCCTTTAAATGTGCAAGCCTGAACGCAGAGGACATCCAAAACTCTCTGTCTGTGCTCTGCAAAGCAGTTTTAGACACAAAAGGATGGTGGCCTACAGTGCAGCACATGTTGAGGTGGTGTATGTTGGTGCTAACCGAAAAGTGCAGAACACCAGAACTGGTTGGTGTGGAAGAGGATCCATGTGTCATAGCCATGTTTGCTGCCACACAAGTCTGCATGGGACACAAACTGGACATTGTGCTAACCTCCGACTTTCACTCACACAAGCAAACTGAAGAGTGGTCTGACTTCTACAAGCACCTTGGAATTTCTCTCAACACAAACATGAAGAAAAGCATCATGTCACAGAGTGATGTCTATAAAGCAGACATTGTGTACGGTACCATGGATGACTTTGTCTCTGATTACTTTTAGTATGGCTTAGAAGTGATGGAAACAGGAAATCCTCACCTTAGCCGAGGATTTATCATTATTGAAAGAAGTGCCAGTGACTGCTATAATCAAGAACTTTCAACGCTCAAGGAAAACGATGCCCTGGCATCTGCTAGAGAGATCCTGCAAAACCTCTTGAGTCATTTTCAAAGTGAGGATACTGAACTGAGACATGGGTTTATTAAGGCTCTTTTCCAAGTGCTTAATGCTAACCTAAACAAACGCACAGACACTGACAATAAAAGCATCACCATGTGGCAAAAATGTACTGGAAAAGAACTGCCTTCTGATAAGGTCTACATTCTGACCTTTCTTGAGAATGTCCTCCGAGTGTTTGCTGGAGAAACAGAGAGCGAGAAAAGCAGGGCATCTCTAGTAGGCAAATCATGGTTGGAGATTTTTTTTGCCTGTGCAATGCAATTTCACGCCCTAAAAGAACAAGTTAAAGAAGTGTTCCAGGGGGTGTCCAATCTTGTGGCACAACAACTGTGGTCACCAATAGAAGCCCTAAACCTCCTTGTAGCATTAACTGACCACCATTACAATGAAGACTGCATTTCCATCATTGAAGATTTTACATCTCCTGCAAACATATCAGGTGTCTTCTAAGTGGGCAGATGAGAAGAACCAGCCTCTCCTTAAGCTCCTGAATTCAACAGAAACTGAAAAACTGATCAAGCATTTCGAGAAGAGCTTCGGAGATGAGAAGGAAAAAAGCATTGAGTGTCTTGTTGATGAAATACGACAGATGAAAAACATTGATGAACAAACACTGGAGAAATCATACTGTATAGTAACGGCTGTTACAGACATGATTAAATCTGGAGAAATTAAAAAACGCACAGATGTAAAGAAAGCTAGGAATCTGAGTCACAGCACAGACGCAGAAAACCTTAAGGAGATCCTGGCGGTCTTATGCAATGCTGTACACCAGTGCAATGCTGAAGGGAAGTGGTGGCCCAGAAACACTCAAATGATAAGCTGGTGCCTCTTGGCCTTGTCTGACACTGGCAAGCTCCTGGAGATGGGAACTGGAGAAGGGAAGTTTTGCGTCATAGCAATGTTTGCAGTGCTCTTAGGGGTGAAAAGGTAGATGTGTTGTCCAGCTCTTCTGTGTTATGTCAAAGAGATGCACAAGAGTGGAAAAACTTCTACTCATACTTTGGCATCACAGTTGACACAAACACAGATAAGACTGAAGACACAGACAGAAAACACTGCTACCAGAAAGACGTGGTCTCCGGAACAATCGAAGCCTTCGCTGCAGATCACCTTCGCCAGATATTCGAGATGAAGGATGTGAGGCCTGATCGCAGCTATCAGTGCATCATCATTGATGAAGTGGATTCACTGCTGCTGGACCAGGGAGTGCAGCTGACCTACCTTTCTAGCCCCATGGTCTCCATGCAGCACCTGAACATTATTCTGGCCATGATCTGGAGCCATGTCAGCCAGTACGGCTTCCTGTCAACAGGACACCAGACATTTGTACAGGGACCCCCTACTTCATTCTTCAAGGCCATATTTGACTCAATTGATACAGAAGGAACTGAAATGAATAACCCCATAGACATTTTACAGATTGCTGAAGAATCAAACATTGTGTCAAAAGGATTTACAGAGGACATCTTCAACAGTGAAAAAGATGAACTTCTCCAAAAACTGAGAACTGTGAGTCAGGATGCAATGGTTGATTTTTTCCAAGAAATTGAGCACTATGTCCCCTATGGCTTCACTGTATACACTTTAGATGACAAAGGATTGCTCCGTCTTAGAAAGCCCAACACGTACAACGACCAGGACATTTTAGACCTTACGTTTCTTGTTTTAGAGGAAGGCTTGTGCTGTCCTCTCTATGATTCTGAAGAAATTCTAATCAAGCCCATTGCAGAACAAATCTCTGAGAAGTTTCAGTACACTCCATGTACAAACACTAAAGACAATATCAGCATCCCTGGATTCCTGAGAAATCTGATAGAGAAGAAAGTGCCCCTGTGGGTTCAGAATGCTTTTCTGGCAATGAGACTGAGGGAAGGACGGGAATACGTGGTAGAAAATGACAGTGTCTGTCCAGTGGACTTCAGATCCACTGGGATTATAGAACTGAGTAAGAAATGGGGTGATGGTCTACAACAGTTTGTTGAGATTAAACACAGAATCAAACTGAGCACAATTTCAACCGTCACAAACTACATTTCTAACATTTGCTTTTTTGAAAAATACCAAGGAAAAATATATGGAACAACAGGGACACTTGGGAGTGAACCAGAAATGCTCTTTCTGCAGGACCTATATCCAAATCTCTCGGCCTGCAAAATGCCAACTTTCAACCGGAGGAAATTACCGGAGGTCAAAGGCACTCTGAAGACTTCAGCTGAAAAGTGGAAATCTGAAATCAGACATGTGGTTATGGCTGAAATTACCCCAAGTTCATACAGAGGTGGAAGAGCAGCCTTGGTGATCTGTGAAACTATCAACACAGCCAAAGACATCTATGAAGAGCTGAAAGGCATCATCCCAGGTGAAATCATTCTCTACTACCGCAGTGACAAAGACAGTTTGAGCAAAATAGAGAGGGAACTGCTTCCCGGTGATGTCATTGTTGCCACAAACCTCGCTGGCCGTGGCACAGACATAAAAGTCTCCAAACAGGTGAACAACAATGGAGGATTATTTGTGATCCTCTCCTTCCTTTCTGAGAACACACGAGTGGAGCTCCAGGCATTTGGCCGAACTGCACGCAAAGGTAAACCTGGATCCGCTCAGGTAATCATGACCACCGATCATCTGATGGAGTCCTCAAGGACAGTGTCTTCTCTGGAAGAAGCAAAGAAGACAAGGGATAGACTTGCAGCAGAAAAGATAACTAACATGATGAACGATGTTGATGAGATGAAACTACGGGAGGACCTATTTTCGGAGTACTGCAAAACCCTTCAGGATATTCACAGAAACACGGATGAAGAGGAAAAAAAAGCTGTTGTCGCCATCTTAAATGAGTTCTGGGGGATTTGGTTGCAAACTAAATCAGAAGAAATTGACCAGCTGAAAAGAAGTGAATTGCAAACAAGCTTGAAAGCTGATTTGTCTCTGGCAAAAAGTCAGTCTCAAAGTCACAGTTCACCATGTTCTAGCATTTATCACTACATCAAGTTTGGGAATATTGCACTGGACAAAAAGCAATGGGATATCAGCGCTAGGCTTTTTGAAAAAGCTATGGGACAAGATGAAAGTTGGGCAGCCATAGCGTTTTACAGTCATGCGTACTGCACCATTAAGCAGAAGAAGGGAGATTACATCGCCAAGGCCATAGATGATCTAAAGAAAGCACAGGAGTCTCTCAAATACCTTGTTGAGGAATGCCTGGTCTGCCTGCAGTTTGTAAAAATGTCTTCTGCTGTCTCAGCCAACAGTAACTCAACCAGCCTTGAAAATCAGTTAACAACCAAGTGCAACATGTTGAGCTACTTTGATCAAAACATTGGTGAGGCCATGAAGAAGCTGGAGGAGATTAAAGAAAGAGAAAGGGATGCAAGAGCCAAAAAAGCACCCATTTTCTCCCTGGTGTCAAACGCTGATGAAGATCTCCAAGTTGAGGCCTACAATCTGTACAATCGAGGTCTAAAATATGTATTTTCTGTGGAAGAGGAGCCTCGTTTTCCATGGGAAGCTCTCCTGGTGTTCTTTATAGGGGTTTTGCAGATTATTGGAGGAGCACTGCTCACTGCATTTACGTTTGGAACATTAGCTCAAGTCGGCATGGGGCTGATCATTGAAGGAATATCAGACTGCATCTCCAGCATTGAGTCCATGGTGACAGGTGAATTCAGTTGGAAATCATGGGCTATAGAAAAAGCCATTTCTATTGGTTTATCTCTCATTGGGTTTGGAGTTGGAAAGTTGATTGCAAAGGGATTCAAAGCTTCTAAAGTGCTGATGAAAGGCTTGAGCAAAAAATTGAAGTTAATGCCAAAGTTTCTCTCTAGACAGGCTAAAGAAGGCCTTAGTGCTGTTACCAAGACAAATATGAGGAATGCATTTAAACTCACTGCAAAGACAATGGTGACGGAAACCATTATCTATGGATTCGGAAAGGCAGAAGAGGCATTACTAAGAGAAATACTTAATGGCATCAAAAATGAGGTGAAAAAGAAAGTTGTTGGTGAAGTAAAATCTAACATGGAAAAGGAGCCTTTGGCTGCTTTAGTAGACTCCATCATACTTTCACACCTTCAGGATAAACAACAATTGTCTAATCTCGTGCAGGACAATAACAAAAAGAACAAACTTCTGACCATTTTCAAAGAGCTAAGCAACAGTGCATTACAGCCATTTTATGCCGATCTCAGCTGGCAAAAGAAGCTTAACTCTTCTATCTCCAGTGTGATTAACAGTGCTAAATCCAAAGCCAAAGGCACAACACGGGGGATTCTGATAGCTATCCAGACCATTCACATGACTTCACTGGCAGCGGATGCCATCAGTACAGTTCTCAGCCTCTCAGACAAGTTTTTCTCAAACCTTAAAGAACAACTGAATAAATTTAAAACTGAAAAAGGTTTCTCGGAGAAAGTAAAGCCAAGCGAGCTGTCTGCTTCACAAACTGATTTACTGAAAGAATTCAAGCAGGATTTAGCTGACACCATCAGTGCTTTATTAACTGATGCTATTGTAGAAGTGTTCCACCAGAAGTTCTCCAGTCACATTGTTTCACATGTCCAAGGCACAGTACATGGCGTTATTGGACACTATGTAAAAACCGGCTTAAACAGTGATAGAACGGAGGAAAAACTCAGAGCTGGACAAAACAACAGATATATTGCACACATGCCAGTAGACCTGAATTATGCCCACAGACCTGCAGAGGAGTCAGGCAGATACTCACAGTCACATGCTGAAAAGATCAAGAACTCCACAACGGCAGGTACTATTCTCGATGTCAAAGTTCTGTCAGAGACCACTGGCACTAAGGTTGTCATCCTAACAGAGAACAGTCATGGCAAGCTAACCAAAATGCAGGAGCTGAACCCTGGCTCGAAGCCTGCCAGTCAAACTGTGACGCTAATCTACAGAGCAAAGAGTGCTCAGTACCCAGATGGCCATTATGATGTGCGCATCAATGATCAGACAGTTAGTGTAACCAGCAAAGACAAGAGCTGCCTGTTTCATGCTTTAGCACGAGGCTTGAAACCAGAAGCTGGAGAAGAAGAGATCACTGTGGAAGCAGACCGACTCCGATCTATGGAGGCTGACACCCTACTGAGACACCAGGGCCAATGGGAGCCTTTCATTAAGCGCAAAGAGTGGACGGAAGTAATCAGAGGAGGGGACTGGTACATGGCAGAGGGAGCGGCACCAAAAAGGGTGGTGAAACGTATGGTAGAAAACAAAAAAGTGCTCAAGAAAGAGGTCGGGAAAATAGAAAAGTACAAAGATTGGAAAAAATATGCGACTACAAATGTCGGCATTGGACAATTCATCAATGCAGATCACCAACCACCAGTGAGCAGTATATTGCAAGCCAGAAAGTTAAACCAGAATAGCAAATTAGCTGAAGCCATGCTTGAAGTGGCAACAAAGTCATCTCCTCTGAGTACTAATCTGATTAGTAATGTACAAAAATATCATGGCCTTGAACTTCCAACTGTTTATGTGCCACATGAAACCCATCGTGAGTTTCCAAGTACAAAATCAAAAACATTCAGGACGACCTTAGCAACAGCCATAAGCAAGGATGATGTTGTGGGCACCTTCAAACTGACCATCCTAGGTGCAATGCCCAGATTCATGGTATATACTGGAGGGGACAAGGTGTTCAAAAACTTCAAACAACCCACAATAAGTAAAACCAGGCTTGATGCTTTTCAAAAGAGTTTCCAACAGCATTCTTTAAATATGGTGCAGAGATGGTCCACACTGCTTCAAGGCAAGGGTGTCATGAACAATAACCATGTCACTACCATTACGACATGGATCAACAACAAGGGCTACATGAATCAAAACGATCCAAACAGGAACCTAGTCTCCAGTATCATCTAATCCAAAGGTAACTTGACATTTAATGTAAAACTGCAGTAATAGTATGAGAATAGTTCAGTGAAGGGTGGGTGGTAAATGAAGTAGATGACTCTCTTGTGTGTAAACCTTTCTTGGCTGATGTGATTGGTGCCCTGTCTGCAGTGCACAAAATCATAAAGGCCAGCTGCTATGTAAATTAGCGTGCAGCTTTTTCTTTTTGAATATGTGGGAGACATTTGCAGTGGGTGGGGTTTATAATGTAGCTCAACTAAAGTAGGGGAAAGGACTCATTTTAGAGTATGTATATTTAATCAAATGTTCACATCTAAATAACAAATTACTTTTTATTGAATATGATCAGAAGATAAAAATGTATCCATGTGTTTTCTGTTTACAGCGGAATATTTGCACCTGACAATACGGTTGGCAAAGAAGTACAAAGAAAACCTCAATGATCTACCACCCCGATGTTCCCCTAGACCCCTTTTCTGGATATTTGTAATGAGGATTGCTTTTTTGTTTTATAATCCAGAGCCTCATTGCAGAAAACAAATATTAACTGCTTCTCAATATTTAGCACAGAAATGTAAAAATAGGGATTAATCTGAAATTGCTTGCTATTTCAAATGCATTTTATTTGACTATGTTACCTAAAGGTATATATAATGTACCTTACTTTGTTTCAGACTATATGTATAATTGTGTAGGTGGGGTTTAGATTTCCTTTAGGTATAGATTAAGGTTAGGTTCAGGTTAGGTTTTCCTTTGAACGTAGAGTCACTTTACAGGAAAAACAAGCAAACAATGTGGATGTTTTTACTAGTATAAATGGCTTAATGGTGTAGGATCAGTATATATATATTTATGGGCTGAACTCTCACATCACTTATAGATAGTCCTGCCCAAGGTAAAGCCTAAACCTGTAGAAGCAGCATTTAGATATTATGCTGCCCTTAAATGGCCAATTGACGAAAACTACTTCTAGAGCCCATATACTAGATACTTTAAAATTCAACACTGTTAGTTCTACTACTGCACTTCTATCCAGTGACAGCATCCAAATCCAAATTGTGTTCGGGTTCAAGCATGGAGACCTTCAGCATTCAGTATGCACCCTACTGTGCAAACTAAAAACCTCAGTGCCTGCTGCCCCAAAATCTTGCTCCAGGTTTTTTGCAGCCACTCAAGGTTTCTGACCACCTGCCTCCCTAAAAATTTGGTGGCAACCGGTAATAGCTTCCTTTTTCTGCCATGGTTAGGTTGTATAGCCAGTGACGTTCTTTTCCTTTAGCTTCCAACTGTATCTCTAAAGGATAAAGGATAAAAAGGATAAAGGTGCACGTATTCGTCACTGTACAGTGTGGACTATACAGCGAAATGTGTCCTCCGCATTTAACCCATCTGGTAGTGAACACACACTCACACACACACACGTGTTAGGGGCAGTGAGTACACACACACACCCAGAGCGGTGGGCAGCCAACTCCAGCGCCCGGGGAGCAGAGAGGGTAAAGGGCCTTGCTCAAGGGCCCAACAGTGGCAGCTTGCCGAGCCCGGGAATCGAACCCACAACCCTGTTATCGATATCCCGGCGCTCTAACCGCTGAGCCACCACTGCCCCTCTAGGAAAACTCAGTGCCTTTGTTATCTTTTGTATGCTTTTCTTTGTTTCTGTAAGGGAATGATCTGATTTGATGATTTGATCGCCCTTGATTTGCCACCTCTTACGCTCTCATTTCAGGTGGTTGATTAATTATGAGGCTGCAGTAGTCATTAATAGTGGCATTTTGTTTTGAATGTGAATAAAGCACTTGTTCTATTAGTCGTGTTGAGATATTTAAGTTGGTCTTGTTTGATTGGTTTATTGCAAACTGCTGAACATTTGTAATTTAAATAAAATAAATAAACCTAATTTGCAATGGGGGTTTTATCAATTTGATTGCAACTGTTCATACACACACATGTAGATGTATCATCCATCTGGCACCTGGGTCATTCCTTAATTAGTGCTTTCTGGTTGAACATTATTTTTATTTATCTTATGTTTTATTATGAAATGAGCATGTTAAACTTTTGGATGGCCACCGGTACTGACATATGCAACAGTTTGAAAGACGTAAACCAATGTCAGAAAAACTGATGTATAATCTAAAAGGTAAAATATCCTTTTTAGCTTTAAATAAATAAATAAATAAATAATGGTTTTCAAGCACGAAATCTCTTAAGGTGCTTTAAGTAACCATTTGGGAATCTTTTCCCTCTAAAAGCTTTTTCTTGAAGGTCCCTCAAAGCACCTTAAGCTGCTCTGTACACTCTGTACATGATCCTGGATGAATGGACCAATAGAAATGCCTTGGTGTAGTCATGGATGATCAGTTATCGTTCTCAAGCCATGTTGCAAACGTAACTCAGTCATGCAGATTTCTTCTGTACACCATCCAGAGAATTCAACCCTTCCTCTCTAGAGAGGCCGCCCAGGTGCTTGTTCAGTCTCTTGTCACTTCAAGACTTGACTACTGCAGCTTTCTTCTGGCTGGTCTCCCTTTGAGGCAGGAATAGCAGTTAACACTGTACTTAGGTGAAAAAACATCAAAACATAGTTGAACTAAGCTCTTAATGCAGCAAGGCTTATTACACACAAAGGCGTATTATTCAGCAACTACAGGGACTTCTGTACACACTGGTGGGACTATTAGAAGTTTGTAATAACACTTTCACGCCACCAGCATGCCATAGTCTGTTTGACGCTCCAAGCCTTATTACACACTAAGGTGTGTTACTCTGTGAGTACAGGGACTTCAATACAAATTGGTGGGGCTATTCTTTGGTAATTGAAGCTTGTAATAACAGTTGCAGTCAACAGCGGGCAAGAGCCAGTTTAACCTCTTAACACGCCAAGCCTTATTACACAATAAGGTGTGTTACTCTGTGAGCACAGGGACTTCAGTACAAATTGGTGTGGCTATTCCTTGGTATTTGAAGCTTGTAATAACAGTTGCGGTCAACAGCAGGCAAGAGCCGGTTTAACCCCTTAACACTCCAAGCCTTATTGCTAAAATCAGTATTATTAGAATCAGAAATACTTCATTAATCCCAGGAGGGAAATTGCAGCTGTTACAGTTTGTGTAATACACTATAAAATAAATACTCTATAAAATAAAATATAAAACAAAAAGAGAAAAAAAAAAATATGCACATGTATATAAATTATATAAATATAATAAAGTGGCAGATAAAGTGTCAAAGTCGCAGAACTACAGGGACTTCTGTACAAACAGGTGGGACAATTCTTTGACAATTGAAGCTTGTATTAACACTTTCAGCCTGCCGGTGGGCCATAGTTTTTTTAAGGGTTAAGGTGTAAGGTTTTTTTTTTTTAACAATTTGTATGACTACTATGCTCAAACAGTACCTCAGATAAACTGGGCAACTCTGCTGCAACCACTGTGGTGAGATACTCTGTAACACTCGGACAGAGGTATGTGATGCACCCACCCACAAACAAGGAAATAAGACAACCAATAAATCAATAAACCGTTCATATTTTGCGCAGACTTGTGTTAGAATTTTTTAGGTCCACCTCTAATAGTGGAGTAGTTACATTCTGGTGCACGCACTGTTCTCATGTCTGCACGCACAGGGAGAAGTGGCTTATTATCATTTCACCCCTTAACACTCCAAGGCTTATTATAAACCAAGGCATATTAGTCAGTAACTAAGGGTCCTCTGTACAAACTGGTGGGGCTATTCTCTGGTAAAAGAGACATAACACTTAATAGAGTAATAACACTTTCGGGCCATTGGTGGGACATATGCTATTTATTGGTTTAAAGGAAAGGCACTCAAACTGGCCACTCTCAACAGGGCTGTTGACACAGGGTGAAGAGGGTGGTGTGGTATTTGATTATGGTGGTATTTTGATCCCAGGGAACTGTGTTAACTTGTGGAAAAGAGGTATTTCAGCTTTACTGAGATTTACATAAATACAAGCTGCAAACACCAACTTAGAAGGACCACTGGAAGCAGGCAGTAGCAGCATAGAGCAAAGGGGACAAAAACAAATGAAAGTATTAAAAAGACATAGCCTTGCAAGTGTGAGGGGCTATGTCTAAGCAGGCTGAGGAATGTGGAAATGAATCATGAAAATCTCTTATCAGAAGGTAAAAATTCTCAGTCTAGTAAAAATGTGAATAAGAATGAGTAATTGAATCCCCAGCCTGTTATTTATGAAATAGGGAAAAATCTGATCTGACAGTAGTTTTTGTTACAGTAGTTAGTTGCACCAGACTGCACCAACCCACCAATAAGCACAAAGGGTGATGCGTGGGTGATGGTGCATGACCTGTCTCCACCCAGAAAAAGCAGCTTAGAGATATAAAAGTGACAGAGAGAAACAGATTTCACATTAGTCAGGAAGAGCCCTAAGAGTGAAACTGTTTCAGGTTCAGATTAGTCAGCAGGAGCTTTAAGAGTGAAAGAGTTGGAAAACTGGACGAAAGACAGCCAGCCTAGGCTTGGACGGTATGTACACTATATTTTCTGATCAGTTTTAGTTCTCTCTTAGTTTAATTGTGTGTTTGGGTTGTACTGTGTTAACTGTAATTTGCTCATCAAATTATGTAACAAGTGAAAGTGGTGTGCTAGTGTGATTATGTTAGTAGGCTAAACTCAATCTTTGTCAGTGTTACAGATCAGACTGTATCAAAAATTCTATTGTAGACAAGTGTATCATATTTGATACATATTTGGGGTTTCTGAGACCTTTGTATTATTAAATAACAATGTTTTTGTTTTTTGTTTTTTTTACTTCTGGTGGATTACCTGTGTTCTGCAGGCACCAGATAGATAAAGATTTCTGAAGTTTGAAATTACTTCTGTAAAGACTTAAAAACAATTTTCGCTTTAGTTTGTTTAAAAAGTCACATTTGCAAAGTTACAACTTTTTTAATAATTGGTGATAGGAAGGTCCAACTTACTGTAAAACTGGTTCAGGCTTTATTCAATCGCTCAAGTTTAATGGGTTAAGCGCTTGATGGCTTCTGCACATTCATGTGGTATGGCAAAACAGAGGTAAATGTTTCCGAATAGTATTTTTGAAACTTTGTGTTACTGTATTGTTGTTGTTGTCTTTGTAATACAGTAAACCTAACATAACTGAAAAATTAAAAACAGGGACAGTGCAAATGGGGTTCCATCAAAATTCTAGCTAGATATGTAAGAAGGGTTTGAGCAGTAAATCCAAAATCTTATCATAAAGTATATGGCACTGCATCTCATTTTCTCCACTGGAAAGGGCACCCCTTGGGACACAGTCAAGTAGGGATGGCATAGACGGCACTTCTTAATGGCACCCTTTTCTGTTGAAAGGGCAATAATAATTTTTAAAAAGTTATTAAGACACATTATTAAAGTTTTGGGCACATCATAATAAATTGCTATAAGAGGCACCCTATTGCACATGTGAAGAGCATCTACTAGGGTATGTCCTCTCATTTTTGCTCATCTAGAGAGCACTTTAGCTATGATTTATCAACCATGAGGGCAACAGAGGGCAATTTAAATTAAATCGATTTAATTAACTCACAGACTAGACCGGTGAACAGAGAGTATCTAAGTTTAGCAGAGTATCCTGAGTGCATGGGGTGCACTAAGAGTAATTCTCGGCAACCGGCAGCTGACACTGGCCCTACTTAAATACACCAGCCCACAGGTGTAACACATTAACCAAACAAAGAACAGGCATGAAACACAGATCACAAAAACACAAAATGGTGACGGTGAATATCAAACTAAGAGTCAACATAAAAGTCCAGAACATAACATAAAACATAATGTGACTGAAGTTCTTGATCGCCTGTGAGCCGCATCCCGGGACCGCCTCTGGGGCGGGCGTGGCGGCACGGGCGTGACAGTACCTGCTGACGACGTTGGGGCGGTTCGCCCCTCTGAACTAGCGAGTAGCTCTCTACTCTGGACAGCCGGACCGGTCTGCCTTCCAGGCCTGACTGCTGAACCTCCAGTTCTCGGGGACCTGGGGTTAGTAGGACAACTAAGGAGCTGGTCTAACCAAATAGCGAGCGCGATAAGCTCGTCTAGCTTCAGCGACTCACCCTGGCACGCCATCTCCTGCTGCAGGCACGGATTAAGTCCGTTGCGGAACAGCGCCACCAAGGCCGGTTGGTTCCACCCGCTAAGGTAAGGGTGCGGAACTCCAGCGCGTATTGAGCCGCCGGCTTGGTGCCCTGTTCCATCCGCAGAAGGAGGTCACCCTTAGTGAGCCCCTCTCAGGGGTGTTGGAACACTGCTTTGAAGTGCTTCAAGTAGTCAGAGAAGGGCTTCTCACGGAGATCCTCCCAGGTGGCTGTGGCCCAATCCAGAGCTTTTTTCAGCGAGCTGGGATACGAGAAAGGCGATCTTCGCCTGGTCAGTGCCGGTCGGGTGGTTCCTAAAGAAGACCGCACACTGCAGCAAGAACCCCTCGCAAAGCTCTGGATTGCCATGGTACGTATCCAGTCTTCCAACCGGATACGGGTTAGGGGAAGTCGTGACAGGGCTGGGAGGACTAGGGGGCTCCAGCAAAGTCTGAACCAGTTTCGCAAGCCCTTGGATGCCACCCACTAGTTGGGTGACCTGTTGCTGTTGGTCTGCCTGTTGCTGCACCAGTTGAGCAACAGTCTCGGACACACTCTGCAAAGTGTGCTGCTGCTGCCCCAAGTATTGACCTTGGGCGCAAACAGCTTGATTCAGGGCCTCCATCCCCGCTGTTCGGAGGCTGTCGGCCGAGAATTCTGTCATGAACCACACGGTCTGACAATGAGGGAGAACACTCGCAAGGGATGGACCAAAGCGAGACGTTTATTGCGAAACAATAAACCGTAAAACAAACAGAAACAGCAGCAATGATTACGTGGGATAAAGAAGAACAGAAACAAAAACCGTGACAACCAAAAGGGGCAAAACAAAGGAACACACTTGGGGCTGGCAAAGCACAAGGGCTGTGTTAGCTGCCGGGGCTGAGCCTGAACCGTTACACAGAAACGTAAACCACCAGGTAGGGCTCCAGAACCTGAGCTCGCTGGACTGTGAAGCCTGGCGAGAAATTGCCGCAGACCTGCAGTAGCCCCCAAACGGACCCTGGGAAGAATACTGCCCAGATAGTTAGCTGGCTGTGCTACACTAGCTATGGCTGGAAGAGTCCTCTAGAACAAAAGACGAACTCACAGACTAGACCAGTGAACAGAGAGTATCTAAGTTTAGCAGAGTATCCTGAGTGCACGGGGTGCACTAAGAGTAATTCTCGGCAACCGGCAGCTGACACTGGCCCTACTTAAATACACCAGCCTACAGGTGTAACGCATTAACCAAACAAATAACAGGCATGAGGCATGGCATGCAGAACAGACATGAGGCATGGCATGCAGAACGGGCATGACACAGATCACAAAAACACAAAATGGCGACGGTGAATATCAAACTAAGAGTCTGTGTCAACATAAAAGTCCAGAACATAACAAAACATAATGTGACTGTGAAGGAGAAGTTCATGATCGCCTGTGAGCCACGTCCCGGGACTGCCTCTGGGGCAGGCGCGCCGGCGCGGGCGTGACAATGAGATATATAAACAAAATGACAATGCAATATAGCAACGCAGTAACTACAATTCCATACATCCTCAGAACAATTAAATGAAATTAGATTAAATTAGATTGAAAATAGATTAAATATAAGTATCTCCGGTGGAGAACTTTAGGTTTTATGTAGTAAGCAGAAGCCAAACCAGCACTTAAAGGCACTGTGAGCTGAGTCCTTTCTAAAGCAAAAAGTCCACTTTTTTTTGTCTTGTCTTGTCTTGTCTTTTTTATGCAGAGCCCAGCAGGTGCGTCTGATCAGCTGCAATCAGCGCTGGGGCTTCTGGGAAATTTAGTTTTAGAGCTGCTACCAGCTGCTTCCTTACGACACCGCCTTGGCCCCCTGCTGGTGACTTGCGGTGTGGACTAAACCCTTACAAATATATCCTTCTAATAAAGTTTGAGTTTACTGTAAAGATTACATATATATATATATATATATATATATATATATATATCACAATATAACAATTTTTCAATTTTAATCATTTTTTCAGGAAAAAACTGTTAAAAATGGGGAACGTCCCATCAGAATCTAACATGGGCGACCGGCTCAGATGTTACAAGTGTAACAAAGTCTTGCCTCCAACCACCTCCTTCTCAAATATATCCCAAATGACTATTCATGGCCGGTATTTTCATGTTTTCAATGGAGGAGAGTACTACAGACCAGTTGGCTACAATAGTTTATACGAGTGTCAAGAATGTTTTTATCAGCCAATCCAGGATCAAGAACAAATGAGGAGAGAAGAAGAAAGAAGGAGAGAGGAAGAGAGGAGAAGAGAAGAGGAGAGACGGAGAGAGGAGGCGAGGAGAAGAGAAGAAGAGAGGAGAAGAGAAGAGGAGAGACTGAGAGAGGAGGCGAGGAGAAGAGAAGAAGAGAGGAGAAGAGTAGAGGAGAGACGGAGAGAGGAGGCGAGGAGAAAAGAAGAGGAGAGGCAAAGAGAAGAGGAGCGAAGGGCAAGAGAAGCTGAAGAGAAAAAGGATGAACTGAATCAAAGACTTGAAGAATCACACCAACAAGCCCAAAAGCAGCGTGAGGAACAGCTGAGCAGGGACATTTCAAAGGAACAGGAGTTCAAGCAGCATGTTCTAAAAAGCCATCTGGATGAGTTTGAGATTAACAATGAATCAGGCAGTGACAGGGATCGGCTTCTAGAAATCCTTTCATCAAAATGCAGCTTCCCGGTTCCGAAACTCAGTCTTGCTCACCTGAGTGCTGATCAGCTTGAGAGCATCATGTCAGCACTGGACAAACTCCTGTTCGAGGAATGGGTCAGTGCTCCTCCATCCCTCAG
Source organism: Salminus brasiliensis (assembly GCF_030463535.1). Lineage (NCBI taxonomy): Eukaryota > Metazoa > Chordata > Actinopteri > Characiformes > Bryconidae > Salminus > Salminus brasiliensis. The sequence continues at coordinate 25,873,953 of NC_132886.1, forward strand.
CACTCTGCAGCACACTCAGGTCTTCATCACAGAACTGTGGGCCCTGTCTCTGGAGATAGAGGAGGAATTTTCCCAGCAAAGCGTTTCCAGTCAGGCCCAGGAACTGGTGGGGTCCATCAGCCATTTGGCCTGCAATGTTTCTGAGAGTTTCTTGTTGACTCAGGCCCTGTACCTAAACCTCATGCACTTCATTACTGACCATAACAGCTGTGATACTGATGCAGCTCTCCTAGCCAAACGATGGGCTGAGCAGGACCTTTCCACCGAGGAGCTCTATCTTATAGAATTCCTTGGCACACTCACCTTGTCATTACAGAACGTGGTTGAAAGAGCCTCCATGTTCATATTAAAGATGGAAGTCCAGTGCTTCAAGCTTCTCCTCTTTAAACTCACACAACTAAATGGCAAGGAAAGCCACTCAGATCCCACTGAAAGGCTCCTCAGACTTGTGCAAACAAACCAATGGACCCCAGTAGAGGCGATAACTCTGCTCAAAGCACTGTCTGAGAAATATGAAGAGGATGCTCCAATAACTGAAGTGCTCACATTGGTACAAGTGTATGAAATATCACCAAAATGGACAGATGACTCCGGACACTCGCTCATCCAGGCTCTGGACTTTGTTGGCCCTGAGAGATCCCAACAGGATTTCAGAAGGGTTCTCAGAAAGCAGGATGCGAGAAGTCTGGATTCAGCTCTAGCAGAATTAAAAACACTCAGGAATTTGGATGATTCTGTTGTAAACATGATGAAAAACGTTACCACCGGTGTCCTGCAGTATTCAGAAAATGCCCCAAAAGATGAACCATTTATAAAAGATTCCTTTAAATGTGCAAGCCTGAACGCAGAGGACATCCAAAACTCTCTGTCTGTGCTCTGCAAAGCAGTTTTAGACACAAAAGGATGGTGGCCTACAGTGCAGCACATGTTGAGGTGGTGTATGTTGGTGCTAACCGAAAAGTGCAGAACGCCAGAACTGGTTGGTGTGGAAGAGGATCCATGTGTCACAGCCATGTTTGCTGCCACACAAGTCTGCATGGGACACAAACTGGACATTGTGCTAACCTCCGACTTTCACTCACACAAGCAAACTGAAGAGTGGTCTGACTTCTACAAGCACCTTGGAATTTCTCTCAACACAAACATGAAGAAAAGCATCATGTCACAGAGTGATGTCTATAAAGCAGACATTGTGTACGGTACCATGGATGACTTTGTCTCTGATTACTTTCAGTATGGCTTAGAAGTGATGGAAACAGGGAATCCTCACCTTAGCCGAGGATTTATCATTATTGAAAGAAGGGCCAGTGACTCCTATAATCTAGAACTTTCAAAGCTCAAGGAAAACGATGCCCTGGCGTCTGCTAGAGAGATCCTGCAAAACCTCATGAGTCATTTTCAAAGTGAGGATACTGAACTGAGACATGGGTTTATAAAGGCTCTTTTTCAGGTGCTTAATGCTAACCTAAACAAACGCACAGACACTGACAATAAAAGCATCACCATGTGGCAAAAATGTACTGGAAAAGAACTGCCTTCTGATAAGGTCTACATTCTGACCTTTCTTGAGAATGTCCTCCGAGTGTTTGCTGGAGAAACAGAGAGCGAGAAAAGCAGGGCATCTCTAGTAGGCAAATCATGGTTGGAGATTTTTTTTGCCTGTGCAATGCAATTCCACGCCCTAAAACAACAAGTTAAAGAAGTGTTCCAGATGGTGTCCAATCTTGTGGCACAACAACTGTGGTCACCAATAGAAGCCCTAAACCTCCTTGTAGCATTAACTGACCACCATTACAATGAAGACTGTATTTCCATCATGAAGATTTTACATCTCCTGCAAACATATCAGGTGTCTTCTAAGTGGGCAGATGAGAAGAACCAGCCTCTCCTTAAGCTCCTGAATTCAACAGAAACTGAAAAACTGATCAAGCATTTCGAGAAGAGCTTCGGAGATGAGAAGGAAAAAAGCATTGAGTGTCTTGTTGATGAAATACGACAGATGAAAAACATTGATGAACAAACACTGGAGAAATCATACTGTATAGTAACGGCTGTTACAGACATGATTAAATCTGGAGAAATTAAGAAACGCACAGATGTAAAGAAAGCTAGGAATCTGAGTCACAGCACAGACGCAGAAAACCTTAAGGAGATCCTGGCGGTCTTATGCAATGCTGTACACCAGTGCAATGCTAAAGGGAAGTGGTGGCCCAGAAAAACTCAAATGATAAGCTGGTGCCTCTTGGCCTTGTCTGACACTGGCAAGCTCCTGGAGATGGGAACTGGAGAAGGGAAGTCTTGCGTCATAGCAATGTTTGCAGTGCTGCGTGCACTTAGGGGTGAAAAGGTAGATGTGTTGTCCAGCTCTTCTGTGTTATGTCAAAGAGATGCACAAGAGTGGAAAAACTTCTACTCATACTTTGGCATCACAGTTGACACAAACACAGATAAGACTGAAGACACAGACAGAAAACACTGCTACCAGAAAGATGTGGTCTACGGAACAATCGAAGCCTTCGCTGCAGATCACCTTCGCCAGATATTCGAGATGAAGGATGTGAGGCCTGATCGCAGCTATCAGTGCATCATCATTGATGAAGTGGATTCACTGCTGCTGGACCAGGGAGTGCAGCTGACCTACCTTTCTAGCCCCATGGTCTCCATGCAGCACCTGAACATTATTCTGGCCATGATCTGGAGCCATGTCAGCCAGTACGGCTTCCTGTCAACAGGACACCAGACATTTGTACAGGGACCCCCTACTTCATTCTTCAAGGCCATATTTGACTCAATTGATACAGAAGGAACTGAAATTAATGACCCCATAGACATTTTACAGATTGCTGAAGAATCAAACATTGTGTCAAAAGGATTTACAGAGGACATCTTCAACAGTGAAAAAGATGAACTTCTCCAAAAACTGAGAACTGTGAGTCAGGATGCAATGGTTGATTTTTTCCAAGAAATTGAGCACTATGTCCCCTATGGCTTCACTGTATACACTTTAGATGACAAAGGATTGCTCCGTCTTAGAAAGCCCAACACGTACAACGACCAGGACATTTTAGACCTTACGTTTCTTGTTTTGGAGGAAGGCTTGTGCTGTCCTCTCTATGATTCTGAAGAAATTCTAATCAAGCCCATTGCAGAACAAATCTCTGAGAAGTTTCAGTACACTCCATGTACAAACACTAAAGACAATATCAGCATCCCTGGATTCCTGAGAAATCTGATAGAGAAGAAAGTGCCCCTGTGGGTTCAGAATGCCTTTCTGGCAATGAGACTGAGGGAAGGACGGGAATACGTGGTAGAAAATGACAGTGTCTGTCCAGTGGACTTCAGATCCACTGGGATTATAGAACTGAGTAAGAAATGGGGTGATGGTCTGCAACAGTTTGTTGAGATTAAACACAGAATCAAACTGAGCACAATTTCAACCGTCACAAACTACATTTCTAACATTTGCTTTTTTGAAAAATACCAAGGAAAAATATATGGAACAACAGGGACACTTGGGAGTGAACCAGAAATGCTCTTTCTGCAGGACCTATATCCAAATCTCTCGGCCTGCAAAATGCCAACCTTCAACCGGAGGAAATTATTTGAGGTCAAAGGCACTCTGAAGACTTCAGCTGAAGAGTGGAAATCTGAAATCAGACATGTGGTTATGGCTGAAATTACCCCAAATTCATACAGAGGTGGAAGAGCAGCCTTGGTGATCTGTGAAACTATCAACACAGCCAAAGACATCTATGAAGATCTGAAAGGCATCATCCCAGGTGAAATCATTCTCTACTACCGCAGTGACAAAGACAGTTTGAGCAAAATAGAGAGGGAACTGCTTCCCGGTGATGTCATTGTTGCCACAAACCTCGCTGGCCGTGGCACAGACATAAAAGTCTCCAAACAGGTGAACAACAATGGAGGATTATTTGTGATCCTCTCCTTCCTTTCTGAGAACACACGAGTGGAGCTCCAGGCATTTGGCCGAACTGCACGCAAAGGTAAACCTGGATCCGCTCAGGTAATCATGACCACCGATCATCTGATGGAGTCCTCAAGGACAGTGTCTTCTCTGGAAGAAGCAAAGAAGACAAGGGATAGACTTGCAGCAGAAAAGATAATTAACATGATGAACGATGTTGATGAGATGAAACTACGGGAGGACCTATTTTCGGAGTACTGCAAAACCCTTCAGGATATTCACAGGAACACGGATGAAGAGGAAAAAAAAGCTGTTGTCGCCATCTTAAATGAGTTCTGGGGGATTTGGTTGCAAACTAAATCAGAAGAAATTGACCAGCTGAAAAGAAGTGAATTGCAAACAAGCTTGAAAGCTGATTTGTCTCTGGCAAAAAGTCAGTCTCAAAGTCACAGTTCACCGTGTTCTAGCATTTACCACTACATCAAGTTTGGGAATATTGCACTGGACAAAAAGCAATGGGATATCAGCGCTAGGCTTTTTGAAAAAGCTATGGGACAAGATGAAAGTTGGGCAGCCATAGCGTTTTACAGTCATGCGTACTGCACCATTATGCAGAAGAAGGGAGATTACATCGCCAAGGCCATAGATGATCTAAAGAAAGCACAGGAGTCTCTCAAATACCTTGTTGAGGAATGCCTGGTCTGCCTGCAGTTTGTAAAAATGTCTTCTGCTGTCTCAGCCAACAGTAACTCAACCAGCCTTGAAAATCAGTTAACAACCAAGTGCAACATGTTGAGCTACTTTGATCAAAACATCGGTGAGGTCATGAAGAAGCTGGAGGAGATCAAAGAAAGGGAAAGGGATGCAAGAGCCAAAAAAGCACCCATTTTCTCCCTGGTGCCAAACGCTGATGAAGATCTCCAAGTTGAGGCCTACAATCTGTACAATCGAGGTCTGAAATATGTCTTTTCTGTGGAAGAGGAGCCTCGTTTTCCATGGGAAGCTCTCCTGGTGTTCTTTATAGGGGTTTTGCAGATTATTGGAGGAGCACTGCTCACTGCATTTACGTTTGGAACATTAGCTCTAGTCGGCATAGGGCTGATCACTGAAGGAATATCAGACATCATCTCCAGCATTGAGTCCATGGTGACAGGTGAATTCAGTTGGAAATCATGGGCTATAGAAAAAGCCATTTCTATTGGTTTATCTCTCATTGGGTTTGGAGTTGGAAAGTTGATTGCAAAGGGATTCAAAGCTACTAAAGTGCTGATTCAAGGATTCGGTAAAAAATTGAAGTTAATGCCAAAGTTTCTCTCTAGACAGGCTAAAGAAGGCCTTAGTGCTGTTACCAAGACAAATATGAAGAATGCATTTAAACTCACTGCAAAGACAATGGTGACGGAAACCATTATCTATGGATTCGGAAAGGCAGAAGAGGCGCTACTAAGAGAAATACTTGATGGCATCAAAAGTGAGGTGAAAAAGAAAGTTGTTGGTGATGTGAAATCTAACATGGAAAAGGAGCCTCTGGCTGCTTTAGTAGACTCCATCATACTTTCACACCTTCAGGATAAACAACAATTGTCTAATCTCCTGCAGGACAATAACAAAAAGAGCAAACTTCTGACCGTTTTCAAAGAGCTAAGCAACAGTGCATTACAGCCATTTTATGCCGATCTCAGCTGGCAAAAGAAGCTTAACTCTTCTATCTCCAGTGTGATTAACAGTGCTAAATCCGAAGCCAAAGGCACAACACGGGGGATTCTGATAGCTATCCAGACCATTCACATGACTTCACTGGCAGCGGATGCCATCAGTACAGTTCTCAGCCTCTCAGACAAGTTTTTCTCAAACCTTAAAGAACAACTGAATAAATTTAAAACTGAAAAAGGTTTCTCGGAGAAAGTAAAGCCAAGCGAGCTGTCTGCTTCACAAACTGATTTACTGAAAGAATTCAAGCAGGATTTAGCTGACACCATCAGTGCTTTATTAACTGATGCTATTGTGGAAGTGTTCCACCAGAAGTTCTCCAGTCACATTGTTTCACATGTCCAAGGCACAGTACATGGCGTTATTGGACACTATGTAAAAACTGGCTTAAAGAGTGATAGAACGGAGGAAAAACTCAGAGCTGGACAAAACAACAGATATATTGCACACATGCCAGTAGATCTGAATTATGCCCACAGACCTGCAGAGGAGCCAGGCAGATATTCACAGTCACATGCTGAAAAGATCAAGAACTCCACAACGGCAGGTACTATTCTCGATGTCAAAGTTCTGTCAGAGACCACTGGCACTAAGGTTGTCATCCTAACAGAGAACAGTCATGGCAAGCTAACCAAAATGCAGGAGCTGAACCCTGGCTCGAAGCCTGCCAGTCAAACTGTGACGCTGATCTACAGACCAAAGAGTGCTCAGTACCCAGATGGCCATTATGATGTGCGCATCAATGATCAGACAGTTATTGTAACCAGTAAAGACAAGAGCTGCCTGTTTCATGCTTTAGCACGTGGCTTGAAACCAGAAGCTGGAGAAGAAGAGATCGCTGTGGAAGCAGACCGACTCCGATCTATGGAGGCTGACACCCTACTGAGACACCAGGGCCAATGGGAGCCTTTCATCAAGCGCAAAGAGTGGACGGAAGTAATCAGAGGAGGGGACTGGTACATGGCAGAGGGAGCGGCACCAAAAAGGGTGGTGAAACGTTTGGTAGAAAACAAAAAAGTGCTCAAGAAAGAGGTCGGGAAAATAGAAAAGTACAAAGATTGGAAAAAATATGCGACTACAAATGTCGGCATTGGACAATTCATCAATGCAGATCACCAACCACCAGTGAACAGTATATTGCAAGCCAGAAAGTTAAACCAGAATAGCAAATTAGCTGAAGCCATGCTTGAAGTGGCAACAAAGTCATCTCCTCTGAATACTAATCTGATTAATAATGTACAAAAATATCATGGCCTTGAACTTCCAACTGTTTATGTGCCACATGAAACCCATCGTGAGTTTCCAAGTACAAAATCAAAAACATTCAGGACGACCTTAGCAACAGCCATAAGCAAGGATGATGTTGTGGGCACCTTCAAACTGACCATCCTAGGTGCAATGCCCAGATTCATGGTATATACTGGAGGGAACAAGGTGTTCAAAAATTTCAAACAACCCACAATAAGTAAAACCAGGCATGATGCTTTTCAAAAGAGTTTCCAACAGCATTCTTTAAATATGGTGCAGAGATGGTCCACACTGCTTCAAGGCAAGGGTGTCATGAACAATAACCAAGTCACTACCATTACGACATGGATCAACAACAAGGGCTACATGAATCAAAACGATCCAGACAGGAACCTAGTCTCCAGTATCATCTAATCCAAAGGTAACTTGACATTTAATGTAAAACTGCAGTAATAGTATGAGAATAGTTCAGTGAAGGGTGGGTGGTAAATGAAGTAGATGACTCTCTTGTGTGTAAACTGTTCTTGGCTGATGTGATTGGTGCCCTGTCTGCAGTGCACAAAATCATTAAGGCCAGCTGCTATGTAAATTAGTGTGGGATTTATAATGTAGCTCAACTAAAGTAGGGGAAATGACTCATTTTAGAGTATGTATATTTAATCAAATGTTCACATCTAAATAACAAATGACTTTTTTATTGAATATGAAGATAAAAATGTATCCATGTGTTTTCTGTTTACAGCGGAATATTTGCACCTGACAATATGGTTGGCAAAGAAGTACAAAGAAAACTTCAATGATCTACCACCCCGATGTTCCCCTAGACCCCTTTTCTGGATATTTGTAATGATGATTGCTTTTTTGTTTTATAATCCAGAGCCTCATTGCAGAAAACAAATATTAACTGCTTCTCAATATTTAGCACAGAAATGTAAAAATAGGGATTAATCTGAAATTGCTTGCTATTTCAAATGCATTTTATTTGACTATGTTACATAAAGGTATATATAATGTACCTTACTTTGTTTCAGACTATTCTAATTATTTCTGAAATTTATTCTGATATTTGTGATATTTTTAATCATACGGTTGATTAATTAATGGTGCATAGGTGATAATTTTTTGCATAGAAGATTATTATAACATGAAGCAATATATATATATATATATATATATATATATATATATATATATATATATATATATATATAAATATAAATATCTATCTATTTGGGAGTTTTTCACCCATCCACTGGTAGCATTGTTGAGCAAAATATAAAAGGTACACAACCCGCCTGTCATGTATTCAAAGAAGAACTGGAAAAAGAAAACAGAATAGGAAGATCATTTTGGAGAAATCTCTGCTGTTTATAAACTTTCTGGAGCTCATAAAAGCTCCACAAATTTGCTTTAGGTGTAGATTAAGGTTAGGTTCAGGTTAGGTTTTCCTTTGAACGTAGAGTCACTTTACAGGAAAAACAAGCAAACAATGTGGATGTTTTTACTAGTATAAATGGCTTAATGGTGTAGGATCAGTATATATATACAGGGTGGGCCATTTATATGGATACACCTAAATAAAATGGGAATGGTTGGTGATATTAACTTCCTGTTTGTAGCATATTAGTATATGGGAGGGGGAAAACTTTTCAAGATGGGTGGTGACCATGGCGGCCATTTTATAAGTCGACCATTTTGGATCCAGTTTTAGTTTTTTCAATGGGAAGAGGGTCATGTAACACAACAAACTTATTGAGAATTTTTGGTTTCAATTTAACTTTATTCTTTTATGAGTTATTTACAAGTTTTTGACCACTTATAAAATGTGTTCAAAGTGCTGCCCATTGTGTTGGATTGTCAATGCAACCCTCTTCTCCCACTCTTCACACACTGATAGCAACACCCCAGAAGAAATGCTAGCACAGGCTTCCAGTATCCATAGTTTCAGGTGTTGCACATCTCGTATCTTCACAGCATAGACAATTGCCTTCAGATGACCCCAAAGATAAAAGTCTAAGGGGGTCAGATCGGGAGACCTTGGGGGCCATTCAACTGGCCCACGACAACCAATCCACTTTCCAGGAAACTGTTCATCTAGAAATGCTCGGACATGACACCCATAATGTGGCAGTGCACCATCTTGCTGGAAAAACTCAGGGAACGTGCCAGCTTCAGTGCATAAAGAGGGAAACACATCCTCATGTAGCAATTTCAAATATCCAGTGGGCTTGAGGTTTCCATTGATAAAGAATGGCCCCACTATCTTTGTACCCCATATACCACACCATACCATACTTTCTTTTTTTGTTCCAACAGTCTTGGAGGGATCTACCTAATGTGGGTTAGTGTCAGACCAATAGCGGTGTTTTTGTTTATTAACTTCACCATTCAAATAAAAGTTTGCCTCATCACTGAACAAAATGTTCTGTGTAAACTGAGGGTCCTGTTCCAATTTTTGTTTAGCCCATTCTGCAAATTCAGTGCGCCGATCTGGGTCATCCAGTGACATGTGGCGAGTGCTACACTGTGAGTTCTTGCTGAATGAAGCTAGGACAGCCACTGATGTTTCTTCATTAGTAACAGTTTTCATGCGTCCACATTTTGGCAAATCCAACACTGAACCAGTTTCACGAAGCTTGGCAAGCAGTTTGCTAACTGTAGCATGGGAGATGGGTCTCGTAGGGTGTCTTGCATTGAAATCTGCTGCAATGACCCGAGTACTGCGTTCACCAGACATTAACACAATTTCTATCCGCTCCTCACGTGTTAACCTCTGCGACATGTCAATGGCTGTAAACAAAGAGAAGCTTGTAAATAACTCATAAAATAATAAAGTTACATTAAAACCAAGCACACCATTGTTTTTCTTGTGAAATTCTCAATAAGTTTGATGTCACATGACCCTCTTCCCATTGAAAAACTAAAGTTGGATCCAAAATGGCCGACTTTAAAATGACCGCCATGGTCACCACCCATCTTGAAAAGTTTTCCCCCTCCCATATACTAATGTGCCACAAACAGTAAGGTTAATATCACCAACCATTCCCATTTTATTTAGGTGTATCCATATAAATATATATACACACACACATATATATATATGGGCTGAACTCTCAGATCACTTATAGATAGTCCTGCCGAAGGTAAAGCCTAAACCTGGAGAAGCAGCATTTAGATACTATGCTGCCCTTAAATGGTCAATTGACAAAAACTACACTAGATACTAGATACTTTAAAATTCAACACTACTAGTTAGTTAACAACACTATTAGTTCTACTACTGCACTTCTCTCCAGTGACAGCATCCAAATCCAAATTGTGCTCGGGTTCAGGCATGGAGACCTTCAGCATTCAGTATGCACCTTACTGTGCAAACTGAAACCTCAGTGCCTGCTGCCCCAAAATCTTGCTCCAGGTTTTTTGCAGCCACTCAAGGGTTTCTGACCACCTGCCTCCCTAAAAAATTGGTGGCAACCGGTAATAGCTTCCTTTTTCTGCCATATTCAGGTAGTGTAGCCAGTGACATTCTTTTCCTTTCTTTTCTTTTCCTTTAGCTTCCAACTGTATCTCTAGGAAAACTCAGTGCCTTTGTTATCTTGTGTATCCTTTTCTTCGTTTCTGTAAGGCAATGATCTATTTGATCGCCCTTGATTTGCCACCTGATTTGCAAATATGTGCTTTTATGAGGGATTCTATTCAGGGGGTTGATTAATTATGAGGCTGCAGTAGTCATTAATGGTGGCATTTTGTTTTGAATGTGAATAAAGCACTTGTTCTATTAGTCGTGTTGAGATATTTAAATTGGTCTTGTTTGATTGGTTTATTGCAAACTGCTGAAAGTTCGTAAATTCTGCAAATAAACCTAATTTGTAAGGGGTGTTTTATCAATTTGAGGAATGCCTGGTCTGCCTGCAGTTTGTAAAAATGTCTTCTGCTGTCTCAGCCAACAGTAACTCAACCAGCCTTGAAAATCAGTTAACAACCAAGTGCAACATGTTGACTTACTTTGATCAAAACATCGGTGAGGCCATGAAGAAGCTGGAGGAGATCAAAGAAAGAGAAAGGGATGCAAGAGCCAAAAAAGCACCCATTTTCTCCCTGGTGCCAAATACTGATGAAGATCTCCAAGTTGAGGCCTACAATCTGTACAATCGAGGTCTGAAATATGTATTTTCTGTGGAAGAGGAACCTCGTTTTCCATGGGAAGCTCTCCTGGTGTTCTTTATAGGGGTTTTGCAGATTATTGGAGGAGTACTGCTCACTGCATTTACGTTTGGAACATTAGCTCTAGTCGGCATAGGGCTGATCACTGAAGGAATATCAGACTGCATCTCCGGCATTGAGTCCATGGTGACAGGTGAATTCAGTTGGAAATCATGGGCTATAGAAAAAGCCATTTCTATTGGTTTATCTCTCATTGGGTTTGGAGTTGGAAAGTTGATTGCAAAGGGATTCAAAGCTTCTAAAGTGCTGATGAAAATTTGAAGTTAATGCCAAAGTTTCTCTCTAGACAGGCTAAAGAAGGCCTTAGTGCTGTTACCAAGACAAATATGAAGAATGCATTTAAACTCACTGCAAAGACAATGGTGACGGAAACCATTATCTATGGATTCGGAAAGGCAGAAGAGGCGCTACTAAGAGAAATACTTGATGGCATCAAAAGTGAGGTGAAAAAGAAAGTTGTTGGTGATGTGAAATCTAACATGGAAAAGGAGCCTTTGGCTGCTTTAGTAGACTCCATCATACTTTTACACCTTCAGGATAAACAACAATTGTCTAATCTCCTGCAGGACAATAACAAAAAGAACAAACTTCTGACCGTTTTCAAAGAGCTAAGCAACAGTGCATTACAGCCATTTTATGCCGATCTCAGCTGGCAAAAGAAGCTTAACTCTTCTATCTCCAGTGTGATTAACAGTGCTAAATCCAAAGCCAAAGGCACAACACGGGGGATTCTGATAGCTATCCAGACCATTCACATGACTTCACTGGCAGTGGATGCCATCAGTACAGTTCTCAGCCTCTCTGACAAGTTTTTCTCAAACCTTAAAGAACAGCTGAATAAATTTAAAACTGAAAAAGGTTTTTCAGAGAAAGTAAAGCCAAGCGAGCTGTCTGCTTCACAAACTGATTTACTGAAAGAATTCAAGCAGGATTTAGCTGACACCATCAGTGCTTTATTAACTGATGCTATTGTAGAAGTGTTCCACCAGGCTAAGCCAAGCCAAGCCAAGCCAAGCCACCATGATAATGCACACATGCACAAGACCAGATAAAGGAAGGCTGAAACAAAGTAGTACTTATACACAGACTAACGAGGCACACACGAAAAACACCAGAGACTAACAAGGGGGCGTGGCTACAGAGGAGGCACAGGTGGGAACACTAATGGACAGAAGGGGCTTGAACTGAACAGGGGCAGGCATGTCGGACGTGGCTGATGATGCGTGGAAGAAACAGATATTTATTTATTTACTTATTTTTTAATATTTTATATATTTTTAATTAAGGTGCAAAACTAAGTGTTCTTTATAATGGTTCATTAAACTGTTTAACTGTCATTGTTATCTTTTTTAGAGAGGACTGTGTATGTGGACAGTGAGCATGCAGCTGAAGACTGCCAACTCAAATCGAAAAACTAACAACTGAGCTGAGAGAAATAAAAGTGAAACTATCTGAAATATCAAGCAAATTAAAAGAACTTGTTAAATGTCTTCATGTCTTCGGTTATTTACAATTGATGCATCACATCCTAGCACAGTCTGGCTGCCTGATGGTTAAGAGCATCTGGTGGGTATAGATGTGGATCTGGTTCAGAGTCAGTTTACAGGGGGAGGCCATTCTGTTGTACCAAACTGTGTAGCACAGCACCAGCTCCTACAGTCTGGCAGACTTTTTTTTAGAGGTAGAGCAATCTCCCACCTGACAGCCTTTTAGTGTTCCGCAGCAGAGCGGTAGGTTGGGGAATGGAGTAAATAGCCAGCGCTTAAGGGGGTAGCCCTGTCACCTGTAGAAATGTTGACAAAATTGTTGGTACCCCTCGGTTAATGAAAGAAAAACCCATAATGGTCACAGCAATAACTTGAATATGACATAAATAAATAAAAAAATATATGAAAATGAACAAATTAATCTGACATTGATTTTGAACCATTTTTCAACAGAATTATTTAAAAAAGTAAACTCATGAAACAGGCCTGGACAAGAATGGTGTCAGATGTCAGATACCTTTGTCAGATTCAAGTTATTTCTGTGACCATTGTGTCTATAAATGTTTTAAAGTTTGACTTACCAAGAAGCCAACCATTCAGTACAGCTCCATTTCAAGCAGTTTTCTACAGTACTGTTCCTCAAAATAAAGGAGTCATGTGTTGAACCATGCCACTGAGCAACCACATTGTTTAAAGTCATGGTGCATCACAAATTACCTGTATGTGTATAGAAAGAAACTACTTTTGGTTGGTGAAAGCAGCTTCATTCAGGCCTGCAGTCTTATAGCAACATCAGTACAGAAAATTGCACTGATTACATTTTTGCAGTACATGATTACTGCAAATTGCGCTTTGATGTCAGTCTGGTTATTTGCAGTGTAAGAAAATATGATGTACCAACTTGTCAATCTGATTATGCCAGCAAATACAGCTGCCATTATGGAGCCTATGGATGGTTAAGATACTCCTGACCTGTCTGCTAAATCACTTTAAAAGCTACCCATCACCAGGAACCCACGGGTGCTGCCTAATTCCGTAATACTGGTCTTTCTAAACCTGTGTCCAACTGAACACACCGTTCCATGAGGATGGCTCTTGGAAATCTACATCGGGTTATTAACCAGTCATCAGCGTTAATAAAAAATCTTTATGATCTCTGAAAACACGCTGTCGTTGTATTTGTCGGTTGGCTTTGAGTGATGCTTAAACCGTCATTATGACAGACAGTACATCACTTTTGCCTATTTAGAAGAAAATGCATTTAGTTACAGCTGTTCTGCATATAATAATCTTCAACCATTACCAGCTCAGAACATTTTACTCTCTCTTTATTATAGAGCTTAATTTGTTAAAGTAATAATAATAATAATGTTTTTGTTTATGGTAGGTTAACAACCCTTCATATACCTAATAAGCTATATATCTTATTGCTAGTCAACAGAAGCACTGTTACCAACTTTCTGATAGAGTGTCTACGAGGGGGCCATCAAAATAAAGTGTATTAGTTAATTCAGCAGTATAATAAAACAATGTCAGGTGCAAACATGTTTTGGATGGAGTGTGTTAGAATTCCCACATTTCTGAGATCTTTTTTAAGACAAGGCAATGTAAGGAGAGTTTATTTATATGGCACTATTCATACACTGCAGTCATTCAAGGTGCTTGAATGAAACTGAAAATATGTGAGAAATGGGATTAATTTGTATGTCCCATTTTGGGGCTGGGCAGGGGTATGTGCCAGGGTCATAAAATAGTCAAACAGTTCACAAATTGCTTTCGCCAGTTTATTCAAAAGAATTTGCCAGTTAAAAACAGTTTTGATGCAAGAGAAAAAGAAATAAAAGAAAAAAAAACATTGAATATAAACAAAATTAGTCAGAAATAAAAAGGGAAGAAGTTGTGACCTTTTCCATCCATGCTGCATGCTAACTCCTAACTTGTCTTCAATTAGTGAACTTGGGAAGTGCTTCCACCAAGCCTCATGTTAAATCTAATCTAAAGTCTTCAGCAGTCCTTTTACCATACTTTTTATTCTGATGCACTGGCATAGTGCCATCAGTCCCTAAGGCCTGTATTGATTAATGGTGTGCTTGTGTGCACACATGGACAGAAAAACACAAAAACACAACTCTTTTAATTAGCAGATACAATGCTAAAAACTATCATGTATATTCCCTTCCCCATCACTCCCTATTTTTAACATAGTCTGTTAAAATGCAAAATTGATGTAGTATACCCTAAAACTTAAAACACTGAAAGCCATTTACTACTAATATATATAAGGGGGTTGGTGGTGTGACCCACGACCTTGCATGTTGGATCAAATCTGGTGTATTTTTCCCTCCCTTGATGAACATACCAGAAGAAACATCAATATTTCTAAATACCATATAGGACAGGACCCCCTTTACTCCTATATACACATGAGAAACTACAAAGATAGTTCAAATTAAAACATTTAAAATATGGAAGAATAGAAATTAAAGACATGGGTAACAATGGATTTAAAAGAGAAATCAAATTAAGTGTAAAATTGGATAATAAAGTGCCATTACAGAAGAGAAGTGCAGTAGAGCTAACTGTGTTTCAAGCTGAGCTGAAAGCTGTTCAAATAGAAAGCTGCACTAATCACATGTTGATGTTTGGATATGTTCATTTGACAGCCCTACAGCCAAGAAAGGTTTATCTACTTCATTTACCACCCACACCTCAATTAACGATTTTCATACTATCACTGCAGTTATACATTAAATGTCATGTTACCTTTGAATTACATGATATCGGAGACTAGGTTTCTGTCATTTTTTCCAATCTTTGTACAATTCTACTTTCCCGACCTCTTTCTTGAGCACTTTTTTGTTTTCTACCAAACGTTTCACCACCCTTTTTGGTGCTGCTCCCTCTGCCATGTACCAGTCCCCTCCTCTGATTACTTCCGTCCACTCTTTGCGCTTGATGAAAGGCTCCCATTGGCCCTGGTGTCTCAGTAGGGTGTCAGCCTCCATAGATCGGAGTCGGTCTGCTTCCACAGCGATCTCTTCTTCTCCAGCTTCTGGTTTCAAGCCTCGTGCTAAAGCATGAAACAGGCAGCTCTTGTCTTTGCTGGTTACAATAACTGTCTGATCATTGATGCTCACATCATAATGACCATCTGGGTACTGAGCACTCTTTGGTCTGTAGATCAGCGTCACAGTTTGACTGGCAGGCTTCGAGCCAGGGTTCAGCTCCTGCATTTTGGTTAGCTTGCCATGACTGTTCTCTGTTAGAATGACAACCTTAGTGCCAGTGGTCTCTGACAGAACTTTGACATCGAGAATAGTACCTGCCGTTGTGGAGTTCTTGATCTTTTCAGCATGTGACTGTGAGTATCTGCCTGGCTCCTTTGCAGGTCTGTGGGCATAATTCAGGTCTACTGGCATGTGTGCAATATATCTGTTGTTTTGTCCAGCTCTGAGTTTTTCCTCCGTTCTATCACTCTTTAAGCCATTTTTTTCAACGTATTGGCCAATAACGCCATGTACTGTGACTTTGACACGTGAAACAATGTGACTGGAGAACTTCTGGTTGAATACTTCTACCATAGCATCAGTTAATAAAGCACTGATGGTGTCAGCTAAATCCCGCTTGAATTCTTTCAGTAAATCAGTTTGTGAAGCAGACAGCTCGCTTGGCTTTACTTTCTCTGAAAAACCTTTTTCAGTTTTAAATTTATTCAGTTGTTCTTTAAGGTTTGAGAAAAACTTGTCAGAGAGGCTGAGAACTGAACTTATGGCATCAGCTGCCAGTGAAGTCATGTGAATGGTCTGGATAGCTGTCAGAATTGCAAGTGTTGTGCCTTTGGCTTCGGATTTAGCACTATCAATCACGCTGGAGATGGAAGAGTTAAGCTTCTTTTGCCAGCTGAGATCGGCATAAAATGGCTGTAATGCACTGTTGCTTAGCTCTTTGAAAACGGTCAGAAGTTTGATCTTTTTGTTATTGTCCTGCAGGAGATTAGACAATTGTTGTTTATCCTGAAGGTGTGAAAGTATGATGGAGTCTACTAAAGCAGCCAGAGGCTCCTTTTCCATGTTAGATTTCACATCACCAACAACTTTCTTTTTCACCTCATTTTTGATGCCAATAATTATGTCTTTTAGTAACGCCTTTTCTGCCTTTCCGAATAGAAAGCTACTGGTTTGCGTTGCCATTGTTTTTGCAGTGAATTTAAATGCATTCTTCATATTTGTCTTGGTAACAGCACTAAGGCCTTCTTTAGCCTGTCTAGAGAGAAACTTTGGCATTAACTTCAATTTTTTACCGAATCCTTGAATCAGCACTTTAGTAGCTTTGAATCCCTTTGCAATCAACTTTCCAACTCCAAACCCAATGAGAGATAAACCAATAGAAATGGCTTTTTCTATGGCCCATGATTTCCAACTGAATTCACCTGTCACCATGGACTCAATGCTGGACATGCAGTCTGATATTCCTTCAGTGATCAGCCCCATGCCGACTTGAGCTAATGTTCCAAAAGTAAATGCAGTGAGCAGTACCCCTCCAATAATCTGCAAAACCCCTATAAAGAACACCAGGAGAGCTTCCCATGGGAAATAAGGCTCCTCTTCCACAGAAAAGACATATTTCAGACCTCGATTGTACAGATTGTAGGCCTCAACTTGGAGAGCTTCATCAGCGTTTGGCACCAGGGAGAAAATGGGTGCTTTTTTGGCTCCTGCATCCCTTTCTCTTTCTTTGATCTCCTCCAGCTTCTTCATGGCCTCACCGATGTTTTGATCAAAGTAGCTCAACATGTTGCACTTGGTTGTTAACTGTTTTTCAAGGCTGGTTGAGTTACTGTTGGCTGAGACAGCAGAAGACATTTTTACAAACTGCAGGCAGACCAGGCATTCCTCAACTAGGTATTTGAGAGACTCCTGTGCTTTCTGTAGATCATCTATTGTCTTGGCGATGTAATCTTCCTTCTTCTGCATAATGGTGCAGTACGCATGACTGTAAAATGCTATGGCTGCCCAACTTTCATCTTGTCCCATAGCTTTTTCAAGTAGTCTAGCACTGATATCCCATTGCTTTTTGTCCAGTGCAATATTCCCAAACTTGATGTAGTGGTAAATGCTAGAACACGGTGAACTGTGACTTTGAGACTGACTTTTTGCCAGAGACAAATCAGCTTTCAAGCTTGTTTGCAATTCACTTCTTTTCAGCTGGTCAATTTCTTCTGATTTAGTTTGCAACCAAATCCCCCAGAACTCATTTAAGATGGCGACAACAGCTTTTTTTTCCTCTTCATCCGTGTTCCTGTGAATATCCTGAAGGGTTTTGCAGTACTCCGAAAATAGGTCCTCCCGTAGTTTCATCTCATCAACATCGTTCGTCATGTTAGTTATCTTTTCTGCTGCAAGTCTATCCCTTGTCTTCTTTGCTTCCTCCAGAGAAGACACTGTCCTTGAGGACTCCATCAGATGATCGGTGGTCATGATTACCTGAGCGGATCCAGGTTTACCTTTGCGTGCAGTTCGGCCAAATGCCTGGAGTTCCACTCGTGTGTTCTCAGAAAGGAAAGAGAGGATCACAAATAATCCTCCATTGTTGTTCACCTGTTTGGAGACTTTTATGTCTGTGCCACGGCCAGCGAGGTTTGTGGCAACAATGACATCACCGGGAAGCAGTTCCCTCTCTATTTTGCTCAAACTGTCTTTGTCACTGCGGCAGTAGAGAATGATTTCACCTGGGATGATGCCTTTCAGATCTTCATAGATGTCTTTGGCTGTGTTGATAGTTTCACAGATCACCAAGGCTGCTCTTCCACCTCTGTATGAATTTGGGGTAATTTCAGCCATAACCACATGTCTGATTTCAGATTTCCACTCTTCAGCTGAAGTCTTCAGAGTGCCTTTGACCTCAAATAATTTCCTCCGGTTGAAGGTTGGCATTTTGCAGGCCGAGAGATTTGGATATAGGTCCTGCAGAAAGAGCATTTCTGGTTCACTCCCAAGTGTCCCTGTTGTTCCATATATTTTTCCTTGGTATTTTTCAAAAAAGAAAATATTAGAAATGTAGTTTGTGACGGTTGAAATTGTGCTCAGTTTGATTCTGTGTTTAATCTCGATAAACTGTTGTAGACCATCACCCCATTTCTTACTCAGTTCTATAATCCCAGTGGATCTGAAGTCCACTGGACAGACACTGTCATTTTCTACCACGTATTCTCGTCCTTCCCTCAGTCTCATTGCCAGAAAGGCATTCTGAACCCACAGGGGCACTTTCTTCTCTATCAGATTTCTCAGGAATCCAGGGATGCTGATATTGTCTTTAATGTTTGTACATGGGGTGTACTGAAACTTCTCAGAGATTTGTTCTGCAATGGGCTTGATTAGAATTTCTTCAGAATCATAGAGAGGACAGCACAAGCCTTCCTCCAAAACAAGAAACGTAAGATCTAAAATGTCCTGGTCGTTGTACGTGTTGGGCTTTCTAAGACGGAGCAATCCTTTGTCATCTAAAGTGTATACAGTAAAGCCATAGGGGACATAGTGCTCAATTTCTTGGAAAAAATCAACCATTGCATCCTGACTCACAGTTCTCAGTTTTTGGAGAAGCTCATCTTTTTCACTGTTGAAGATGTCCTCTGTAAATCCTTTTGACACAATGTTTGATTCTTCAGCAATCTGTAAAATATCTATGGGGTCATTAATTTCAGTTCCTTCTGTATCAATTGAGTCAAATATGGCCTTGAAGAATGAAGTAGGGGATCCCTGTACAAATGTCTGGTGTCCTGTTGACAGGAAGCCATACTGGCTGACATGGCTCCAGATCATGGCCAGAATAATGTTTAGGTGCTGCATGGAGTCCATGGGGCTAGAAAGGTAGGTGAGCTGCACTCCCTGGTCCAGCAGCAGTGAATCCACTTCATCAATGATGATGCACTGATAGCTGCGATCAGGCCTCACATCCTTCATCTCGAATATCTGGCGAAGGTGATCTGCAGCGAAGGCTTCGATTGTTCCGTAGACCACGTCTTTCTGGTAGCAGTGTTTTCTTTCTGTGTCTTCAGTCTTATCTGTGTTTGTGTCAACTGTGATGCCAAAGTATGAGTAGAAGTTTTTCCATTCTTGTGCATCTCTTTGACATAACACAGAAGAGCTGGACAACACATCTACCTTTTCACCCCTAAGTGCATGCAGCACTGCAAACATTGCTATGACGCAAGACTTCCCTTCTCCAGTTCCCATCTCCAGGAGCTTTCCAGTGTCAGACAAGGCCAAGAGGCACCAGCTTATCATTTGAGTGTTTCTGGGCCACCACTTCCCTTCAGCATTGCACTGGTTTACAGCATTGCATAAGACCGCCAGGATCTCCTTAAGGTTTTCTGCGTCTGTGCTGTGACTCAGATTCCTAGCTTTCTTTACATCTGTGCATTTTTTAATTTCTCCAGATTTAATCATGTCTGTAACAGCCGTTACTATACAGTATGATTTCTTCAGTGTTTGTTCATCAATGTTTTTCATCTGTCGTATTTCATCAACAAGACACTCAATGCTTTTTTCCTTCTCATCTCCGAAGCTCTTCTCGAAATGGTTGATCAGTTTTTCAGTTTCTGTTGAATTCAGGAGCTTAAGGAGAGGCTGGTTCTTCTCATCTGCCCACTTAGAAGACACCTGATATGTTTGCAGGAGATGTAAAATCTTCATGATGGAAATGCAGTCTTCATTGTAATGGCGGTCAGTTAATGCTACAAGGAGGTTTAGGGCTTCTATTGGTGACCACAGTTGTTGTCCCACAAGATTGGACACCACCTGGACGAGTTCTTTTACTATGTCTTTTGGGGCGTGGAATTGCATTGCACAGGCAAAAAAAATGTCCAACCATGATTTGCCTACTAGAGATGCCCTGCTTTTCTCGCTCTCTGTTTCTCCAGCAAACACTCGGAGGACATTCTCAAGAAAGGTCAGAATGTAGACCTTATCAGAAGGCAGTTCTTTTCCAGTACATTTTTGCCACATGGTGATGCTTTTATTGTCAGTGTCTGTGCATTTGTTTAGGTTAGCATTAAGCACCTGGAAAAAAGCCTTAATAAACCCATGTCTCAGTTCAGTATCCTCACTTTGAAAT
This sequence comes from Salminus brasiliensis, assembly GCF_030463535.1. Taxonomy (NCBI): domain Eukaryota; kingdom Metazoa; phylum Chordata; class Actinopteri; order Characiformes; family Bryconidae; genus Salminus; species Salminus brasiliensis. The sequence goes on from NC_132886.1 coordinate 25,894,659, forward strand.
TGACTCATGAGGTTTTGCAAGATCTCTCTAGCAGACGCCAGGGCATCGTTTTCCTTGAGCGTTGAAAGTTCTAGATTACAGGAGTCACTGGCGCTTCTTTCAATAATGATAAATCCTCGGCTAAGGTGAGGATTCCCTGTTTCCATCACTTCTAAGCCATATTGAAAGTAATCAGAGACAAAGTCATCCATGGTACCGTACACAATGTCTGCTTTATAGACATCACTCTGTGACATGATGCTTTTCTTCATGTTTGTGTTAAGAGAAATTCCAAGGTGCTTGTAGAAGTCAGACCACTCTTCAGTTTGCTTGTGTGAGTGAAAGTCGGAGGTTAGCACAATGTCCAGTTTGTGTCCCATGCAGACTTGTGTGGCAGCAAACATGGCTATGACACATGGATCCTCTTCCACACCAACCAGTTCTGGTGTTCTGCACTTTTCGGTTAGCACCAACATACACCACCTCAACATGTGCTGCACTGTAGGCCACCATCCTTTTGTGTCTAAAACTGCTTTGCAGAGCACAGACAGAGAGTTTTGGATGTCCTCTGCGTTCAGGCTTGCACATTTAAAGGAATCTTTTATAAATGGTTCATCTTTTGGGGCATTTTCTGAATACTGCAGGACACCGGTGGTAACGTTTTTCATCATGTTTACAACAGAATCATCCAAATTCCTGAGTGTTTTTAATTCTGCTAGAGCTGAATCCAGACTTCTCGCATCCTGCTTTCTGAGAACCCTTCTGAAATCCTGTTGGAATCTTTTAGGGCCAACAAAGTCCAGAGCTTGGATGAGTGAGTGTCCGGAGTCATCTGTCCATTTTGGTGATATTTCATACACTTGTACCAACGTGAGCACTTCAGTTATTGGAGCGTCCTCTTCATATTTCTCAGACAGTGCTTTGAGCAGAGTCATCGCCTCTACTGGGGTCCATTGGTTTGTTTGCATAAGTCTGAGGAGCCTTTTAGTGGGATCTGAGTGGCTTTCCTTGCCATTTAGCTGTGTGAGTTTAAAGAGGAGAAGCTTGAAGCACTGGACTTCCATCTTTAATATGAACATGGAGGCTCTTTCAACCACGTTCTGTAATGACAAGGTGAGTGTGCCAAGGAATTCTATAAGATAGAGCTCCTCGGTGGAAGGGTCCTGCTCAGCCCATCGTTTGGCTAGGAGAGCTGCATCAGTATCACAGCTGTTATGGTCAGTAATGAAGTGCATGAGGTTTAGGTACAGGGCCTGAGTCAACAAGAAACTCTCAAAAACATTGCAGGCCAAATGGCTGATGGACCCCACCAGTTCCTGGGCCTGACTGGAAACGCTTTGCTGGGAAAATTCCTCCTCTATCTCCAGAGACAGGGCCCACAGTTCTGTGATGAAGACCTGAGCGTGCTGCAGAGTGCTGAGGGATGGAGGAGCACTGACCCATTCCTCGAACAGGAGTTTGTCCAGTGCTGACATGATGCTCTCAAGCTGATCAGCACTCAGGTGAGCAAGACTGAGTTTCGGAACCGGGAAGCTGCATTTTAATGAAAGGATTTCTAGAAGCCGATCCCTGTCACTGCCTGATTCATTGTTAATCTCAAACTCATCCAGATGGCTTTTTAGAACATGCTGCTTGAACTCCTGTTCCTCTGAAATGTCCCTGCTCAGCTGTTCCTCACGCTGCTTTTGGGCTTGTTGGTGTGATTCTTCAAGTCTTTGATTCAGTTCTTCCTGTCTCTTCTCTTCAGCTTCTCTTTGCCTCTCCTCTTCTCTTCTCCTCTCTTCTTCTCTCTGTCTCTCCTCTTCTCTTCTCCTCTCTTCCTCTCTCCTTCTTTCTTCTTCTCTCATCATTTCTTCTTGATCCCTGATTGGCTTATAAAAGCAGTCCGGACACTCGTATAAACTATTTTCGCCAACTGGTCTGTAGTACTCTCCTCCATTGAAAACATGAACATACCGGCCATGAATAGTCATTTGGCATAAATTTGAGAAGGAGGTGCATGGAGGCAAGACTCTGTTGCACTTGCAACATCTGAGCCGGTCGCCCATGTTAGATTCTGATGGGACGTTCCCCATTTTTAATCGTGTATTCCTGAAAAATGCAGAAGATCAAATTGAATGTATTTAAAATATATATACTATAAAAAATAAATAAAAATCCTTATCTTGTGCTCTTAATTATTTTGTATAATTGCCAATAGTTTATAACTGGAGTTTGGGATTGTTTTCATTGTGACAGTTGTTGTATACCTTTGTTTATTGGAGCCTAGTCTGCCTATTGTACTATTTAAAAGTTATTCAATGTTTCTATTTATTCATTTTGTATTAAGGAATCAGAATACAAACAGTGATGTTAATACAGTGTACATATTTTTACACAACATAAACATGAAGAAAATTCAAATACGTAACGAACACTAAATAATTAAACTGAGTGCCTGATAGGCTGCCTCTTATTGCAATATATTTTGAGGATGTACCTAAAACTTTGATTTACTTAAAAAAAATATTTTCTATTAAAGCCCTTTAAAAAAAAAAAAAAAAAGAATGTCATTACTCTAATTACTCTTATTACACAGAAGTAAAATATGCTGTTCCACAAGGGTCAGTCCTGGGTTTGATACTTCTTCTGCTTGAAAGTTTATACAAATCATTAAATAAGCTGCAATTAGCTCAGAATACAGCTGCTAGAGTGTAACTATTGTTACCATAAATATTTTTATAAAGTTTCTCATTTCTCAACTCTCAATACTCCCATAACTAACATGTTTACAAACTTAAAGTAACTTTCCACAATCCAGCACCAACCAGAGGAGGATAGGTTCCACAACTGAGCCTTGGTTCTTCTGAAGGTCTCTTCTTACTTCCAATGGAGTTTTTCCTTGCCTTGTTGCCTTTGGCTCATTAGGGGTCTAGGCCTGGTTTCCCATAATTCACTGGCACCGAAGATGTGGAAACCTTGTTGTTTTTATTATTTTGACTGATTGTTCCAAAACTCTACAGCCATAATCACCTAGGGTTAATTTGTATGGCTCTACTATGTGCTGTCCTGGATCAGCAAATTTGGTGTAAATCCACTACTGGGAGGAACTACAGTTCGGAAAAGATACATAATTTAGGTATTACAAATGCACCATTTTTTTCCACTTTAAGTACGTGATCATTTCAAAATACATACATACAGCATTTTTGCAAAAATTTTGCACATAGTCTTTCTTTATGCAGTAAATATCAGCATTGCTAAATGTCCCAGCATAGCCAGCTACAGAACGCCATCCGCTGCAGTGGAGACCCCAGTACACACACACATACACACACAGAAGATCAGAAATACACATACACTGTACATACTTTGGCAGAGTAAGTGATCTGACAATGGGATGCACACTCACACAAACACTTTCTAAAACTAATTCAAAGTCATGAAATCTCCATTTATTTAATTCATAAGTTAACACTTATGAATCAAATAAAAAACGTAATTGTGAGTCATATACAACACATTATATTCAATAGCATCAATACAACCACACAGTCAATATACATACATGATACAATATACGGACAGAAGTATTGGGATGCCTGCTCATTCACTGTTTCTTCTAAAATCAAGAGTTTATCTTGATTTTGTTGGGATAACTGTTTCTTCTGTCCAGACAAATTTTTGGTTAAATGCTGAATTTTAGAGCATTGCTGTGACAATTTGATTGCATTAGTGAGCATTAGTGAGGACAGGATGTTGGATAGGCACCACTCCAAAGTATTAGATGGAGCACCATTTATCATTCCAAAGAACACAGTTCACACCCCTCTAGTCCACACCTGGCATTAGGCATGGTGCCAATAAGTTCATAAGCTCCCCTATTGAGCAACCACCCCTTTCTCCCCCACTAATTCCACACTGAGTGATTAAGAATACCAGGACCAAACTACTGCTTACACGACCTGTGTTGCCTGTACCAGGACTTGGAAGATCACTGAGCAAACACAAGTCTCAGTGCTTTCATGTACTTTAAAATGTAGTATTTAGTATGATTTTTGGTGTAAGATAAATATATATATAACTAAATACATATTTTTCTTGGTTTAGTTAAAGCTTTTGTGTAGGTAGCAGTAATGGTGTGCTGATATCAATTGGATGCATAAAAGGTATTCATGACCCACCATAAAAAGCAGATGGCAGTTATAACAATGAGAAAATCTCCCTTATTTGCATTCCTGCTAAGCCTAGAGGGGTGGGAGAGGGCATTCTTAAATCGTGTTTTGGAAGAATTATTAAGGAATTAAAATATGTGTCATGTATGTGTCATGTATGTGTTATTAGGATAATGGAAATGTAAACCTTTGGGTCGATTTAGTAGCATGTGTAGATTACCACAATTTCTCTTTGGGTACATTCATACAGCAGTATTCATACAGCAGCAAAGGCTTTTTTAACACCATCTTTTTAACGTAACCTGTATATAACATTTGTCAAAACAGTTCACACTCCTAAACAGAAACATGCACTAGCAGCGAGTTTTTCATCTTAAGGTGCTACTGCTGTTAACCTCGCAATTACGGAGGAGAGGCAGAGACGTTGTAAGTCCTATACGATCTTTAGGAGAGGTCATCAGGCAGCAGAGTCTGTGACAATTATAACCATGAAGTACACAAGCAGCTTTCTCTAACAACTCGCTCTTTGCTTAATTTCTCTTTCTACTCATGCACACTATTGGACACACTGTTGAGCACTAGAATAGTGTTGAGAATAGTGTTGTTTTTGGAAATCAATTTTACTGTAACATAGTGTAATATAAATTTTTGCCCAGAACCGAGGGAATTGTGACTGATTATCAGCCATTTTAACACTTAAATATAAATGCGCCATAAACCTATATAACATTCCAGTCGTAGCAAATTTAAATTCAGTGATACACATTTTTGGTCTTATCACCCAGCCCTAGGTCTGTTACTTTAATTGACGTTGCATGAATTCTGATCTGGTTAGTTAGACTGAGGAGCATCGCTATGAATCAGATATGTATTGGATGTCAATACCACGTATGAAAATGGCCCAAAAAATCAGATTCGGGCCACTTTTACAGTGTGATCAAAGTCTAAAAGTGTACCCCTCCATCAGAAGAAAGGGACTCTGCTTATAAACTATGGCTTGTCATGATGCTTTGATTTTGTTTGCTAGCGTGATTTTGGGCAAAAAAAGCGTATTTTGTAAAAAGTTTTCTGTGCCTGTAACACTCATGCCAGCAGTCAAGGGTTGGGAGCAGTCTTGTCTGAAGTAAAAGATGGTTATGAACAGAGGTAGGGGAAAATTTGATTCATAGATGTTGTTAAAAACCAGGGCTTTTGTGCAATTTTGTGCTTTGAGATGCAGTGTCCCATCTTGAATATACATTACTGATTCCCATCCTGGACAATAAGACCAAAACCAAAGTCATGGAATCAGTGAAGAAAACGGGTAGGGTATCTAACATGATGCATGGGCATCCATTTCCAAAGAATTGTTTGTCACCGTACCTGCGCATTTTATCACTGATAAGTGGCAGCTAGCACCTTGTGTGCTCCAAAACAAGAACAGTAAATGAGAGCTAAATATGGCTGAGCTGTTAAAGTTTGTAGCAGAGGAACGGCAGATTAAGAAATATTTCGTTTAGTCACTGATAATGCACCCAACATGGTTGTTGCTGCTGAACTGGGTAAATGTGAAATGCTGTCATAACATACTGTCATGACTCAACAATTCTGTGGCCAATCTACAGAGAGCTAGGAGCAGCCACACAGTGTTGGGTAGTACAACTGGCTAAACTTGATTTTACTGTCAAATATTGTGTTTGTCTTTTATTTCTTCTTGGGTTGGTTATCATTTAAAACTGGTTCTTTTTTATTTGTGTTAACAGTTTTAACCCTATTAAAACATGATAATATTATTCAATAAATTACTTACCACCATCTCACTTTTCTGCTTCCACCTCTTAACATATTGGCATATTAACATATTGGATTACTCTGGCTTAGAGAAAGAGCTATCTGAGGTAACCTAAAAGCAGGTAAGCATAAAAAGGCTGTTTCACCTTACCACACAAGAGGGTTTTGGTCAGCGTTGTTCCACTTGAGGAGTGTGGGGGTCTGGTCTTGTTCTGAAGGGGAGCGTCTCCACACGCACCACAGGTAAAGTTCCTCTGGCTTTGGTCTGGACTCAAGGGTCAAGGCTGGTTTTCTTTGGTAGATGGAGTTATTTAATCTTACTTTCCTCCTCTTTTACTCCTGCAGACTAAACTATAACACCTTTTCTTCCTGGGTTACTGTCTTTTAACCTGATACTTCTGGGTCGAGACTGGGCGTGGTTTCTGTGTATCAGATTCCAGGGTATCCACTGTCCTTTTTGCTTATTGGCAGATTCAAATTAAATGCTCAAATTATCTTTTACCAGTGAAAGTGTTCTTATCAAAAATTTCCCTAAATAAATGTTTTACTTTGTGAAATGGTTAGTTCTCACAGGCTGTGGAATTCATTACATCAAGGATCTTAAACATATAGCCTGTTGGCTGGACCCGGCACAATTATCGTTACAAGCCAGCCCACCAAATGATTCTAGAATGTCCTGGATACTACATTACCAACGAAAGAGAGTTAGTCTCTGTTGTTCCACCAGGGGGCAAAGGAACACAAACTCATTGGTCATAGGCAACTGAGAAAACATGATGTGTGTTTTTATTTATTAGCAATCTAAGACTATGTAAACATGTTTTTATTCCAAAAGAAGAAAATTGGACGTGAAGTGTTCAGTTTTTCAACTAAACATTACTAGTTCTTACTTCTCTGACAAAAAACAAAGAGATTGGTTGCTAGTGAAAGGCAGAGGTTTTTGAACTTTTCACTGCATTTTACACAGTACACTGAGTGCTACAATTTGTAATTTGGACCACGGAGCCAGAGGATTCCATTCTTATTTTCTTTTATCCTTTATCCTGCCTTGTTGTTTATCCTACTGTGGGAGTAACTGTCTCTACTTTCCAGGAAAGTCACTACAGTGAGGATTTGATTGCATTCAACAAGATGTTAAGGTCAGTAAACAAGCCCACCCTGGTGCCACCCATGACAAACCAGTTACTCATATTTCTGACACAATACACCTATCATTCTTCTAATTGCCCTATTTTATTTCCTGCCAGTCTCCATTTGTCTCTCTGTCTCATATTGCTGTATATCTCTGCTCTCATGGTTGGGGTTTTACTTGTGAGGTGTTCTAGGAAGGATTTCTCTTGAAAGGAGACTCGTGACCACCGTCTTTTACTTGCAATCATGAAACATTTTATTCCAATCAAAAGTACAGCATGGAGAGAGTCTGCTAATTTTCTGTGCCACTCTGCTCTCTCTCCCTAGACAATCGAACTCACAACCCTGTTATCGATAACCCGGCGCTCTAACCGCTGATCCACCACTGCCCCATGCCCCACTGCCCACCACTGGGGCAAGTCAGGCAGCAAACAGTGAGCAATTGTGACCAAACAAAACCCAAACTTGACAAGCGAAATGGCGAACAACACAAAACCTGGGACTGGGAGGAGCCGTGAGCAGTGCGGGGATAAAGGGGAGACTAACTGGGGAGAAACCAAAAGGAGACTAGAACAAAACCCTATAGGCAGCGCCTGGGCATTAGAGGGGTATAAAGTAAACGTAACGTTGAGCAACGCTCAATAACAAAATGAGGAGAGCTGGGAAACCAGCTGCAAGACCAAACGGCAAGTCCGACCAAACCTGAAACGGCAGCACGCTGCTGCGAGCATGGGTCACCTTGCTGGGGCATGGGTGACCTCAGTATCCAAACCGGAAGCGAGCGAGCCTCGCTTGATGCGTGAGTAGCTGGGAAAACCTACTCCTGAATGAGGGTGAATCGCCTGAGCTGACCTAGACACATCTGAGACCAAAGAAGAACCGCAGGGTGTCCAGAAGGCTCCAACTGGTTAAATTCTCGGCACCGAATGGCAGTGTCAAGACTCCTTAAGTACCCCCCAGTCATAATCCAAATAATAATAATCCAAAACAGAACGAGAACAACGGAACCAAACCACATGTGAACACAAATGAACTGAACAAAACACACATGAACGCAAATGAACATGATACACAGAATCAAACATGCATGAACATGAAGTCCTTATTTGAGCCTGTGGGCGGCTCGGGATCACCCCGGGGGAGGGAGCGATAACAAGGGCCTGACAGGTAAATAGATCATAATGCTTTACTACATTTACCTATATGGTCAAAAATATTGGGACACCTGCTCAATTACGTGTTTTTTAAAAATCAAGGGTATTAATGAGTTTATCCTGTTTTGTCTACTGTCCAGCAAAGGACATTCTACTAGAAGTTGGAGCATTACTGTGAGGAATTGGTTGCATTCAGCGATAAGAGTGTTAGGTCAGGATGTTGGAAAGTCACCATCTCCCATCATCTGCAAATTCTCACAGAAGTATTGAATGGTGGAACATCATCCCAGGGAACTCACTTCCACTGCTCAACAGCTCAATGCTGGGGAGCTTTATACCTCTCTAGCTTACTCCTCGCATTAGACATGGTGCCAATAGGTTCATGTTTATTTGCTTCAGAGAGAACTAAACATGAATATATCATATATTGTTGCAGAAGAATGTTATCAAATCAAATATATTTGCATAGCAACTACAGAAATCTATAAATAAAACTAAAGATCAACACAAATATAAAATGTCCAGTGAGCAAGCCAAAGGTGATGACAAGGTTAAGAGAAAGAATTAGTTCTAATTGCATGCACCTGGATCTGCAAAATATGAAGTACCAAAAGATAAAATACACAAATACACTAGACTCGAACATTATTTAGAAGATTATTACAGAGTCGGGGTGCTTTATATGAAAAGGCTCTTTCTCCTGCTGAAGCCTTCTGAATTCTAAGAACTAGTGAGAAGCTAGCACCCTGTGATCTTAATAATCACAATTGTTTGTAATGGGAAATGAGATGTACCGTGTAGGGTTTTATATGTTAATAGATTTGTTTTAAGATCAATACAAAATGTAACTGGAAGCCTGCGCAATGATGATAGAGCCCAGTAATTTTGTTTGGTATTATTACATAATTTTGTGAATTCCATACAAAATGCCCATTGTATAATTCATCCACTGTATTTAGAATTTAGTATAAATCAATTACCTTCTTTTAAAGTTCAACACCCAAGTCCAGTTATTATGTGCTTCCACTTTGCTTTCATACTTTAAACAGAGCCGACCCAAGGCATGCTCGAAATATGCAGCCGCTTATGGCCCCAATGCCACCAGGGGGCCCCCAAGAGCACGATAAAAAGATATTATGATATATATATATATATATATATATTATATAACATTGAATAATAAAATGAAGTGGTACTACACAGATAACACGATTTTTATATTATTTTATTTTCATAGTTGGCACACCAATACTAGGTTAATAAATTCCTGCTGTTGACCGCTGCCACTGTTGGGCAAATGCAGATATGCGCTGTTCAGATGATCGATAAAGGCCCAGGTGCTTCAGCGCATTGCACAATATCTCTCTTCTTTTTTAAACGTCAGCTCCCACCTCAAGCCTTCCTGGAATAAAGGGAATTGCACAATATGCAGAGAGGGTCTGAGTTATGGGACCTGTCAGAGTAAGGTGCCTTCCTTAAAAATATTTTTCCTCTGGAGCAAAGAAAAGTAAGAAGACGATGCTGGAAGAATACAAAGTGAGGAGCAGTCACCAGCACCTGAGAGTGAGGAGCAGTCACCAGCACCTGGAAATGAGGAGCAATCACCAGCACCTGAAAGTGAGGAGCAGTCACCAGCACCTGAGAGTGAGGAGCAGTCACAGCACCTGAAAGTGAGGAGCAGTCACCAGCACCTGAGAGTGAGGAGCAGTCACCAGCACCTGAAAGTGAGGAGCAGTCACCAGCACCTGAAAGTGAGGAGCAGTCACCAGAACCTGAAAGTGAGGAGCAGTCACCAGCACCTGAGAGTGAGGAGCAATCACCAGCACCTGAGAGTGAGGAGCAATCACCAGCACCTGAGAGTGAGGAGCAGTCACCAGCACCTGAGAGTGAGGAGCAATCACCAGCACCTGAAAGTGAGGAGCAGTCACTAGCACCTGAAAGTGAGGAGCAGTCACCAGCACCTAATAGTGAGGAGTAATCACCAGCACCTGAAAGTGAGGAGCAGTCACCAGCACCTGAAAGTGAGGAGCAGTCACAGCACCTGAAAGTGAGGAGCAGTCACCAGCACCTGAGAGTGATGAGCAGTCACCAGCACCTGAAAGTGAGGAGCAGTCACAGCACCTGAAAGTGAGGAGCAGTCACCAGCACCTGAGAGTGATGAGCAGTCACCAGCACCTGAAAGTGAGGAGCAGTCACAGCACCTGAAAGTGAGGAGCAGTCACCAGCACCTGAGAGTGAGGAGCAGTCACCAGCACCTGAAAGTGAGGAGCAGTCACAGCACCTGAAAGTGAGGAGCAGTCACCAGCACCTGAGAGTGAGGAGCAGTCACAGCACCTGAGAGTGAGGAGCAGTCACCAGCACCTGAAAGTGAGGAGCAGTCACCAGCACCTGAGAGTGAGGAGCAGTCACCAGCACCTGAGAGTGAGGAGCAGTCACAGCACCTGAGAGTGAGGAGCAGTCACCAGCAAATTTAATCAAAGTTAATATTTTGTGAGTTTGCTACTCCTGTAAGGCTAAAAACAATAGCCAGAATGATGTAGCTAATTACAAATAATGCTAATGATAGTGGGAATTGTACACACACAGTGTAGCCTATGGAATGATAAAGCATCTGGTGATGGGGTGGTGGTATGGGGGCCTCAAATGAAAATCTGCTTAGGGCCCCATAAAGGGGCCCACTCATTTACACAATTGCTAGCTAGCTAGCAACGGATAGAGCATGATATTTATCATTAACGTTAGCTGGCTAGTAAGTTGACATATATCTAATGTTTAAGTTACGTCGTCACATTTTTGTACTCTACATTTTAGCCAAAGGTTTGTGGACACACATACTGGATGAGCTTTTGACCCAAAGTTTGTGGACTCAAAACGTTTTGGATTAACTTTCTGACCAACTCCACATTTTTGCCAAACCTCCAAATTCCACTGCGCACTCCGCACAACACACACACTCCACATTCCACACTACATACTCCCTACCATACACAGCACACTCCTGACTAGACCCTCCACACACATACCATACTCCACACCACACACACTACCCACTACACTCACCACACTTCACACCATACTACACACTGTACACTTCACCCTCAACACACCACACCACAAACTTAATACACTACACACATTGTATACCACACACTCCACACACATCACACACACTGTACACACCACCCACATTCTACATTCTATACACACGCAACAATCTATTAACTACCTAGCAATCACTTAGCAACACCATAGCAATCACTGGAGATACCATAGCAACTGCTTAGCAACAGTATAGCAACCATTTGGGATCCCATAGCAACCACCTTGTAATACCATAGCAAGCACCTGGGATACCATAGAAACCACATAGCATCATAGTAACCTTCTAGCAACCACTTTGCAACACCATAGCATCCTCTTAGTAATCATGCACCACATACACTACACACTTAAGACACCACAGACACTCTATGCAACATATGCACTAAACACACCACATAAACAGTATACACCACATACTTAATACACCAAACCACACATTATTCACACCACACACAGTACACCACACACTTGTAACGCCACTCTGTACACAACACTCCCAGCACACAACACACTACACATCACATTTAATTACTTACCCTTTCTAGTTATTATTAAGTTGGCATGGAAAAGCCTTCTTCTTCTTCTTGCACATTCTCCACTATACACACTGCACACACTGTATTGGATGAGCCTATTGTACAGTGCACACCCACACCATTTGCAACCATAGCAACCACCTAGCAATACCTTAGCAAAAACCAGAGATACCATAGCAATCACCTGACATACCAAACTAATAACACATTGGCAACCACCTTGGATACCACAGAAACCACCTAGCAATGCTTTAGCAATCACCTAACAAGCACTTAGTAAAACCTTACCAACCACCTGGGATATCATAGCAACCATGTAGCAACACCTTAGGAACAACCTGGAATACAATAGCAGTTCTTCTTACGATGGAGATGATCTCTGTTTACACTGCTGATGGCACTAGCGTGAATTATGGAAAGTACAAATCTGTTGGTCTAAAGCTGAAGGCAGAAAAAAATGGCATTATTAAGGCTGTATGGCTCCTATCATTGATAATTGTGTACAATATGCTGGAGACAGACTGGACATAGACATTGAATGTACAACTAACAAGAATTACAGTCAATTCTCATCATCTGCAAAGCGCACTGAAGAAATGAAATCATTGTTTGAATTTGTGGATCAAGACTATCATTCTGTACTGAGGCATGTACCTACAAGATGGCTAAGTATATAGCCTGCTGTCTCAAGGCTTCATGTAAGCTGGCTTGCAGTTAAGGCCTACTTCCTGTCACTAGGAGAGGAACATTGTGCTATGGAAAAGGTGCTATGGAAGCCATTTAAAAAAGGATCAACACAGTGATGGGCACCTATTAAATTACATGCCTGTCTGTCCTTCCTCCATAATGCACTGAAGATATTCCATGATGTTATTCTTCTGTTGAAAGAAGAAAATAGGGCCATCTGTGAATTATATGACATTCTCTCCAATCTTCAGTCAAAGACTGTGAAGCAATATCAATCAAGCAGGTCTTCTCAGCTACCTTGAAAAATTGAAAAAATGTCTGACAGCAACTTTCACAACCATTTGGCAGTGTTAGGACTTGAGAGTGAATCCACATTCTCGCACCACTGTGATGTAGTGGAGATCCTCCAGATAAGTGATAAACTAAACATGGATGAACTCTATGAAGAGTACTGACTTTGCCATGCCAGCAAGAAGACACACCAAAATTGACTGTACTTGTATCCTTTCTCTTTAGCATCCCTGTGACAAATGCACATATGAAAAGAGTGTTTTGTGTGATGACTGCAGCATGGACTGACCAACGAAACCAGTGCTCTGTGGATCTTATCAAGAGTGAGATTCAAGTCAAGAACAACTTTGGGAATAGCTCCATGGAGTTCTACAGCTATGCACTGAAAGTAAAAACCCTACATAGTACGGTCAGACAAAAAGTATAAATTCAAGAAGAATAACAATTAAGGTAAGATAAACATTCTTTGTGTAAAATTTAGAATCTATATTTGTGGTCATCTTGCTACACAAGGTTTTAATAATTGGTTGGTTTGCTGTTACCAATGTGTTTCAGAAAAGTGCTATCCATGGTGCTGGGAAATGCTGTTGGATTGTGTTGACACATATGAGTGTTTGGACTGAAATACTGTAGTTAAACTAGGCCTAATATATGTATAGGTAATGCCTATTTTTAACTTTAGTACACTGAAAAAAATTATACTTTTGACAAACACAAAAAAATTACTCTAATTTATTACACCTACATTTATTAATTTTTCTCAAATCATATTTATGATTTAGTTGAATCTTACATTTCATCTTACATTTACAATCAATAATCACATCATTTATTATAAAGACCATATACAGTTTTTCTGCTTGTTTAAAATGATTTTTTATTTTGGAAAACCCTATTATTTACTATTACATCCAGAGTTTTTACTTAATTAAAATTAACTAATTAATACTCTCTTTAAAAAGTCCATGTGTGTGTTGCACTGGTACAAGTGGTTCGGACACAGCGATGCTGCTGAAGTGTTTAAACACTGTGTCTACTCAGACACCTCTACCTAATTGGTCCACCAACTACCAGGAGGTTGAATATTTCTGGTTGTTGGACTATCCTCAGTCCAGCAGTGACACTGAGGTGTTGGAAAACTTTAGCAGCACTGCTGCGTCTGATCCACTCGTACCACCAGTGCAACACAGCATCACCATTTTCAGTGTCACTGCAGTGCTGAAAATGACCCATCACCCAAATACTAATCAAAAATCAAATCAAATTTTATTTGTCACATACATAGTCATACACAGTATAACTTGCAGTGAAATGCTTTTTTGACAGTCTGCTCACATCAAGCTATACAATAAAAATCTACATTTAAACTTAACTAAACCTTAACTTAATGAAGTAAAGTGCAAAAGTGCAAAAGAAAAATAAAATAAAAATGAAGAAAATAAAAATAGAATAAGTTACATTTAAGTTAAAGAATAGAATATAAAAATGAAAATATAGAAATATAAGCAAAAAAAAGTACAGAATACAAATATACAAATATATATACAGAGATGAAATAGTGCGTGTCTGTGTGTGTGTGTGTGTATATATACATACATATACATATGTACATATTTATCTGTATGTGAGTGTATGTGTGAGTTAAAAGAAATATTTCCATTGTTGTCCGTAGTGTGTTTTCCGTGAGCCATGGCTGTGTATTGTAGTGAGTGAGGGTCCAGTTTGTGTATGTAGATACTTTGATGTAGTGTCCTAGTCCCTGTCCCCATTCAAGGCACGGATGGCTTGTGGAAAGAAGCTCCTCCTCATTCTCTCTGTGTTAGCCTTCAGGGTTCTTAAGCGTTTCCCCGAGGGCAACAGAGAGAACAGTCCATTGTTGGGATGACTAGGGTCCTTCACAATCTTCTTGGCCTTGGTCCAACACCGCTTCTTGTAGATGGACTGCAGGTCAGGAAACTCCATCCTAGTGATTCGCTCTGCTGAACGTCTCACTCGTCGTAGCGCTTGCCTGTCCTGCTTGGTGCTGTTCCCAAACCAGACTGTGATGTTCCCCGTGAGGATGCTCTCGATGGTGCAGGAGTAGAAGGATCGTAGTACCTTGGAGGGCAGTCTGAAGTCCCTCAGTCGTCTCAGGTGGTATAGGCGCTGACGAGCCTTCTTCGTTATGGTGTTGATGTGGCAACTCCATGACAGGTCCTGAGAGATGGTCACTCCAAGGTATTTGAAGCTTCCTACCCTATCCACCGCCGTTCCACTGATGTGGACAGGTTGGTAGCTCCTCTGCTGTTTCCTGCTAAAGTCCACAATCAGCTCCTTCGTTTTGCTGGCATTTAGCTGGAGATTATTATCCTGGCACCAGTTCTCCAGGGTTCTAATCTCTTCCAGGTAGGCCTTCTCGTTGTTTCCTGAGATCAGGCCCACCACAACTGTGTCGTCAGCAAACTTAATGATGTTGGTGGAGCTGGAAGTGGCTTTGCAGTCTGAGGTGTACAGCGAGTACAGCAGAGGGCTAAGGACACAGCCCTGAGGGGCTCCGGTACTGAGGGTGAGGGTGGGTGAGACATGCTTGCCTACCCGAACAGCTTGTGGTCTGTTAGTCAGGAAGTTGGAGATCCAGTCACAGATGGATGGGTGGAGACCTAGATCTTCCAGCTTTGTGGTGAGTCTTGAGGGAATAATAGTGTTAAATGCTGAACTGTAGTCCACAAACAGCATTTTAACATAATTACCCCTCCCAGCATCCAGATGTGTCATCGATGTGTGGAGAAGGTGAGCGATGGCATCATCTGTGGAACGGTTTGGACGGTATGCAAACTGAAACGGGTCCAGGGTGTCGGGCAGCGTGGATGTGATGAAGTCTCTCACCAGCTTCTCAAAGCACTTCATCACGACTGATGTGAGGGCGACTGGGCGGTAGTCGTTGAGGCAGGCTGGCTGTGGTTTCTTCGGGACAGGAACGATGATGGACTGTTTGAAGCACGATGGAACAATCCCCTGCGTCAGTGAGAGATTGAAGATGTCCGTGAATACCGGGGCTAGCTGATCTGCACAGGCTTTTAGGACTCGACCACAGATGCCATCGGGTCCCGCAGCCTTCCTGGTATTCACTCTTCTGAACACCCGCCGTACATCTCTCTCTGTGATGGTGAAGGCTCTTTGTTCTCTGACGTGCTCCTCTATATCAGCTGTGCCGGTGTCACTGTAGTTAACGTTGCCGGCTGCAGCATCAAAGCGAGCATAAAAGGTGTTTAGCTCGTTCGCCAGAGACAAGTCTGCACTTCCCAGTCCACAGGGTGGGCTCCTATAGTCCGTTATTGTTCTCAGTCCCTGCCACAGGCTCCTAGAGTCGTTTTGCTGGAACTGGGACTCTAGTTTCCTCCCGTAGCGCTGCTTCGCCTCCTTTACCGCCTTCCTTACTCCATATGACGCAGACTTGTATTCCTGCATATCTCCGCTGATCAGTCCCGTGTTGTAGGCAGCAGTGCGGGCATTCAGAGCCTCCCGGATGCTTTTATCCACCCAGGGCTTCTGATTGGGAAATGTTTTGATTGTAGATTTCTGGACGGTGTCGTCCGCTACTTTCCCGATAAAACCCACGACCGCTTCCGTAAACATGTTGACGTCATCGGAGCTGCGCCGGAACATGTCCCAGTCCGCGTCATCAAGAGCGTCCTGCAGCGTGGCCACTGATTGGTCCGTCCAGCGCTCGACCTCTCTCACCACCGGAAGCTCTTGCTTCAGCCTTTGTTTATATTTTGGTAGGAGAAAGATGGCGGCGTGGTCTGACTTTCCAAACGGTGGTACTGACTGCGCTTTGTAGCTGTCTTTGTGTGTGGTGTAGCAGTGATCTAAAGTCCGGTGGCCCCGGGTGGGGCAGGTGATGTGTTGGTGAAAGTTCGCTGCCACACTTTTGAGGTTGGCGTTGTTAAAATCCCCAACAACAGTGAGTGCAGCGTCCTTATGGTGGGTTTGGATCTGTGTGAGTGTGTCGTGAAGCTCACACAGCGCGGTGTCCTTCTGTACATCGGGTGGAATGTACACTGTACAGACGATGACCGAGGTGAATTCCCGAGGAAGATAGAAGGGACGAAACTTTAGGGCGAGCAGCTCCAGGTTTGGTGTGCAGGAGCGTACGAGGGTCACAACATTAGCACTGTCGCACCACTTGTTGTTCACCATGATACATACTCCACCACCTCTTGACTTCCCCGACTCCACGGTTCTGTCCATGCGATGTACCGAGAAGAACTCGGCCGGCTGGCTGGCGTGGTCCGGTATCGCTGGGTTCAGCCATGTCTCGGTGAAACAGAGGACGTTGCAGTCCCGAATGTCTCTCTGGAACTTGATTCTGGCCCGGAGGTCGTCGAGTTTGTTGTCTAGAGACTGGACGTTGGCTAGGAGAATACTAGGCAGAGGTGCCCTGTGTGCCCTGGCTCTCAGTCTGTCTCTGACGCCGGCTCGCTTTCCTCGGTGTCGCTTCTTGTGGAGTTCGGCGTCCCGTCCTTTGTCCTCCTTCAGGATTTCTCTCGGCCAGCTTGGATCCAGAGTTAGCAGCGATTTAAGGTGAGTGAATTGTAAATTAACAGAAAGAAGAGTCTCACGGTCGTATACAATACGAGCCATGATGAAAAGGGTTGAATAAAATAGCTAAAAACACTAAATTTAACTAAAAAAAGCTAGATGTGGTCAGAGCAGTCGTTACGGCGGCCGTCATCAGCGGCGCCATCTTTAAAAAGATGGCTGCGCTGTGGTGGTCAGTCCTGTGGGGTCCTGAGCATTTGAAAAACGGGGAAAGGAGGCTAATAAAGTATGTAGAGAAACAGATGGACTACAGTCTGGAATAATATAACTACACAGTGCTCCAATATGGTCAGTGGAGTGGAGTGGAGTGATATAATGGACAGCGAGTGTAGAAACAAGAAGGTGGCATTAATGAAGTGGTCGACCAGAGTAACACATGAAACTGGTTTGTAACTCTTCTTCAAAACTTGAAATGCACTCCAACAGCCATTAAGAAGTGTAAAAAAAGTGCAAAAAAATACAGTGTATTTATTAAAATGCACTGACCAGGATGGGTGAATGTCACATTATAAAGTGAGATGGACAGGATCCTCATTTTCCCTGATCACAAACACTGCCATTGTATACCTCTTAAGTTCTGCATCTGCTTCATTCTTCTGAGAAACCTGATGAGAGACAAGACAGTTCTTAGAAATGTATTTTGATAGAGAAGTGGTTTATGCATTAAGCATCATCATCAGGAGACTGCTGCTTCAATCCCTGTGATGATAAAGCTTCTTACCAGATACTTCTTGATAAGAGTGTACACATCCTCCCCAAGGTACACAATAAGGCAATTCAGCAGACACTCTTTTCAGACTCACCTTAAGACTCTAGGTTAGAACACAAACACATACAATTCAATATAATAGTGCCTGATTTTACAACTTCGACTAAAGATGCAAACACTACACAACACAACAATGAAAGTAATTGTGATTTACAAATGCTTTGAGCAAAACTCAATAATTTGAATTCTCAATAATTCATTAATGATCTAAAAAAAATTAAAATGCAAATAAAAAATGTAATTTCATACTACATTACAGCTGTGAGGTGTGATCTTTTCTTTTTGACATCAGTTCAGACATGTATTTTAAATTGGTTTGGTTCAGTTTGTTAGGTTCTTATAATAAGTTAATTTACAGACCACAACTGACCTACTGCCACCGCTTAGAAAATGTACCTACTTCATTTATTGTTAACAACACAGGCCATTGCTCCTTCAACTCTTCCATTCTTGATTACTTTTTTGTTGTCAATTCAGTTTTTGAGGATGGCTCATGACAACTTGAAAAGCGGCTCAAGAGTGCATTCCAAGATTTTCAGGTGCATGGACAGCTAAAATAGGTGCATGCATATATATGCCATGTCCGTACTGTCTGTGTTGAAGCTTTGCAAAACCAATCAAAGAGTGCGGTGTAAAGTATCTAAATGCATTTTTATATAATACATACATTTTATGCTTTTATCATACATTCAATATTGTTTTTTATGCTTTCCTTTCCAGTTAGGCATAGCAGTCTTGGAATTTTAGTAATTCACACATTATCTAGTGTTAGCTAGAACTAATCAGGTTTCATGGAAAAACACTTTACCTATTTTTGTTGTCTACAACAGACAAACACTTTCGGAGAGAAATAATAGCGGGGGACATTAAAACTTGAAATTGTTGCCTTTCTTCTCTACGGAACGTTATTTACTTTGGGTCAAACTGAACAAACAGATTTACACCTGAAATCATAGTTTTTGATTAGACTAAAATAAAAACAGAATTTAGTAAAATACATTGTTGTATATCTTGCAGTCTTAAAATACACTTAAATCGTCAAAAGGAAAAACGAAGCCTCCAAAATTACCCAAAAACATTTTGAAAAACCGAACAGTCAAATAGGGTGGCCTCACACTCTATTATAAGGCCTCATTTTCATGTTTTAAGTTCTGCTTCAATTTTTATTCGTGGCAGTTTGCATTAACTCTAGATTTCGAAGAGTGATGAGATGAATTGCAATTAATTGCAAAGTAATTACTTGCCATGAAAATCAACCCTTATCACAAACATTATGGCTGTTTGAGGCATGCTTTATCCCCTGACTTGAAAGCCTTGTCACAAGTTCTCAGCAGCATGCGCACCTCTGCAGTCATCTGTGGTTTCTGGTTGGGGTGAGTTGTGATGACCTTGGAGACAGTAACATTGTCAATGCACTTGCTGATGTAGCCAGTCACTGACTCTGTATACTCCTCCAGGTTGATAGAATCACCAGAAGTTGCAGCTTCTCTGAACATCTCCCAAACAGTGTGCTCAGAATAGTCCTAAATAGCTGAGACAGCACCTGGGGGCCAGGTTTTCACCTGCTTCCTTTTTGCACGTCTGATGAGGGGTCTGTATGCTGGGATTAGCATTGCAGAGATGTGGTCAGAGAAGCCATAATGGGGACGGGGCTTGGATCGGAGTGCACCAGGGATGTTTGTATACACCATGTCCAGCACGTTCTCTCCCTCTCCCTGGCCCCCTTGACTATGCTATCCTGAATCATTGCGCATTCCTACATACCTTGCTTCTCGGCCCAAATCCTTGCAACACTCTGTTACGGACGACTCCTGCCTTTTGGTATGTCTTGCTTCGACACTGGACTAGCATAGCCTTTTCCTATGACTGTCATCGGCGACCCTGTATGTCCAGCTCTTGACTTACGCTGCCCCTTCTACTGGCTTTGACGGTTACTACGGTAGCCACTGGTTCGCCTCTTCCCGGGCTGTGCGGTTGTTCACGTCTCCTGACACTACTTCAGACATTCTATTGCACTGCTTACAGACACTCCACTCCGGTGACTACTCAGCTACCATCTACCTTTAAATTAAATCTCAACCCAGTTCATATATGAACCTCTCGTACAGCTTATCAATCAAGGCTTCCCAGAACACCCAATCAACAAACCCACTTTTGTAACAGAAGCATATCCAATGGTCAATGGTTCCACACTCACCTCACATCCTCTCTTTTAGCAGTTACCCTCAAATAATTTCTCAGGTCATTCTTTACTAATCGGTGCAGCCTCTACAACTTCCTGTCAAGGACATCCAATGTTTTGTACGTTGGTCCTCACAAACATACCATAGCTACATCCACTCACATCTCAACAACCTAAGGCTAGAGCAACTGTAAGCTGGAACTTTTGGGGTTTGGCCTCAGGTCCCATCAGCTCGAAGCCCCCCAGAACTCCAGCCCAAATTTCTCGGGGTCCCCTTCCTTGACTCAGCTAGCGTGGTCCGCACTTTGCAAATTACGTTTTACACAACGTCCCAACTTCATTGGAATTGGGTTGTAGTCAGGGACTGGGAAACGATGGATGACAAGACAAGTCAATCATATTCATCATTTGTGACTTTTTATTTGTGACACAGATGGAATTTGGCTTCCACCTTTAACCCACCTGTGCAGTGAACACACACATACACACCAGTAAGACACATACAGTGGACAGTGAGCACACGTGTACGGAGTGGTGAGTAGCCATTGCTGCGGCGCCAAGGGAGCAGAGAGGGTGAAGGGCCTTGCTCAAGGACCCAACAGTGGCAGCTTGCCAAGCCTGGGTATCGAACCCACAATCCTGTCATCAATAGCCTAGAGCTCTAACTGCTGAGTCACCACTGTCCCGTGGTGCTGAGTACAGGGAAATTCTTGAGGTCTTCAGTCTTCCAGAGATTTAAAACTGGTACAGAGGTTCATCTTTTGGCAGGACAATGACCCTAAGCATACCGCTAAAGCAACACTTAATTTAACTTGGTTTAAGAGGAAACATTAAGGCCTAGTCAAAGCCAAGACTTCAGTTACTTCAACAAATGGCTCTACAAAGTAATGACCTTGGGAGTGGGGGGTAGTGGGGTGAATAGTTATGCATGCTCAAGCTTCCTGTTTTTTGTCTTTCTTGTTTGAAAATATTTTGCATCATCAAAGTGAATGTTGTGTAGATCAAATGATACAAACTCCTAAAACATTGTGATTCCAGATCAGGTAACAAAATAGGAAGAGTGCCAAGGGGGGTAAATACTTTTGCAAGACACAGTATGGGGAAACCCACTAAAACTACATCAGGTGTGAATTCGATATCAGCTTTCAATTTCAAAATTGTTCAGCCCAACCACTTCCTCTAGTGCTTCTTGTACTTCTTTGGGCAAGTTTTTCTTTGGACAGTTGTTTTTTGGGGTTGTTTTTTTCGTCTTTGCTCTCCTCATTGTTTGTAACAGGGTAGCTTTCAAATCTCCTATTGCTAAGTGTTAATTAACAGTTAATTCTTCAAAGGCTGCTATCCACTTTTGCCCATGTTAGAAGAATTTCACAAAAGAGTCGCTGGAGTCACAGGTTTTCTCAACCATTTATTAATGCATATGCATATGTAGAAATAATCACAGCAAAAGCCTGATAGTCCTTCTGGCATTCATCAATCCTATGATAATATTTATACACAAATAGGGTGTAGTTCTTGGAATAAGTGGGCAAATACAACAGTTGTTAGATGCAAGTGAAGCATATGTGCCTGCATGATATTTTTCTGACAGCCCTTTTGTTGGGTAATTGTTGTCGTTTCACTAACACCAGATGGTCCCTGCTTGCTTGCCCTAGATGTCTCAGTCTAGCTGATCAGCTTGAATTCTCAGCTTGAATTCTTCCTCATTCTCTTTCACTCAGTGATGAAATTCTAAGTCGCTAGGGCACTGTGGACTCTCTGTCCTCCAGTCTTTCATCTTGACACCGTTTTATTTTTTTATTTTTTTTGTCTCTTTGCAGAGTTTTTTTTATTATTTTCTTTGTTTCTTCCAGGAATGGAGTGAAGGGACATTCCTATTGAACAATATTTTTGTTGAACTCACTGGTCACTCCCTCTACAGAAGAACAAAGCCTTGGTGTAGTCATGGATGATCAGTTATTATTCTCAAGTCATGTTGC
This sequence comes from Salminus brasiliensis, assembly GCF_030463535.1. Lineage (NCBI taxonomy): Eukaryota > Metazoa > Chordata > Actinopteri > Characiformes > Bryconidae > Salminus > Salminus brasiliensis. The sequence goes on from NC_132886.1 coordinate 25,916,971, forward strand.
AAATCTGACTCTGTCATGCAGATTTTTCCTTTTCAGCATCTGGAGAATTTGACCCTTTCTCTCTAGAGAAAGGGTGAGTCTGAGGAATAGGAGCAGACAAATGGTGACTTTGTTATCTTGAAACAATGAGGGTCTATCTTCACCAGGGGGCTCAGAAAACCAGCGTTATCAGCATATGGACGTCAAAGGTGATGGAAACCAGCGTACTTCTGCAAATGGACATCAAAGAACAGCTGATTAAAAGTGTGAATGTCACGTAATGCACGGCCATTGTGAATTTTTGGGGTATAAAAAGTGTAACTGACACTGTATGGCAAGGTTTTTGTCAGACACAGTTCTGAAGCCTTCTGCCGGCGTTACGTTTACTGCAGGAGTAAAGTATATTTTTCCACATTCCTGGTTAAAATAACCTGAAGGTCTTAAAACATTTAATTCTTAAGTTTGTTTTGGGCCAGAGAATTTTTGTACGATTCTGGACGTAAAGATTGAAGATTTTGTTTGAAGTATTGCCTTAAAATAGTCTCATGGTTGTCTGAACTAAAAATTTCTACATACTGGAAGTTTCGAAGGTTCTGCAGTCAGGATACCGGGTTTATAATACTTGAAGAGTTCGGACTATACACGTGAAATTAGTACATTATAAACGGGTAACTGGGGAACCAGCTGCTTGACTAGAAAACAAGGCCAACTTAACTTGAGTGCGCAGTGAACTGCCTCAAATTGGGTCGCCTTGGAACCTGAGCAGGAAATAAGTTTGTTCTTGCATCTAGAACAAACATTGAGTCCTTCAGATCATGAACAGAACTATTGCCGACCAGAACACGCCAATACCGCGTGAGGAATCATGGAGCGTCAAGTAGATTCCTCAAGATTCAATTCACGGCAATGTGTTGCTGTCTTGGAGCTCCTTAAATGCTCCTAGTCCCAGGTGCCGAAAACAGAAATGAACACAAACAACCAGGAAGTGAAGCGGAAGTCCTCATTTGGGCCTGTGGGTGGCGGCTTGTGATCACCCCGGAGGAGGGCAAAGTTATGGACACGATTGACTAAAGGTAAATTTCCTCCGCACGATACACCAGGTGTTTTCTGTCTAACAGAAGTATGAGAAATGTTACATGAAAAAGGATAAGAGACACTGAAGATCGAAGGAACTTTTGTAAGTGGAAAAAGGAAGCCTAAAGGAAGTTAGACAAGGCTGGGTTGAGATTGAATAAACAGACATATGTAATCTAAAAACACTTATGCCATTTCTACCAAAAGTACCTTTTAAAAAGGGCAATCCAGAAGGCATAGTACAACAATCCAAAAGACCAGATAAAGTATACTACATAAAATATGACGTTTACCTTTTTTAATTAAATTATGAACAACAATTTTTATGATATTATAATTTACTGACTCTGAATCTATAGTTACTATAAATATAGTTTGACAGATCAAATATTTAAATGTTTTTCTTTATCATTCTTAATAAAGAGTGGAATATATAATGGTGTGTCCTAATTTTTTACATGCATATTTAATCATTATTATTTTAAGAATGCTTGAAATTTTAGTGAAGGCCATGTTGTATTTTCAACAAAGTTTTTTAAGTTGACATCTTGTATTTGTTATAGATGTGTTTTGTTTATTGACTATTTGCTAGTTTCTTCACTATTTTCCACTTTGCTACTAGTTGTGCCCTTTTTGCTGGCTGGCTCGCTTGCTTGCTTTTAATTCGGAGTTCTCTTTTCTTTCTCTCTTTTTGCCTATAGAGCAGATATTGGGAACAATCAATCTGCTGGAAAAGCTCAGAATTATATAAAGCCAGCGCTGCTGTATCCCACGAAAAAAGGATTTTCTTTGATGAACCATTTTGGACCGCTAATGAATCTATGACTAGGTATCTATGACTGAGACTATGAAAAGGTACTCAAAGTGGGCAAGCAAAAACTCAAGGCTGACCATGCAGTGTCTCTAGCTTAACGCCAATACAGCTCCATGCATCTCTGTCTCCTCCACTATCTTACTATCAGAATGGTCTGGGACTAAACTCTCACTCTTTCTCAGCTAATCCACAAGTTTTACAGAATACAGAATGTTCAGTGAATTGTACTGATAGCAGCAACAGGGTAAAAATGCCTGGAGTGACGCAAAAAAAAAAACTCATTCAGATTGAGAAGCATCTGTACAAATCCAATTGTAATAGCATTTCAAACCACATCCAAAGGTACTCTGCTTTCCTCCCACTTCCTGAATCTGCATGTGGTTTGGTGATTTGGACTTGCTAAATTGCCCCAAGGTGTGAGTGGTTTAGTAAATGCTTGAGTGTGGTACCCTGCAATGGACTGACGCCCTGTCAAGGGCCCTGCCATCTCAACCCTGAACAGGAAGAAGCAAATAAGATGAAAGAATGGAATTCTTCAAATAAATGAATGCTTTTTCTAGAGGTTCTTTCAACTGCTTGAAAAAAAGACTTTCTTTTTACTTCTTTACTTCTTTTTTCTTTTTACTTTCAACCAAGACAGGATGTAGTTTAAACAAGATTTTTTAAAATGTTTGAACCAGTTGTGATAGATGCCCGGCTCAACAGTAATTATAGCACACTGAAGAAATACAGCCGAGAGGAAGTAAAAGTATGAATTACTCTCTGTAAAACATGTTGAGATTAAAATGATTTAATTTTAGCTATTGCCATCAGGTAAAAAAAAAGGGCTGAATCTGATAGAACTTAAGATCTGAGAATCCCACATCCTCCATCATAATGACATTCACCATCAAGCTATGGGCCAGGATGAAATCTAGTGGTGCAGCCTCACTCATGAGTACAGCCCTTACTGCACTGCTTTAAGCCCAAATGAGTCGAGCAGACAGATGTCTATGAACACTGACCTATGGAGCAGTATACAAGAATGTGAAAAAAACACAGGATTTTGTCTGAAATGGTAAAAACTGATGACAACAAATCACAGAAATCTGAAAATTTTGTTTGTTTTTAGTGGTCTTTATTCGATAATACGGAATTGCCATGTCCACCTTTACAAACTGTGCCTCAAAACTAGATTTTTTACCACATATGTATTCCTAAGAATTAATGCAACACCCCGCCAGGGGTGACGTATCTGACAGGGGCCAAAGAAAAAGAAATTCATTGAGTATTGTGGCAGAATTGTTAGAGTTGTGAAGCCCAATGAAATACTTTTTCATGGGGCTCAAAATCAGCCACCACAACCAGCAGTTTATGGCGACCTAACAAAGTTGCAGTCAGCAAAACAGAGTTCAGTGAAAAGACTATTCCAATGTCCTTTGTGCTTACTTTTTAAAATGCAGTTCCAACTTACATTATCTTCTACCAGGCAAACTGTGCTCATTAAAATTTTTCCTAACACAATAAATGTTAAATTCTTACAGGCTGTGGATTACATTGATAGCGTTTGAGGGATTCATTCTTTTGCATATACTTTTACTAGGCTGTTCTTCCTAAGAATGACTCGCACAGTATCATTTCAGAGCTGCTTTCAGTGTGACTGTTTCTTTCTTTTCTTTTTTTGTGGACTTTGCCATTTTGCTCTATGATGCTACTGCGTACTTCCAGTTGCCCTTCTAAGTTGGTGTTTGTTCCTTGTAGTTTTTGTAAACCTCACTGAAGGTGCCACTGAACCCTGAATCAAACACCACTGAACCCTTCTCATCCTGTCAAAACAGCCCTGTTCAGAACGGCAGGTTTGAACAGGAGTTCAATTCCAGTGTGTGTGCAGCCCCTGGATGTCCTGCAACTGGACTGGTGTGACTCAAGTTCATAACCCGAGGCCGGACAGTGGTGGGAACATACAGCCTGTCGGCCAGGCCTCCACCTGGATCTGACTCGGCGTTTAAGGCTGACCGGACCACTGCCTCTATCTCTCACAGCAAGGGGGCGAGTATGCGTTTGGGAGGAAGAATGGGAGAGAATTGGGGTATGGAGGGCACTGGTGCAGGTGACCTGGGTGCCGGCACTGGAGCTAGGGCGGCGGGCAGTGCTGGCACTGGAGCTGAGGTGCTGGGCACCGCTGGCACATGCACTGGAACAAAAGTGGTGGGCACCCATGGCACCCTGGCACAGGAGAGATGGACACTGCAATCAGAGGAGCAGGAGCACCGGGCACCACCGTCACATTAGCGGTGGGCACCGCCATCACAGGCATCACAGATACAGGCCTTGGAGGCAGACACTAAAGCAGGGGACCTTGGCTTCTTTGGTCCGAGGGACACAGGCATGAGGAGGTCCAGGTCGTCATGAATAATGATCCTCCTGCCATGCGTCCCTGTAAGCCTTGCCCCTTCTGCCCAGGGGCTCAAGGCTAACCACACCAAGCCGTAACCCCCTACCCCCACCCACACCCCTACACACACACCCTCACACACACACACACACACAATTTTACCCACTTCTTGAGGGGACATCCCTCACTGCGGAGGAGACCTGGGGGCTTCATCATCGGCAGTTCTTACGGCCTGAAGTCGTGGAGGTCACCTTTACCTTCCAAATATAGCATACAGGCGGGCCAGGAAGAGGAGTCCGTCTGATGGCACAGCAAGGTCTGGTCTTCTGTTACGATGTGATGAACTTGGAGGCAGAGGCAGATGTAGACGCAGGTTTTTAATGAAATGAAAACTGAACACAAGGATATACATACAAGAGAACAAGCCAAAGGCCAGACCAAAACAACACAAAACACCATGAACACCAAACACCATGATAAGGCACACATGCACAAGACCAGACAAAGGAAGGCTGAAACAAAGGGGGACTTGTACAGAGACTAACAATGGACTCACAACAATGGACTAACAATGGAGAGAAACACCTGGGACTAACAAGGGGGTGTGGCTACAGAGGAGGCACAGGTGGAAACATTAATGAACAGGTGGGGCTTAAACTGACAAGACGCAGTTTAAGCCTTGGGAGCACATGGCAACAGAAAACGGAGGCATCCATGACAGAACAGGGGCAGGCATGACAGAAGAGGAGTCCGTCTGATGGCACACTGGGCCAAAGGATTACCTGCTATGTCCATTTCCAAGATCTGGTCTTCTGTTACGGTGTGAGGGAGCTTGGAGGTGGAGGCAGAAGTAGACGCAGGTTTTTAATTACATGAAAACTGAACAGAAGGATATACAAAACAAGATGGCTAGAGTGGGGACTGGACAAGAGACTGGACAGGTGGCTTAGACAGAAACAGGGACTGGACATGAGACATAACTGGAGACTGGACAGGACTGGACAGAGGAACCGGAACCAAGACAGTAACAGGAACAAACACAGTGACAGGTACAGCGACGGAAAAAAAACCAGAAACAGGGATGTACACAGAAACAGGGACCAAAAAAGGACAGACATAGGTACAAACATAGCAATAGGCCCAGGACTGGCAAACGGCTAGGGTGCAGTCTGAGGGGCCAGTCTGGGCACAGTTCTGGTGGCTGACGCCATGGACGATGGCCTAAGAGTTGGCCTAGAAGCAGATGTCCTGGGGGCCAACAGTGGAACAGAGGCGGTCTGGACCGCCAGCACAAAGTCAGAGGTGACCGACCTGGGAGGCGGCAATGGAGCAGGTGACCTGGGGGCCGGCACTGGAGCTAGGGCGGCGGGCAACGCTGGCACTGGAGCTGAGATGCCAGGCAATGCTGGCACTGGCACTGGAACAGATGCAGCAGGCACTGTTGGCACATGCACTGGAACAGAAGTGGCGGGTGCCCTTGGCACAGGCATGGGGCACGGGCACCCATGGCACAGGAACGGAGGCAGCAGGCACCCCTGGCACAGGAGAGATGGGCACTGCAATCAGATGAGCAGGAGTGCCGGGCACCACCATCACAGGAGCGGTGGGCACCGCCATCACATGCGCAGGAGCTGAGGGCACCGGCGTCACAGGTACAGGGGCAGAGGCAGCAGGCACCACAGTCACAGGGGCAGAAGCGGAGGGCAGAGGCGGTGGGCACCGTTGTCACTGGCGCAGCTGGCACTCCTGGCCCTTGGGTAGGAGCATGTGCCACTGCAGAGACAGGAGCTAGCAGCCTGGGTGCCAACACTGGAGCCCAGGCCTTGGAGGCAGACACTAAAGCCGGGGACCTTGGGCTTCAAGGAGGTCCAGGTCATACATTGAATAATGGCTTGGCTACAGAGGAGGCACAGGTGGAAACACTAATGCTTGGGAGCACATGGCAACAGAAAACAGAGGCAGACATGACACAACCACTTTTTTTTACCTTGTTTTCAAAGTAAATTGAAAAAATTTGAATTAAATTTTACCTAGAAAATAAGTCTTCACATAATCGTCTTTTTAACCACTTAAAAAAGACTTCTTTTCTCCTTTGAATTTCAACCCCGGATCTACCAGGGTGGCATAGGGTGACAAATGCTGCCCTAAAAGAAATCCACCCCTGCTGCCACAACAGTTGGCAGCAACAAAATTCATGAGCATTTTGACATTTATGTGGGAGAATCTCCAATGTGCGACTGCAGTGAATGCATCACGAGATGATGTCAGAGCGGCAAGAGACAAATTTGTTTGGAAAACTAAGTGGCGTGAAGCAAGGTTTACTATCCATCAATAAATAAAATTCTAATGAACGCACAGTGCTAGTATAGATGTGGTACTAAATGAGAGAAGGATAAGGTGGAAGGAGAGCGAGTAAAGAGGTGGAAGGAGAGAAAGAAGACAAGGAGAAGGTTGTTGTTGTTGTTATGGTTTTTAATGTTTCTTCTTTTGTATATAGAAAAAGAAATTCATTGAGTATTGTGGCAGAATTGTTAGAGTTGTGAAGCATGGGGCTCAAAATCAGCCACCACAACCAGCAGTTTATGGCGACCTAACAAAGTTGCAGTCAGCAAAACAGAGTTCAGTGAAAAGACTATTCCAATGTCCTTTGTGCTTACTTTTTAAAATGCAGTTCCAACTTACATTATCTTCTACCAGGCAAACTGTGCTCATTAAAATTTTTCCTAACACAATAAATGTCAAATTCTTACAGGCTGTGGATTACATTGATAGCATTTGAGGGATTCATTCTTTTGCATATACTTTTACTAGGCTGTTCTTCCTAAGAATGACTCGCACAGTATCATTTCAGAGCTGCTTTCAGTGTGACTGTTTCTTTCTTTTCTTTTTTTGTGGACTTTGCCATTTTGCTCTATGATGCTACTGCGTACTTCCAGTTGCCCTTCTAAGTTGGTGTTTGTTCCTTGTAGCTTTTGTAAACCTCACTGAAGGTGCCATTCATTTTGGGGTCTTAATGCTTTGGTCAAAATACCATAAGGATCAAACACCACTGAACCCTTCTCATCCTGTCAAAACAGCCCTGTTCAGAACGGCAGGTTTGAATTCAGTTTCTATTTACTGCTCCCCCACCCTTCTCCTCTTTCTGTTTTGTTCTGTAATACAGTTAGTGTGGGTACTGAATTGCAGCAGCAGTAATGCCATTGAGATTAACTAGATATTATTTAATCATGCAGCTAGTACGCTAAGTCTGAAAGTCTGATGCTTTTGATTTTCTTGGTAATGTAGAATGCTTCATAAACTTAAACTTTGAAGGTGAATTTAATCCTGGAATATTTTCTGCTCATCAAATGGCTATCCACCTGGGGGAGCCAGAGGGAAGACCCAGATAGCAGTCTCAGGTTATTTATCCTGGTGGACTACAACACCAGGATGGACTCAAAAGTAGATATGGGGCTTTGCAGGGAGCTGAGTTCGAATCTAGGCTGCTTGTTTGAAAAGGCAGAGAGAAATCCACTGGATTATGGAGGAGTGTGAGTGCTTGGTGACTGTGGGTGTTCTAACCCTGAGATACCCTGGAATTGCCCCTGGACTTGGGTAGTCCGGTAAAATCCAAGAACAAATGTGGCCGCGGGCTATGTGGGACCGGCAATGTGTGAAGGAGCCCAGAGGGTTTGCCCCGAGTTCCTTGTTGCAGGCGCAGACCTCACAGGAAGCCACAAGCTACCAGGCGTCTCTGGCCATATTAGGCCACCAGAACCGTCTGCTCAGGAATTCCAGTGTGTGTGCAGCCCCTGGATGTCCTGCAACTGGACTGGTGTGACTCAAGTTCATAACCCGAGGCCGGACAGTGGTGGGAACATACAGTCTGTCGGCGTTTAAGGCTGACCGGACCACTGCCTCTATCTCTTAGCGCGAGGGGGCGAGTATGCGTTTTGGGAGGAAGAATGGGAGAGAATTGGGGTATGGAGGGCGCTGGTGCAGGTGACCTGGGGGCCGGCACTGGAACTAGGGCGGTGGGCGGTGCTGGCACTGGAGCTGAGATGCTGGGCACCGCTGGCACATGCACTGGAACAGAAGTGGCGGGCACCTATGGCACCCTGGCACAGGAGAGATGGACACTGCAATCAGAGGAGCAGGAGCGTCGGGCACCACAGTCACATGAGCGGTGGGCACCGTCATCACAGGCGCAGGAGCTGAGGGCACCCGGCATCACAGATACAGGCCTTGGAGGCAGACACTAAAGCAGGGGACCTTGGCTTCTTTGGTCCGAGGGACACAGGCATGAGGAGGTCCAGGTCATCCCATGAATAATGATCCTCTTGCCATGCGTCCCAGTAAGCCTTGCCCCTTCTGCCCAGAGGCTCAAGGCTAACCGCACCAAGCCATAACCCCCTACCCCCACCCACACCCCTACACACACACCCTCACACACACAATTTTCCCCACTTCTTGAGGGGACATCCCTCACTGCGGAGACCTGGGGGCTTCACCATCGACCGGTTCTTACGGCCTGAAGTCATGGAGGTCACCTTTACCTTCCAAATATAGCATACAGGCGGGCCAGGAAGAGGAGAAGGAATGAAAACTGAACAGAACGATATACAAAACAAGATGGCTGGAGTGGGGACTGGACAAGAGACTGGACAGGTGACTTAGACAGAAACAGGGACTGGACATGAGACATAACTGGAGACTGGACAGGACTGGACAGAGAAACCGGAACCAAGACAGTAACAGGAACAAACACAGTGACAGGTACAGCGACGGAAAAAAAAACAGAAACAGGGATGTACACAGAAACAGGGACCAAAAAAGGACAGACATAGGTACAAACATAGCAATAGGCCCAGGACTGGCAAACGGCTAGGGTGCAGTCTGAGGGGCCAGTCTGGGCACAGTTCTGGTGGCTAACGCCATGGACGATGGCCTAAGAGTTGGCCTAGAAGCAGATGTCCTGGGGGCCAACAGTGGAACAGAGGCGGTCTGGACCGCCAGCACAAAGTCAGAGGTGACCGACCTGGGAGGCGGCAATGGAGCAGGCGACCTGGGGGCCGGCACTGGAGCTAGGGTGGCGGGCAATGCTGGCACTGGAGCTGAGATGCCAGGCAACGCTGGCACTGGCACTGGAACAGATGCAGCGGACACTGTTGGCACATGCACTGGAACAGAGGTGGCGGGTGCCCTTGGCACAGGAATGGGGCAGCGGGCACCCATGGCACAGGAACGGAGGCAGGAGGCACCCCTGGCACAGGAGAGATGGGCACTGCAATCAGATGAGCAGGAGCGCTGGGCACCACCATCACAGGAGCGGTGGGCACCGCCATCACAGGCACAGGAGCTGAGGGCACCGGCATCACAGGTACAGGGGCAGAGGCAGCAGGCACCGCAGTCACAGGGGCAGAAGCGGAGGGCAGAGGCGGTGGGCACCGTTGTCACTGGCGCAGCTGGCACTCCTGGCCCTTGGGTAGGAGCATGTGCCACTGCAGAGACAGGAGCTAGCAGCCTGGGTGCCAACACTGGAGCCCGGGCCTTGGAGGCAGACACTAAAGCCGGGGACCTTGGGCTTCTTTGGTCCGAGGGACACAGGCATGAGGAGGTCCAGGTCATACATTGAATAATGGCTTGGCTACAGAGGAGGCACAGGTGGAAACACTAATGCTTGGGAGCACATGGCAACAGAAAACAGAGGCAGACATGACACAACCACTTTTTTTTACCTTGTTTTCAAAGTAAATTGAAAAACAATTTAATTAAATTTTACCTAGAAAACAAGTCTTCACATAATCGTCTTTTTAACCACTTAAAAAAGACTTCTTTTCTCCTTTGAATTTCAACCCCGGATCTACCAGGGTGGCATAGGGTGACAAATGCTGCCCTAAAAGAAATCCACCCCTGCTGCCACAACAGTTGGCAGCAACAAAATTCATGAGCATTTTGACATTTATGTGGGAGAATCTCCAATGTGCGACTGCAGTGAATGCATCACAAGATGATGTCAGAGCGGCAAGAGACAAATTTGTTTGGAAAACTAAGTGGCGTGAAGCAAGGTTTACTATCCATCAATAAATAAAATTCTAATGAACGCACAGTGCTAGTATAGATGTGGTACTAAATGAGAGAAGGATAAGGTGGAAGGAGAGCGAGTAAAGAGGTGGAAGGAGAGAAAGAAGACAAGGAGAAGGTTGTTGTTGTTGTTATGGTTTTTAATGTTTCTTCTTTTGTATATAGAAAAAGAAATTCATTGAGTATTGTGGCAGAATTGTTAGAGTTGTGAAGCATGGGGCTCAAAATCAGCCACCACAACCAGCAGTTTATGGCGACCTAACAAAGTTGCAGTCAGCAAAACAGAGTTCAGTGAAAAGACTATTCCAATGTCCTTTGTGCTTACTTTTTAAAATGCAGTTCCAACTTACATTATCTTCTACCAGGCAAACTGTGCTCATTAAAATTTTTCCTAACACAATAAATGTTAAATTCTTACAGGCTGTGGATTACATTGATAGCGTTTGAGGGATTCATTCTTTTGCATATACTTTTACTAGGCTGTTCTTCCTAAGAATGACTCGCACAGTATCATTTCAGAGCTGCTTTCAGTGTGACTGTTTCTTTCTTTTCTTTTTTTGTGGACTTTGCCATTTTGCTCTATGATGCTACTGCGTACTTCCAGTTGCCCTTCTAAGTTGGTGTTTGTTCCTTGTAGTTTTTGTAAACCTCACTGAAGGTGCCACTGAACCCTGAATCAAACACCACTGAACCCTTCTCATCCTGTCAAAACAGCCCTGTTCAGAACGGCAGGTTTGAACAGGAGTTCAATTCCAGTGTGTGTGCAGCCCCTGGATGTCCTGCAACTGGACTGGTGTGACTCAAGTTCATAACCCGAGGCCGGACAGTGGTGGGAACATACAGTCTGTCGGCCAGGCCTCCACCTGGATCTGACTCGGCGTTTAAGGCTGACCGGACCACTGCCTCTATCTCTCACAGCAAGGGGGCGAGTATGCGTTTGGGAGGAAGAATGGGAGAGAATTGGGGTATGGAGGGCACTGGTGCAGGTGACCTGGGTGCCGGCACTGGAGCTAGGGCGGCGGGCAGTGCTGGCACTGGAGCTGAGGTGCTGGGCACCGCTGGCACATGCACTGGAACAAAAGTGGTGGGCACCCATGGCACCCTGGCACAGGAGAGATGGACACTGCAATCAGAGGAGCAGGAGCACCGGGCACCACCGTCACATGAGCGGTGGGCACCGCCATCACAGGCGTCACAGATATAGGCCTTGGAGGCAGACACTAAAGCAGGGGACCTTGGCTTCTTTGGTCCGAGGGACACAGGCATGAGGAGGTCCAGGTCGTCATGAATAATGATCCTCCTGCCATGCGTCCCTGTAAGCCTTGCCCCTTCTGCCCAGAGGCTCAAGGCTAACCACACCACGCCGTAACCCCCTACCCCCACCCACACACCCTCACACACACACACACACACAAATTTACCCACTTCTTGAGGGGACATCCCTCACTGCGGAGGAGACCTGGGGGCTTCACCATCACTGGTTCTTATGGCCTGAAGTCATGGAGGTCACCTTTACCTTCCAAATATAGCATACAGGCGGGCCAGGAAGAGGAGTCCGTCTGATGGCACAGCAAGGTCTGGTCTTCTGTTACGATGTGATGAACTTGGAGGCAGAGGCAGATGTAGACGCAGGTTTTTAATTAAATGAAAACTGAACGCAAGGATATACAAACAAGAGAACAAGCCAAAGGCCAGACCAAAACAACACAAAACACCATGAACACCAAACACCATGATAAGGCACACATGCACAAGACCAGACAAAGGAAGGCTGAAACAAAGGGGTACTTGTACAGAGACTAACAAGGGACTCATGAGAAACACCTGGGACTAACAAGGGGGCGTGGCTACAGAGGAGGCACAGGTGGAAACACTAATGAACAGGCGGGGCTTAAACTGACAAGACGCAGTTTAAGCCTTGGGAGCACATGGCAACAGAAAACAGAGGCATCCATGACAGAACAGGGACAGGCATGACAGAAGAGGAGTCCGTCTGATGGCTCACCGGGCCAAAGGATTACCTGCTATGTCCATTTCCAAGATCTGGTCTTCTGTTACGGTGTGAGGGAGCTTGGAGGTGGAGGCAGATGTAGACGCAGGTTTTTAATTAAATGAAAACTGAACAGAAGGATATACAAAACAAGATGGCTGGAGTGGGGACTGGACAAGAGACTGGACAGGTGACTTAGACTGAAACTGGGACTGGACATGAGACATAACTGGATACTGGACAGGACTGGACAGAGGAACCAGAACCAAGACAGTAACAGGAAGAAAAACAGTGACAGGTACAGCGACGGAAAAAAAAACAGAAACAGGGACTGGTGTCACTCAAGTTCATAACCCCAGGCCGGACAGTGGTGGGAACATACAGCCTGTCGGCCGGCCCTCCACCCGGATCTGGCTCAGTGTTAAAGGCTGACCAGACCACTGCCTCTATCTCTTACCGCGATGCGCTTGGGAGGAAGAATGGTTTCTCCCACTGCTTGGAGTTGCACCTGCATTTTGTTGTGTTCTTTGCTTTGGCACTGTCCATTGTCCATCACTAAACCTGTCAGGAACATTGTTGTATCCATCTTCTTAAGATAAGATAAGATAAGGTAATCCTTTATTAGTCCCGCAGTGGGGAAATTCTCAGTGTCAGAGCAGAAAGGGATAGCAAGACACTCAGTTACAAAAATTTAGATCAATAATTTACATTATATACACAATATAAATAAGAATTTAAAAAACAATAACAATATTATTTACAACAAATGACTCTAATTTGCACATGGGGGGAATATTGCACATAGTATTTTTGCATTGAGGGATCTCTGTTCCCTGAACATGAACATGTGTGTGTAGTTAAGTGTGTGTGTATGTGATCCACTGGGATCAGTGCTGGTGGTGGAGTCTGACGGCAGCAGGAAGAAAAGACCTGCAATACCGCTCCTTCACACACTTGGGGTGAAGCAGACGGTCACTAAAGGAGCTGCCCAGTGCTGCCAGAGTCTCATGCATGGGGTGGGAGCTGTTCTCCAGCATGGATCCTGTCTCCCACCACCTGCACTGGGTCTAAGAAGCACCCCAGGACAGAGCCGGCCCTCTTTATGAGTTTGTTCAGTCTCTTTTTGTCTGCCGTCGAGATGCTACTGCCCCAGCAGACCACTCCATAAAAGATTCTTCTTGTGCTTTCCCTCAGCACTTGCTTATCTGTTGCTTATCAAACGTGGGAGGACCATTACAATTGGGGGCTCACGGGATGATGCTGGGGGTGGTCACAGTTTAAGGTCTATAGGTTTTGTTGGGTTTTGTGGTGTGGTCTTTAATTGCACTATTATAGCTTCTTTTGATCTGCAGATTTTCTTGAAGTCACCTAGTGTTAAGGCTCTTGAGGACTATAAAAAAGACTTAATGTCAATAGCTGGCCACTTCAAGCTTCCCATATTACGAATTATGTTAAAGAAAGATATGTGTAGTTTAGTGTGAAATCGTTTCTCTGCGTGACCACTGGCATTTTGTCTTTTTCGTCTCAGGCTTCTGCTGCTCCCTTGCCTGCGCCTGCTGGTTTGCGTTTTCGATGCTTTGCGGAGGTGCTGCTACTGATCCTTACCTTGTTCCTGTTCTGCTCGCTCCATTCCCAGTTTGCTGTCGGAGCACGTTTTTGCTCTACTCCTGCTTCTTGTTCTTGTTTTGGTGCCTTTGTTGCTTCGTTCTCTGGTGTTTGGTGGTTGCTTGTGATGCCGTCTGCGCCGTCGCCTTGCATTTGGTGTCTTCAGCGTTTGTTGGGGTGCTGTGCTGTGTTTGCCTGGCACAGACTTCAGTGGCTGTCGCATGCTCGCCTGCTCTGTTTCTGGGTCTCACGGTCGCACGCCTCCCGGGTGCTGTCTCTGGTGCTGTTTTCTTTTGAGGTTGTTTCTGAGGGTGATGGTTTGTAGAAAAATGTCTCCTATTGAATTTTGATCTGCATAGTCTGTACTTTACAAATCATGTCCCGTATTAGTGTTCTCTGGTGAGGATTGGTCTTGGGGAAAGTTTGGACCTTTTTTCGGTAATGAAGCTGTAATCTTTATTAATAAAGGTCGTTCCTCATGCTTTTCTGTGGCGTATATTGACAATCAGTTATACTTTATAGTATATGAATTGGCATATGAATTGGCATGCACGTCCCTATTCACATCATTGGTTAAGAAATTTCAGATGTTTACATTCTTCAGCTAATCAGCATCCAACTCTGTGGTCTCTGTGTCTCTGTTAATCTTGGTTTGATGACCTGTTACTGCACTAGACTTTTGAAAGTATCATCCTCTTATGCATTACCTTGCAAATATCCATGTACAACTACAGTCTGTACATTAATTGTTAATAACTATGAGACCTGGCACTTAAACTTGGTCATTTTGCAGTATTGTTACAGCAAGCATTCAATTCTTCACAAGATACGGAGCATGAAGCTTTCTCGCTTCAAGAGTGGTTGCTGTATGATACTGTTAAATCTGCTATATTATGTGCCTATGAATTAGTACCAGAAGCATACTGTCAACAATTTAGACACTTGAGGAAGCAGTCAGCACAAACCCATGTTGAATTTATGAGGGAGAAAAGCATCCAGTGGCGTAGCGCAAAGTTAGTCACTTTGTAAACTCATTCTTCTGAAAGAGTTCAAAAACTGTTTACCAGATTGGGTTTTAACTTACTGAGGAGAACCCTGAAGACTAAACACACACACACACACACACACACACACACACACACACACAAAATCAGAATAAACATACACGGTACTTACTTTGGCACAGTAAGTGATCGCACAATAGGATGCACACTCACACTCACTCATCAAATGTTGTCATTAAATTAATAAATTAGGAGTATTCTCAAAATTAAACATTTGTGTGTATGCACACACAGACACCAAGGCCAATGTGATCAACCTCACCATGCTGACATGTAATACACATGCGTGGAAGTGTGGGAGAACTGTTGCTTATTTTAAATTGATTACCCTAGAGTTATTGATTATTTTAGTATTCATGTAAAAGGTTTTTAAGTTTATTAGGAGACCATCAGGTGTGAGTTTATCTTGAGCCTTTCACATTGTATCAGGTAAAGGCCTTTCAGTGCCTGAGAAGCTATCTGAGGAACATACAGAGAGAGAGAGAGGGTCTGGGACTGGAAAATAGCCTTAGCCGCTAATTTTCTCTTAAAATATGATACTTTTTGGGTTGTAAACAATGGTGGCACAGTGGCTTTTTTAACAAATATTTTTTTTACATTTTACTTTTTTAACAAAATGTGATACTCTCTGCATTGGGAATAATAGTGGAAGCTGTGTCTGTTAGATTTGAAACAACGTAATAACGTAAATGAATGATAAAGCTCATGTGTGAATAATTCATCCTGATTCAGATGTAATTCATGTGGAAGCCACAGGGCGGTACTGTTAAATAAAAAGCATAGATGATGGCTGAACCTGGAGTAGCGTGGTGAGATCTGCTCTAAAAAAAACACTCAGAAGTAAATTAAGTTAAACAAACAACTGTGTTGCAAGCATGAAAGAATTTAAGCCACTTGCTAAACTTGACTTACTGCAAAGGATCAGAAAACTTGAAAAGATTTTTACATATTACTATTTATATCCCTTGATTAATATGCCCCACAAAGACATTTAATGAATCTTTGCAAATGGTAAATTAATAAATAATTATTAAAAATATATATATATTTAATTGTAATTCATTACAATTAATTTAATTAATTTAAAAATAATATTTAACACAGGATATCCACAACCTGTCCATCAATCCATCTGGGCAGAGTTTCAAAACGTCCTTGGTTAATAAATTGGAAATACTTTTTCCTACTTGAATCAAATTTGAGAATGCAGTTAAAGTGTACAATATCGTCACATTTGGAGATGAAGATTAAGAACTGTCCAGCATAATCTGATGAAAATAATGGAGAAATTAGAAGAATACTGTCATAAGAAAAACATAACCTAAAACATAACCTAAGGTACAAGTTTTTGATGTGTTCAAGGAAATATGTTGATTAGTCAGTATGTCACAGAGTTAAAGCTAAGAGCATGTTAAGAGAAGTTGACCTCGCTCTCGAAAAGCAATTTGGCTTTGCCTTGCGGCAGAAACTACTACTTTCAGTTTACTGCAAAGAATAGACAAACTGTCAACATTCATTGGAGACAAAATACATGAGAAAGGAAGGTGCAATTGGACAGTGAAATACAAAAAGAATTCATTCTGGAATTCGTTGTTGTGAAATCAAGTGCTAAACCAAAAATTGGGATTCAAGCAGGTGAAGAAATGGAGCTTATCAGAAGAGCGATGGCACTGAATACAAGTGATGAAATTTGTATTTTTAAAGATGATGCTGATGTGTTTAAGGGCATAGGCTGTCTAGAGGGAGAACACAACTAAAATTAGATGAAGCCAGCTCTGGCCACTGTATGTTCAGTACTCCTTTTCACCGCTACTGATTCCTCTGACTCACTTTTGAAATTAATTTGTCTCCAGAAGATTAAAGAAATCAAGGGCACTAAAACATATAGATGACCTTTTAATCTGGGGTGAGACTAAACAACAGCATAACTGCAGATTGAGACAAGTACTGGAGAAAGCAAGAGACAACACTTTTAAGCTAAATGAAGAAAAGTCAACCAAATCAAATATCTGGGTCATATGTTCTCAAAAGATGGTCTGAAGAACCAGAACTAGAATGCAAAAAGGATATGGAGCGATTAGTGGATATGGGCACATAACCTTATTCATAAAACACACAAAAACAATTGTTTATTAAAAAGGGGCAGGATCATGGGTTTTGTAAATAATGGTGTAATATTGAGGGGATGTGGGAAAAGTAGAATGGGCAAGGAGAAGTCAGGTGAACATTTACAGCATTTAGCAAACGCTCCATTATCCAGAGCGACTTACAAAAGTGCTTTGCTATTTACCCAAGAAAAACCTCAGCTAGATAGAATAGATTAATAGTTCAAAGATACCTCTAAGCTTCAGACATTACTAAGCACAAGTTAATAAGGTGACCATAGTACTCTACTATTCGCCTAAGTACTCAGGAGGGTAGGAAGAGGAGGGTCTTCAGTCAGTCGGACACCCAGTGGAAGCCTGGAGTCTGGCCGCTCATCTTCCGTGGATTTTGAGGGATGGCAGGTCGAGCCGAGCTGTACTTGAAGCTCAAAGGAGCTGCCAGGGACCTCCTATTTAAGTACACGTGTGTGAAGACTGATAGAGCCTGAGTAGGGCCGTTACGTTACTTTAAGTTTTCGTTTGGATGTGGTGGAAGGTGTGTATAAATAATGGTGGCCACGCCCCTTTCCCCAGGGGTCGTGTCACACCATGTTGACGTCTAACATGCACATGCATGTAGGGCATAATCATATTAATACACACCCACAGTATCACACACACTATATCAACATTTAGAATATTAACATGTTTGCTATTAAATGTAATCACATTAATAATTTCTTACAATGTATTGATTCCTATTCCTGTATTGAAAAAAATAACTGTATCATGAGTCAAATACAGCACATTATATTCAATAGCACCAATACATTCCAACCACAGTCAATGTACATATGATACACTATATGGAGAAAACTATTGGAACACCTGCTGTTAATCCTGACTGTCTATACTGACCAGGGAAGACAACTCTACATGGACTAGACAAATCAGTGTCAGACATTAGTTGCAACTTACCTTCCATAGCTAATTAGTGCTTGGACACCAAGAACTCCCACCTGCAGCTATATTTTGACTTTGACCTTTGAATTTATAGTTTGAGATGGCTGTCACATATTGTAATGTATATTAAATTAAATCAAACTGTTGCCTACCTTTTAGGGCTAGCTCAATCACTTCATTAAATAATAATGGGAGGTCACGAGGCACTGCTTGAAGGTGGCCAGTAGAGCAACAGAGTTCAACCCACCTTTTGTCGCTTTGAGTTGGGCCATGTGAGCTACCAGACAGTTATGGAGCACAGGGCCAAAATGTAGAGCAATAGAACAGCTTAATCAAAAAAAAAAAAAAAAAAACCTTGGATACAGAAATCAGACCCAGGCCGCCACGATGCCGGGTAGCCCTGCCTCTGCCATTGCAGACATTCATGACATTCATGAATGCACATGATGAATGCAGTTGCACCAGTAACAGTCCCCAAAACTGTTACTGATGTTGGTTCTACACTATATCCAATTAGATTAGCACTAATTATGCTCTTTGTGACAAACAAGCACTTGGTTTAGTGCTCTTTAAGTGTTTACGCAACCCACAATACACTGAGAAAAGCACATTGCCTAAGCACAACCATACAACATTGCCATATTGCCCACCTCCACAGTACAGTCAGCATTACCATCATCCATCGTGTCTCTGAAAGCTGCAGTGGAACAACACAGCCGCTAGATGTCGCCAAATGACTTACAGAGCGCCCCAGAGCGGCACTACAGCAGAAAGCCCTCTGCCAGCCTGCCTCTGCTCGTGCCTCTGTCATGTGGGCATGTGAGCGACTCTTTGGGGAAGGGGTGTGTGTGTGTGTGTGTCTGCGCGCGCGCGATAGAGAGAGCTCAGGCAGAATCCGCGGAGATTTAACAGCTCTGTCCAGCTGTGCGCTTCTAACTCAACATCCGCCATGTTGTTACGGGGGCTGAGGACTTGACACACACGCACACGCACACACACACACACACACACACTCTGTCGAGTGTAAGCGGCAGCTGAAGGGGCCACGACTCACCTCTAATGTCTGACTTCAACAGTGACTGACGTTGAGCGCCTTGCTGAAGAGTGTGTGTGCGTGCGTGCGTGCGTGTGTGTGTGTGTGAGTGTGTGACTTCAGCAGCAGCAGCTGTGTGTCAGGAGATGAAGCGAACTCGACTCGAGTGAAATGCACTTGGAGGAGACTTTGCTGTGAAGGACGAGGGAAGGCTCTGTGCTTCTCACAGGTCAAGCTCCGAATATTTTACACTTTTAAGAGTGAGTGTTTGAGAGAGTGTGTGTGTGTGTGTGTGTGTGTGTGTGTGTGTGTGGCATGACCTCGCCAGGAGCTACATTGCGTTGGTCACTTTGAAATGTTTTGATGAAATGCATTGATGAAGTATGAGTGGAGGTGCCAGATGAATGACGTATGTATGTGTGTGTGTGTGTGTGTGTGTGTGAGAGAGTGAGCTATTAAGCTGAAGTTGTCTTCCTATTGGAACTTTCCGTTCCACCTTAAACAGTGCAGCAGATGCAGTCTGCATTCTGGGGCTTAAGGTGGAACGGAAAGTTCCATTAACAAGAGAACTTCAGCCTCCTGTTGTGTGGATTGTGTTGTGCAGCCCATCATGTAGATCATGTGCTACACAACCACTATTGCTGGCTTAGCCCAAGTAGACAAAACAGCTCAGAAAACCCTTACTTAATACTTGTATGGAAAATAACTACAATGACTTGGAATGACTTCTAATGCATGCATTCATCTACTTTCATCTGCCCCCAGTGCTGACACAGATGTGCACATGCACTCACACAGCTTGTCTCGTCCCTGTGGAGAAGAATTACCAATAGGACTCTAAGCCAGGCGTGGGCTATAAAAGGGGGGTATAAAGCAGAGAAAGACTTCTTCCCTGGACTGTGAGACAGTGACTTCAAAAAAAGCAGGAGAAACTTTTTTTTAATACCAATGAATGAGCATGTGTCCCATTATTTATGTCCATATAGTGAACGTCTATATTTGAACACAATGTGGCCCAAAATGTATCTAGCAAGTGTGTGCTCTGCTTGTACCTCTGCTTTTGTCAGTTTGTAGTTTTCACCCTGTAGCTGCTCTGTATGCTGTGTCATGCTGGATGAATAGACCAACAGAAATGTTTTACAATATTAATAAAATAATAATAAGAATATACTTTTATTTTACATCTATTGACAGTTAAGGATGTTTTTGCTTTTCCTGTAAAATCACCATTTTGGAGATACAGGTTTTTCATTGGACAGCGATGATGTCCAACATGCAGACTGACAAATAATTACTGTAGGTATTTCAGACAGTCACGTTTGACTGGGTTCCTTAAACAGCTTGTAAAGTGTGTAAGTGTAAAAGTTTTAGGTCAAAACCCTGTTGTATTAAATAACGTATAGAACTGCAGTAGTTTCTTACTAAGTTCTAACTGCATCCACCATCTGTCAGTGTCGAAAAATGTTTGGTAGGCTCTTTTCGTCTCTCTTGGGATTCTCTTGGTCTAAAATAAAATCTTGGTCCCAGATAAAGAGCTAACGTATCAGAATGCAAAGACATTTTGGCAACGAGCGTTTTAGTTGGGCATCTGAAGTTCGCCTCTCTAGTTTAAATTGGGAGATGCTAGGCTAACGCTCCAGTCTCATTTCCATTAATATGTTAAGAACTGCGATAGGAAGGTAAAAAAAAATAACTGAGATGTGCCCAGTTACAAAATAGTCCAGATGAATATAAAGCTATGAAGCTAAATATGAATGACTAAGATGCCTCTGAACAAAATGTAGAAGGATGGTCCAAATCCAGCAAACCATTACTTGAGTAGATGGTACTGAGTGGATGTAAATAGTTACTGGCCATGTGGAAGTGTGTGTGAAAGCAAGGGAAGGTTAGCAGGCTTCTCGTAAACATCGTAGACCCATGATTGACTGCATTGCCATATGTGTATGAATTGGAAGTACATCCAGTCACCCCAGGCCGGCCATTACAGGAAACTTTTTTTTTCTCCCATCCAGCTCCTGGACCACTTTCTTCTCTCTCTGACATTGTTTATTCAGCACTGTTTTACATGCGGTGATATCCATTTTATGTCGAGCCTCAATACGTGTTGTACTGTGCAGCATTGGTCATATACAGGTTGTGAGAGCTGATAGTGATACTAGTGATATAAGGCTCCAGTAGCCAAGCACTGTACATCTGGTTTAAGATTTTTTTTTTTTTGCCTCTTTCTTGCAGTTTTAGTGTATGTAAATTGTATAAAATGAAATGGAAGTCAATGTAAAATATTGGTATCTATTGGTCCATTCATCCAGAATTAGTGACACAGCTACATGGTTCAAAAGGTGGAGATGTTTTTCGCTGGACATCAGCAATATAAAGTTCCAAACACTGTTTGTTCATTGCACAGAACTACTTTTTAAAATGCCTATTACCAGCAAAATACCACATATAAAATGTAATGCGTTATGCATGGGAATGTGTATAACATGACTAACTTACAAGACCTTCCCTATCTCAGAAGAGCCCATTTCCTTTTTATTTTTATTTATTCTTATTTATTTATTTATTTATTTACTTTTTGTGGTAAGTTGGCTATTTTAAATGGATATTTTCTGACCCTTCTTTATCCCTTACAATTTTACAGGCTATTTACTCTACTGGTTGACTGATATGTAGTTTATCTACGTATTGATTGATTCATCTTCTTTAAAAACTCAGCCCAGTCTAAAGTACTTAGTTAGAACTGGGCAAGGCTTAAAAGACGAATTTCATGAAAAATCAAACAAACATGCTTAATTACTCCCACCAGATGCAGTCGATCAGTTGATCAGACCTGTTTGGTTTCTAAAATGCTATTTTATTTTTTTATCACAAAGGAAGATGCTTGGCTAACGCTGGACACTAGAGTTAGACTGTCCCCAGGCTTATCCCTGTAAACCAGTGCCTAGAAAGCATACATTTTTGGTTGTTTTATTTTATTTTATTCTATTTTAGTCCATAAAACAAAAATAAACCTCTCTGCAGAGCTGGATTGTTGGGCTGCCATTCTGAGTAATAGGATCCACTTTAACCATGGTACGATATGTGGTGTTATTCTGTGCATTGCAGTCCAGTTTTAAAAGTGTAATAATATTACAGTGCTGGTGATTACGGGAATAATGTAGTTCTAGTTTTAATTCCAATGTTAAATATAACTATATACAGCCTGTCTGTTGCTTTTTAATACATTTTTGTAACAAATAAATTAATATTTTAGAAGTGTATTTACAGAGGTGAGATTGGTGACAGCCTAAGTACAGTGTTTGGTAGCAACATTAGCCTAGCATCTCTCATTCTAAATTAAAGGAGCACACCTCAATTACCAAACACGTCTTAGCCAATCGAATGCATCTGGGTAAGGTGATAAATCAAGCTGATTGCGAGTGGAACGTTAAAGAATGGAATATACACTACGAGGAGTAAATACTAGTAGCACTATACTGTTTGTAGAATATTGTTGACAGAATATGATTTTTATTAGAACAAAATGCAGAAAAAAGTTTTGCGTGATGTTGGTCATTTTGCCTCCACAGTGGGACTTGGAATTGTAACAAGACCTTATTTATTAATTTAGCATGTTCAAAAATAATTTCCCACTAATGGCCCAGATGTTCGAGGGTCTTGGACATGGGTGTCCATCTTAAAATGAAAGCCCTGGTTAAAATACAGAACAATACTTAAACTCTGCGGTAGCACCACAGTTTTAACCCATCTTCAGAGAATCCTGGGTTATCTGTTCTGTACAAAACTTCCAGAAAAAAAAACATTATATTATAATATTGTCAGTATATGATTATGTATAACTACATAACATGATATGATTAGCAATAGAGTAAAAAACCCATTACTATAATCACTGAGGAGCCAGTAGACTTTTCTGAACAAGTGAAATAATACAAGAAAAGACACAATCCTGCACCTCATGATTGGGGTTATACATTGGGCCCAGGCCATCCCCCTCACCCATACGCTAATCACCCACTACATTGCAAACTCTTCACAGGGGTCATCAGATAGACACCTCCCTTCAGACCCACTCCCTTCTAAGCTCACTTCACAGAATGATCACTTAACCAACTGCATAACTGTAGAACCACACTGACCTCCCTGGTGACTAAGGCTGTAACTAACCCCACTGGCACCGGTCCATGCATGCTCAGTGCCACCACTTCCATGTGGACTCTACACACTAGAACAACAGCCATACCGCACAATACACACCCGCACTACAGTGACGTAACTCTGGCCTCTGGCCTCTAACTCTAGCGACTGGCCTCTCCATACATTGCCCTTGACTCCAGACTACTCCAAAACTGGAAGAGGAGTAGGAGAATCTAAGATATGCCATGGATTAATCCGCAGTTGTTGTTTTGATAACTGCTTATCATTGAGGAATTTCCACGAATATCATGCTTCTAGTTTGAGGCTGCAGAACTGTGAAATCGCTCCATGCTTTGCTTGACGCAGATGAAGAATGCTGAAGCGTGTGGAAGGAAGTACTTCCAGCGGGAACCCAAAGGGGGAGAGCATTTTTGCAGCTGTGATTCGCTGTTTTGGACGGCGTTATGGTTAAAGCCCTATGGATGGGGTGTGTATGTTTGAGAGACTGCGCCTGTGTGTGTGTGTGGAGATGAGTTTGTGGGGGTCAGATGTGAGAGTGTTTTGACTGCAGATAGCAAGACCTAGCGTTGCAGTTAATGTGATTAAAGGTTTTCAAATGCAGTTTAGCAGGGATTAAAGCTATAGCATGGTTTTAATGTGTGGAGTGTGTTTGTGCGTGTGGGGGCTTGTCCCATAAAAACAGCTGCATAAACAGATCGGATATTATTGATGACTGCTCTTGTGTTGTGCATTACTTTGCACGTTTAGGTTTTCTCGCACGTCTGTGGGACTGTTTACGCTAGACCTAGTGACCTCAGCAAGGGATAGAAGAAACGGAAAAATACTGTTGTTGTGTGGGTCAGGTCTCTTTTAATTGAGTGTATAATGCAGGCCAGAAGCGCTCTTAAATGTTGGATGTTGGTGTGTGTGTGTGTGTGTGTGTGTGTATGTATTTGTGCAGTTGTGGGTTATTTCCTCCAGGCTAAAAGATGATGTAATTAATTAGTTTGTGTTACTATCTATAGTCTATCCAGCATTTCTCTGTGGTTTTAGTGGAGGCTGGCTTGTTTCCGCTGTGTGAATGATGATTATGTCACACTCCATGTGTTCTGGTCGGTGCAATAAAGTTCACACTGTTTACTGATTAACACTTTCATACCTACATTTAAACCATTTCTGCTTTTTATTCTGCTATATTCTCCTGTATAATGTATTTTGCTTTTGGTGTAAACTAGCATTTAAACAAGGCTTTAAAGGAGAAGGAAAATTCCCTTCTTTTCAATGGAAGTCAATGTACAAATATTTTATTCCAGGTCATTTTGGAGCATTTGGGGCATTTCTATTGGTCCATTCACCATGAAATCCTGACACAGTGTAAAAAAACAACAACTGCCAGCTTTAAACGTCAAAAGAAATGGAGATGCAAGGTTTGCACAAGATCAACAAAATGTTCAGAGGAATATACTTCACACTGTAGTCGCTGTTTACTGTTACTCAGATCTACAGAACCAAAGTAAGTATTTCCATAGTGATCTGGCTCAGATTCATCAGTCATCTGAGAGCAGGAGAGATGATCTTGGATCCACACTCTTATAAGTAGTTGATTGTAAATAAGAGAAGAGTCTGATCCAACCTCAGGTCTTCTTTATGAACATGCTTCCATAATCCTGTTCTGAATATGTGCAAATGCTCGCTTGGAAACTGTTCACAGGTTCACACACAAAAGGTTTAGTTCTCCTAAAGAAACAGTATGTGATGTTATGTTAACAGCCATAATGAATTTCTACATTACCATTTTCCACCCTGTGTGTGTGTGTGTGTGTGTGTGTGTGTATGTGTGTAAATGAGCTTGGTTCCCTGTGCTGTGTTTAAAAAGTAGTCCAGGCTGAAACACTCAGCATGAGTGAGTGGGGGCTCAGCTGCTGTTGGCTGAATAGGCAGATATCCAGTTGTGGTCCCAAGTTTACATGCCCTCATCATGGACATGAATGTGTTGGCAGTTTTGGTCTCCCAGTGATTTCTTTGAACTGTTCTTTTTTGGTGGCAGAATGAGTGAAAATATATATCTTTGAATAAAAAACATCTCAAGACGCTCAAGTCACAATTATACTGCCAGGGTCAAAACAAATACATACACCCAACAAAAAGTTCTGAAGGCCTCTTAACTTTCTGTTTGTGTTTATGATTGGCTATGCACAGTACAATGGGAAAGTCCAAGGAGTTCAGTGCAGATCTGAGAAGGATGATTGTAGATTTAAGTCAAGAATGACTCTTGGAGTCATTTATAAACAGCTTTAAGTTTTAAGATCGTCAGTTCAAACAATTGTACAAAAGTACAAGTTATTGGGAGGTGTAGCCACCTTGCCAATGTCTAGAAGGTGAGAGGAAATTGGTCTGGTGGAACACCAGTGTCATTGTCTACAGTCAAGTGAGTTTTACATCACCGTGGACTGAGAAGCTGCTGTCCAAGACGTCTGATTAGGTGACGAGGGACATTTTATGTCTGATTGTAACCTTTTTTACCCAATTTGGATTGCCAGTTACCCACACATACATATTCTTCCCCATGCATACATGCAATACTCCTGACACTGGGAGGGCGGAAACACATGTCTACTTCGACGTGTGTGTAGCCAGCCTTCCCCTCTTTTTCCAGACGGCCACCGATGCAACATCACCAGGCAACCAACAGCCATCCAGCTTTGCACTGGAATGATGTGGGGTGAAAGTGTCATCTACCCACTCTGGAATGAACAAGGCTAATTGTGGTCTCTCAGGGGGGAGGGGTGGGGGGGTTCTGGCTGCCGATGGCTAGCAGGATGTTGCAATTTCAGACAGCGATCCTCTGGTCAAAGTCACAGAACCTTCGTTCACTGGACCATTCAGGGATATTTAACCAAATATTATATGTGCTGTATGAGATTCCTGCCCCTGTGTTGATTTACAAAAAATATATATATTAAAAATTGTACATCAAATTCTTGTTTGGTTCTTATATTACAAATGTATTAACAGTTCAAATAAATCACTGAAAGCCCAATGTTGCCATGACCTTGCACATAATGAGCACTGTGTAGACTTGTGTTTCTGTGAAATCACTAAAACAGCAACGTCTGTGGGCTGTTTCTACAGCTTGATTTCTATAAATGGATTACATGAACTGGATTAGCATTATTTACATACTACCCCAAACCAACATGGATACTTTAAGCAGAGGCTATTAGGCCAATGTGTACGCTATTTATCTGAATAATATATATATATATATATATAAATTTTTTTTTTTTTTTTTCCTCCCCGGAGTTTAAGGGGTTACAGTTTAAAAGAGCTCTAGTGGTGAAGAATTTTCCACAAAAATATTGCCAGATTATCAAGCCAAATCAGTAACTGTCAGAAAATGAACCACAGGCACAATACGTCAGTGCAAGCTGCTTTATCTTTGTCTTAAAAAAAACATTCCACTCAACGAATCAGGCTGATCACATCCTTCCAGCTTTTTCAGGCCTGTTTGTTATGTGCACCTCAATCTCATTAACTGGCAAAGCAACATTACAGATAAATCGTTAGCCTCAACAGAGCAGCCTTTATTGCTGGAATAGGTATTTCACATATTTTGGACTGCTAATATTTCGACTTTCAACAACATGTGTATATTACTTTGTAATATACTTACCAAAACTGTCAATTCTAACTTTTAACAATACCATCTGGTCAGTATACTGCCGGTATTTCATTAGCGTTTACAGTGTTCACAATACAATATTTTTTTTCTTTTTGTTGCATTTGTCAAACACAAACATTGCAGATGCCTCACTGCAGACTGTAGACTATAGTCTCTTCATTCAAATGAAAATCTGGCCAAAAAAGTGCTAATTTTAAAAGCCCAAAACTGTGATGTAACAGTTAGGTGTTGCATGATGCCAGTTTTTCACGCCCAGTACCAATAACAATACTGCAACCTTGACAGTACAATAACAGTACAATCTAATACTTAACCCTTAGATTCCTATGCCAGTTTAGACATTTCTGACATTTTTTTTTTCATAACTTATACATAAGTTTAACATAATTTAAATATTAACATCATTTTCACAAATCGGACCATGTTTTCATCATGAGCTTACTTCATGCCAGCAGTTGGAGTTTTTCCCCAGTTTGGGAAAAATATGGTGTTGCTAGTTCCAAACCAGGCCTTGCTGACTGCGGCATTTCCTGTGCCAGTGTCTGCAGTTGGGGAGCTCAGACTCGCCACATGACAAAGTCAAAGCCAGGGATGCAGGTGGGCTATAAGCTAATAGACTTTAACATACTAAACACACATTAGAAGAGAAAGTATCAAAGCTGACCTGTCTAGCTAACCGCACACCACCCTGTCACAGTGCCGTAAACCAAGCAGTGACACCAGAGCTTTGATTTTTTTTAAGAAGTCTACCATGAAAGAAAAATGGTTGTAAGTATGCTTAATCATTCACATTTAGCGGGCTGATGATCGCCACAAGGGCGGCGCCATTATCTCTTAAATGACTGAATTTGATTCGAGTAGTAGAATGCACAACCATCGTTATCTTCTTTTCTCTGTTTTAATGATTTCAGTCTAGCTGTAAATCCTCTCTTTGGGTAATCCCCACAGAGTCTCAGGATTAAGATGAAAATATTGAAGGGGCGAAGAGTGAGTCTCTCTCCCTCTCTCTCTCTGTTTTTCACTCTCCAGAGAGGATTAGGATGAAAATATTGAGGGGTGAAGCGTGAGTCCTGGAAATCATCACACTTGGAGATCAGATTTCTCTTTGATTCTGTAATCTCTGAGCGAGAGAGGTTTCAGAGTTCATGTTATCAAAAGAAATACTGGGCAAAGCATTAGTTGAAAAGAGTGTGTTGGCTCGTGTTGTGGAGAGGAATGTGAGCGATTGCCCAGCCAGACAAGTTCCTCTCATAGCTCTTTGGGGACTTCTAGAAGTGTGGGTTAAAGTGGCTGTTATGCACAGATTTGATCTTTAATAGATGTTGAGTTCAGGATTTAGGCATTGGAAAGCTGGGCCTAGGCCAAAGGGATGCACTTCCAAGCACTCTTTTGGCTAGCTTTGTGTTCCACTCAGATGCGCCAGTGGTACTGGCCTTGCTTTTAGTGTATTTACTGATAGGGCCCAGCTAATAATGATGGTAATAATATAATAATAATATTTTATTATAATAATAATAACAAATAGGCTTTGATTTGTGTGTACAGTAATCATATAGGCCTCAAACAAAGCCAGCAATCTTTACTAAAAAGCTCCAACATGAAGTGTGATGAAAATGCTTTACGCCAGTCATTTCCATTTAAATTCTTACATTTTTAATTGCATAATTATGAATGTGCATCATTCATGCATATTATGATGTAGCAGTGCTTGCTGTGGAATCTTGCACTTTATATGCGTTTGTTGATCAACTTCTAAGAGAAGGCTAATTTCTGTTAGCCTGCCAGTAGGTTTAATATTCCACAGCTACAGCTATACCCTGCACATGCTGTAGCCAGATCTGAAGCTTGTAACAGACATTAACTCTGTCTAACCTTGTTACTGGAAGAATGTTTTAGCATCTTACCATAAAGTCTAAGTTGCAGGTATTCAAGAAACTGGTTACAGGTGTGTTACTTGTGTGGAAAGCCGGTTTGCCATATGGAAGTGTTTCGGCAGGGTGCGAGTGATGAATTTTCTGTTACGCTACTGAGAGTTTTTTTGCCTCTGTAGTGTGGATAATTAGATTCTTGGTGGTTTGTTTTCCAGTAGAATACAGCACGGTAGCAGTCTGATGATTAAAACCTTTTGGGTGGGAGGGATGGGTGGGACTGGCATCATTAAAGAAATTAATAGTTTACTTTTAGGAGAAGGATCATTTTGATAGTGCGTATTCTGCCAATTAGAAAGAGGACGGATCCTCCAAGGTCAATGTTAATGGCTTTAAGTAATGAACTGAAATTGAGTGTGGGCATGTCTGACAGCTGGAGGAAAGGCCCACATTTGTGATGTGCTGGTTATGTAGGGAGATAGGTAAAGTCTTGATGGTTGTGTCAGATTAGTTCATGCTGGTGAAATGATGGATTATTTGGTCCATGTTAATGGAGGAATGGGATTATCCATAATTTTTGAATATATTAATGGTTTAAATGGGTCTCTTGGAAAGAGGTGGGGTTTTGTAGAAAGAGTGGACGAGTAAAATGCCATCTGCATGTAACCTGATTTTATGTTCTGTGTTGGATGTTTGAGTACCTTTAATGGTTGTGTTTCAGTGAGTAGCTGTTTTTTGAGTGTGTTAGTCTTACCGGTGGCCATTGGTGAAGTGTAAATAATTTGAATTATATATATATATATTGTGCAAAGCCTAATTTATGTGATGATGTTAATACAAACCTCTAGGTTGAAGTCCAGTGTAACATTTGTTGTTTGCACAGGTTAGTGGCTGAGTGTCTACTCCTAATGAAGTGGTGGAAACCTAAAAAAAAATATCTATACAGTATACATACAATGGAATATACTATTTTTCCTAATGGAGTCCTTCAAAGTGAAAGTGTTGAAAATGTACTAGACTCCTATTAAATGCATTTTTTAAATTACAGTATGCTCAAATAGCATTTTAATTGGTTATACATATAAATGTAATAAGATGTCTGTGTGTGTTATAGGTGTTGCCATGGGCTGTGTTCAGAGTAAGCAGGATAAAGCTGCACCTCAGAAGACAGAGAGTTCCTCTCCTGCAGCCCAGTCTGCTGCTGATGCACAAGGACATTATGGACCTGAGCCTACACACCCCCCTCAAAACCAGGCCCCACACACCACTACACTCAGCGCTTCACACAGCTGCACACACACCAACACACTCGTGCCTTTTGGTGGTACAGCAGATATAACACCCTTTGGAGGTATTTCGTACTCTACAACTGGAAGCAGCACGTTTCCTGGGAGCGTAACAGGTGAACATGGTGAACTCAAACTTTTTTTGTTTTTACTTTGTTTAGTCATATTTGTCTAACTGGATTAAATAAACAGTAATGTAGTTTAGATTACATTTTTTGTGAGACAGTATGCAGTTCTGCTTCCAGCTGTGTTTTTGACCCCCATTTAACTGTGCTGTGTTGTGGTTGCTAAGCAAACATACATCTCACTGTCTTTCCTTTCTCTGCTGCTTAAAATACCTGGAACGGTCTGCAGCACAACTGCATAGTGCCTTATAAAGCTTTAAACACAGCATAGCACGTAAAGGCTACACATACTCTGTGTACTGATTTTAGAAACATTCAAACCAGAAGCTTTATAAAAAAAGGCAAGTGTGACCATGCTGTGCCGTAAATGGATAAAGATACAGTCACTGCCATGAGAGTATGGTGATTGGACTTTAATGGCAAGTCGACAACAGGGCCTGGAATGGGTTGTACAGTGGTATGGCAGTTTAAGGAGGAATAAGGGGATGTGGTCTGGATTCAGATGAGTTTACATTCAGACCAAGCAACAAACAGGGACATCTGAGAGCTTTTACAGGACAGATTTTTTAGTTAAACTTAGTTGTTTGTTGTTGTTTTTTTTTGTGTTTATTTTCTGATAAATTCTTAAACTTACGTAAGTAAAAGAAAGTAGTGGTCTTAAATAATTTTCTCACTTAGGGAGAAGGTACCCAGGACTTTTGGTTTCTGCATTTTACTATATATCTTCAATCAGTTCTCTTTAGAGAAAAGATCTTTTTTGTAGATTCAGATACAATTGTGGGTTGTTAAGATCAGCTGATATAATTGATAGAGCTCTAGAAACTATTAGGGATGTAACAGATCACAAAAACTCCCAACACCAGTCACACCACTTACTGCTTTGTCTGTATCTTTTCACTGAAACTCTGCGTCGGAAACACTATAAAAAGTAACTGCTGTACAGTAAAACTGTCTACAATATTACACTTTGCCCATTAATCCGTGGTGGGTGATCTGTACACCACTAGTAACCATGTTTTTACATATTTAATTGCATAGTAAGGTGCACTCTAAGGAACACTCTTCTTTCCTTCATTCTTTCTTAGGTGGAGTCACTTTTTTTGTTGCACTCTATGATTATGAAGCAAGGACAACAGATGACCTGTCGTTCAAGAAAGGAGAGCGCTTTCAGATCATTAATAACACGTGAGTGTGTTTAGTTTTTTTTTTAAGATAAGATAATCCCCTATTAGTCCCACAGTGGGGAAATTCACAGTGTCACAGCAGCAAAGGGATATCAAGACATTCAGATGCAAAACATAGATACATTACCATTATATACACAATATAAATAATAGAAGTAAAAAACTCAGAGGAAAAACAATATTATTTAAAGATTTTTTACAGATAATTGCAAATTGACTCTTAATTGCACATGTGGGAAGGCAGGAAAAAATTACACATTGCACATTGTATTGTTACATTGAGGGACCTCTATTCCCTAAACATGTTTGGAGTTTAAGTGTGTGTGTATGTGGTGCGCTGGGAGAAGTGGTGGTTGTGGAGTCTGACGGCAGCAGGAAGGAAGGACCTGCGATACCGCTCCTTTACACACTTGGGGTGAAGCAGCTTGTCACTAAAGGAGCTGCCCAGTGCTGCCAGAGTCTCATGCATAGACATAGACTCACAGAGCCGACCCTCTTTATGAGTTGGTTCAGTCTCTTCTTGTCTGCTGTCGAGATGCTACTGCCCCAGCAGACCACTCCATAAAAGATGGCAGATGCCACCACTGTGTCAAAGAAAGTCCTGAGGAGGGCTCCCTGCACTTCAAAGGACCTCAGTCTCCTCAGTAGGAAGAGTCTGCTATGCGCTTTTTTGTTACATTATTTCTTTTTTTCTAACATTAAGTATTTAAAGAAACAGGATCATGGCTCCCCTTGCGTTTTCTCTTATATACTATATACTATGCATGTGTTTTCATAAGAGAGTCATTTATTTGACTGGTGTAGCTTAGAAGCGATGATGGGTGGCCAGCTGTTGATCTGAGCACATGGCAACAAGATTAAGAAGCATGTAAACATTTCCCTGAATCAAGTTTAACCCCCTTCAACTCTAAAGACCTCTAAATGGGCCAACGTTTACGCTCTACCCTCTCAACAACTTAACCTACATTGTAGTTGCATAACAGTTACTGAAGCCATTTAAAGCAGAATCAATAAACAGAAACAAATCAGTTACAAGAAGAATGCTTTCTTGTATTTTCTGACAGTTAATTTATGTGCATGTTGCTGTAAGTACTTTGTTTCAAAATATCAGCCTGTTTTACTTACTTAGCAAAATTTCAGAAATTGGAAGTGATATACAAACTCTTACTATGCACTCCCATCACATACACTCCCTGCACTCACCTGCATTTGGGACTGCGGTGGGCACAGTGGCACCACTAGGATTAAATCCCCAAACCCTGAAGCACATCAGAAATATTCTCAAAGGGGTTTTACTTTTATTATTAATGAAATAAATAAAACCAATGATACAATAAAAACATATACTTTATTCCGTAACAACTTATACTTAATAGTTATTCCATAACTAAATATTATAAATTATTCAGTAACTATCACAAATGAATCTGTAACCACTATGAATTACTAAGTAACTACCATAATTTCTTTAAAAAGGGATGAATTATACAGTTACTACTACAAACGATTGAGTAACTACAATAAATGGATCAGTAAATACTGTGACTTTTCAATAACTAGTATACATTATTTAATAACTCTAAAACCAATGTAATAATTTGCTAAGTATTATAAAAGTAACATATGTAAAGAATGTAGGTAAATTGAAAGTAATATTTTTTCTTTCTCTCTGTCGAAGTGAGGGGGATTGGTGGGAAGCGTGTTCTTTAAGTTCGGGTCTACAGGGCTACATCCCCAGCAACTATGTGGCTCCAGCAGACTCCATTCAGGCTGAAGAGTGAGTCCTTTTATCACTGTTATTCTGTTTATACTTCGGTGACACACCCACTGTTCTTTACAGCATAGAAGCTGAAGTTCTCAGTAGAAATTATAAGAGCCTATTCAGATAGTGAATTTACAATTAACACCAGATTTGAGCTCAGAAGTAGAAGAGAAGATATTCTAGCAGGATCTGATTTTGTATAAGACCAGAATCTGCTTGTGTGTGTTAGGTGGTACTTTGGTAAAATGGGGCGCAAAGATGCAGAAAGACTTCTTCTCCAGCCCGGCATCCAGAGAGGCATGTTTCTGATGAGGGAGAGTGAGACCACTAAAGGTAATGATGGATGGATAGATGTGGAAGAAGGGTTCTAGGCAACAAATCTGAACAAGTGATTAATGTCTGACCTCCTCCCTTCTTCTGTGCAGGTGCATTCTCCTTATCTATCCGTGACTGGGAGGAGGATAAAGGAGAGAATGTGAAACACTATAAAGTTCGGACGCTGGACAGTGGAGGATATTACATCACTACACGTGCTCAGTTCAGCACACTCCAAAGCCTTATCAAACACTATACCGGTAAATCTCACCCCTCCTCCTCTCTCGCTATCTCTCTCTCTCTCTCTCTCTCTCTCTCTCTCTCTCTCATATAACATAATAAGTACCATCAGCAAATCTTGGTATGAAAGCCAGCATCTACACTCTTCAAAATAAAGGTTCTTCCAGTAGTTCTTTGAGTGATGCCATAGACATCTTCTAAAGAATCACCCTTTTTAACCCTCTGGGGTCTAAGAGTGTTTTCCTGATTTTTGCAGATCTTCTCAAATTTGCCCTTAAAGACACTTGTATATAAGGCAATACCCATGTCAAAAATAATCTCAGTTCTTGCTATAATAACACCCCATTTGACCTAGAGCACTCTGACCCTAAACCTGAGAAACTGTCTGATTTTAGAAATTAATTTTTTCTGCAAAGTCACCCCTTTCCTCATGTGGACAAATTGTTTTGGTGCTGGAAATAGGTTAACCAGAGTCTTAGCTTTACAAAAGTAGTGGAATGATTTATATATATATCCTTTAAAATAATACATTATTATTAGAAACTTAAATATGAAATAGAGTGTCATGCTATGATGGCCTTAATTTCTTGCATAGTAACAAAATTGCAGCTTGCATGTGGATACTGCCACTCAAAAAGAACAGATTTAGAATTAACCCATAGATATTTAGCATTAATATAGCCAGTGTGCTGTAGTTTTATTGTATTGTATTTTATTGTATTATTGTATTGTATTAATTGTAATCCTCTGAGTGGTTGGATACACAGTTAATCCACAGCTACCATTAAAAAGTGTGCTGGTATTGCAGAATAGGAGCATTATTGATCATTTTAAATGAGCACAAAATGAAGCAGCTTCTGAGAGTGTACTGTAAGTGTAAGTGTAATGCCAGTTCAGACATTTGAATCTTTCTCTAACTGCTTCTGTCTTTCTCTTCACTCTAGCCCACTCAGATGGTCTGTGTCACAAGTTAACAGGAGTGTGTCCGACAGTACGGCCACACACACAGGGTTTAGCTAAAGATGCATGGGAGATATCCAGAGACTCTCTCGCTCTGGAGGTTAAACTGGGCCAGGGCTGCTTTGGTGAAGTTTGGATGGGTAAGTACACTCACACACACACACACACACACACTCTAAATTCAGTAACATGAATACTTGTATACTTACTCTCCTCCTAGTAGCGGAACTACAAATTATTATTTTTTTGCTTTTGATGTTTATTGAAGATGTTTTGATTTGAGATGAAAAGATGAATGTAGGAATAATGGAATATGCGACTGGCATGTGTCTCTTGTCTTCAGACACTCTGATTATAATGTAGTTGTGGCACAGGGCCTAGAGAAAAGAAAACAGGCAGATCTCACAGTGGAAATGCCTACATTTGTGGAATACCGAGGAAATGGGACCTTTCGCAACAAAGAAAAGACTATAGGGGACTCCTGTAAGAGTCGACTTACAACTGAGAATCATTGGTTGGGCATTGCAAAGCACCATACCAGAACCACTTATCAACACTACCATGCAACCACTTGGGATACCATAGCAAACATCTGGGATACCATAACAACCACTTAGCAACACCATAGCAGCCACCATGGATATGATAACAACTACCTAGCAACACCCTATCAACCGCCTAGCACCTGTGATACAATGTTTTTTTTTTGTAAATTTTACAGTTTCTACATAAACGGTAAGGACAAACATTAGGGATACCTGCTCATGTATTGTTTTTTTTCCAAAACCAAGGCTTAATTAAAAAAAGTTAATCCAGCTTTTGTTGGAGTAACTGTCTCTACTGTCCAAATAAGGCTTTCTACTAGATTTTGGAGCTTTGCTGTGAGGATTTGATCGCATTCACTGACAAGAGCGTTAATGAGCTCAGGATCTTGGAGGATCACCACCCACCTCATCCTCAATATCCCAAATAATTTCTGCTGGATATAGCACCATAATTTCTGAAAACACAGTTCCACTGCTCCATAGCTCAATGCTGGTGGGCTTTATACCTCTCTAGCCCACCCCTGGCATAAGGCATGGTGCCAATAGGTTCATGTTTATCTGCTCAAGAGAGTCCTATTATATTGGCAGTACTTCTTTACAGGGACTGGACAAGCTGTGTGTGCATCTGAATATCAGTGTCAGAAACTTGCTGAATGCATTCTTAAGCAGGGGCATCCACAAACATTTGGACATGTAGTGTAATTCTCTCTTTTTGGATCAGGCACATGGAAGGGCAGTACTAAAGTAGCGGTGAAGACGTTAAAGCCGGGCACCATGTCTCCAGAAGCTTTCCTTCAGGAGGCGCAGATCATGAAGAAACTCCGACATGACAAACTGGTGCAGCTTTACGCCGTGGTGTCCCAGGAACCGATCTACATAGTGACGGAGTTCATGAGCAAAGGTGCATCTCTCTCTCTCTCTCTCTCTCAATAACAAAAAAAAAACAAAAAAAACAGATAGTTTAAAGATACGTGATTCTGTTATAATGCTACTTTTCTACAGTCACTCAGATTTCAACTGATCTGTAAGAAGTTATAGTAAAAAAGTAAAAGAAAGTATTTTGAAAGCTGGAGAACTAAATGTATAATAAAATGAACCTAATACCTGATATTTCAGATATTGAGGCAGATAAGAAATTGTAAATAAAGAAATGTGCAGTATATTATTTATTTTTTAATAACTTCTTAAGGATTCTGGATTATTGATTTAACACATAAGGATGAAGGCATAGATCCTACTTCTAGATCCTACTTCTAATGTAATAACCTGTTAGGTTTAACATCTGCTCTCCAGTGTTTGTGCGATTGAGAACATGTGTGTATCTAGAAATATCTATTTCTGTGTCAAAGCTGAGCTGTGTCAACCTGCATGAGCTCTTTCAGTTTACAATAATAAACAAACTACAGAACAGCAGGTTTAAGGTACCCCTGATATTCATTAAAAAACAAAAGATTAATGTTTCGTGCTAAAGGCTGTTGAAGAAGGGAAAATGAGAGGTCTGTGGTTTGCATCACATAAAACTGATAGATTATGCATGCACTCATATGCTCATTTGCTATCAGGGGGTCTTTAATGCCAAAATGTTCCCAGGAGAACATAGACAGCAGGAGATCTTTGACAGCTTCTTAAAGTCATACTATCTCAAGGGTCTAAAGCTCGTGCTTTCTTAGTGAAATTCACTGTCCAACAATATGGCAAGAGGAATTTATGTCATGCTTTTGTATTCCTTGCCTATTATGCACTTTTCCATGCTCTTCATTTTTGGAAGGCTGTAGATAGTATGTAAATGTAAAGATTCATAATAAAAAACAACTCAATGTAAAAGACACAGCTCAGTATTCATCCGTAAAAATGTATATCTAAGAATAGATCTTTTTATGACATATTTGGAGATGATTTTCTTTTACATGTGTATTCATTTATTTTGTTTCTACATTTGTTTTCCAGTTTGATCAAGCTCATTTATTTGTCGTTTTCTCAGGCAGTCTTCTGGACTTTCTTAAAGAAGGGGAAGGGAAGCTCTTAAAGCTTCCACAACTGGTGGACATGGCAGCGCAGGTTAAACTCTTTTTTTCTGATTGTCAGATTGTCTGTCTAATACTAGTAACAGTTGTACTAAAAGTAGTACTAAAATTAGTGGGAACAGTTGTATTACTAACAGTAGTAGTAACAATAGTCGTAACAGTAATGCTAAAAATTAGTAGTAACAAATGTACCAACAAAAGTAATAGTAATAATAGTAGTAGTAGTGACAGTTGTATTACTACCAGTAATAGTAGTAGTAGTAGCAGTTGTTCTAAAAGTAGTTGTAACAGTAGCAGAAGTATTAGTAGTAGTAGTAATTGCTGTTCTAAAAATAGATATAACAGTTGTACGAAATGTTTTAGTAGCTGTAGTAGTAATAGTAGTAACAGTTATTCTAAAAGTAGTAGTAGTAGTAGTAGTAGTAATAGTAACAGTTGTACTAACATTAGTAATAGTAAGTATTAGTAAGTAGTATTAGTAGTAGTATCGAACCCACACCCCTGTCAGTAATATCCCGAAGCGCTAACCACTGAGCCGCCACTGCCCTTCCAGTTCTAACTGTAGTGGTAGTAGTTACAGTCATTGTGGTAATAACAGTAGCTATAATTACTGTAGTAGTAATGATAAAGTAGTAGAAATTAAAGTAGTAGCAGACGTTGTATTATTTTTTCCTTTATTCCAGCAATGTTTGCAGTTTACTTCATTGAAAGACCCTGTGTTGGAATTTGTTTTTTGCCTTGTTTTTTTATTCAATTTAACATTAAGTAATCCAAGTAATCCTAGTATCAGCAAATAATCAGATTACAGTACTTTTATCTTTTGACTTAGGTTATAAATTACATTTTAAACAGGTAATCAGTAATCTGTATGCAGTGAATACATTTCTAAAGTGACCCTCTCATATCTGTGTGTGTGTGTGTGTGTGTGTATTTTGTGTTGGTCAGATCTCTGATGGGATGGCGTTTATTGAGAGAATGAACTATATCCACAGAGACCTGCGGGCAGCCAACATCCTGGTCACCGACAACATGGTGTGTAAGATCGCTGACTTCGGCTTGGCCAGACTCATCGAGGACAACGAGTATACGGCCAGACAGGGTCAGCTACAGCAACTAGTCTGTTACTGCTTTCTATAGATACCTGTCTCTTTTGTTTCTGCTTTTTTGTCATCCATTCACTTTTCCATTGCATTTATGTGGCAGTTAAACACAGTTTTTATCTCACCTTTTATATATACTAGAGATTTATGGACAGTTGTCTCTGGGGCCCAAGCTGCTCCAATTGAAGGCAGCCAGATACTGTATGGGCCAAAGTCATATGAAGTTCACAATCTGTATAAATCTGCAAAGAAAGCAGAAAGCAATCAGATGTTACGGGAACCCAGACGAGTTTGGTAATGGTTGCATGTTTCTGTGCCATAGAATCATCATCATGCCAGCCTACCCAAAATCATAAGTGTATCCTTTTTAAAAGGTGGAATATGTGAAGTAAATACAGCATCTGGACAGACGTCACTGGAGCAGTAACTTCAGCATTCTAAATTCATCCATTATGTTTGGAGTAACCACTGGGAAATGCACATGAATGTCATTTATTTAACGTGCATAGCAGGACTAATGGATTCCCTTGTTCAGTAATGATGTGATTAATGCTTAAAGTTTAATATGAAGCATCTGTACTGTTTTTGGACCCTTGCAACAAACAGACTCAGTTGTTTTTAGGGGAGTGCTGTCCAATGTTACTTTGCAAACTTTTTCTGTAATTTATAGTAAGGTGAGGAACATGCACTGAGAGTCAGGGCTTAGAACCGGAATGAATAAATCCAGCACTTCCCAGCAGAAACAATCATTTAACATTAATTTTGTTACATTATACATATGTTTTAATACTTTGGTACTCAATTCCACAATTCCAAATGAACACTTCCGTTCAGGAACAGTTAAGGATGATACATTTTCAATTGTTTTTTGTTCCAAGCAAAACTGTGTATTTATTTATATTGTTTCCTTTTCATTCACTCATAGACTTTTAGGGAGGCCATGAAAAGGGAGTGATGTGGGCTTACTGAGAGGTTAATCCAGCTGTTCATGGAGTATTAGTCCCGAGTTGGCACACACAAAACAGCTGCTCAGATGCACAAACAGAAATCACACTTTCTTGCACTCTTTGTTAAACTGTTATACTGTACTGCTTTTATGTGGTACTTTTTTACAATGTTGTAGTTCTATTATACTGTGGCTTATGATTACTAACAGTAGCAGTAGTAGTAGAAGCATTAGTAGTACTGTTAGGACTAGTAGAGCATTACTACTGCTACCACTTATTAGTATGATTAGTAGTAGTAGTAGTAGTAGTAACAGTAGCAGTAACAGTAAGAATAGTAACAGTAATAGTAGTGGTAGTATTATTAAAGGTAGACGTAGCTTAGTAGTGTTAGTAGCATTAGTGGTAGTATAATAACAAATATTATTGTTATTATTAGTAGCAGTAACAGTAATAAGAATAGTAACAGTAATAGTAGTGGTAATAATTTTAAACATAGAAGTAGCTTAGTAGTGATAGTAGTAGTACAATTTTATTAGTAGTAGTAGTAACAGTAAGAATAGTAACAGTAATAGTAGTGGCTGTACTATTAAAACTAGAAACAGCTTAGTAGTGATAGTAGCAGCAGTAATATCAGTAGTAGTAGTATTTTTCATTATGGCTGTTGTTAAACCGTTTGCATTTCATAATAATGCCTTTTCCTCAGTATTCTGTTGTCTTTCTGGGACACTTTCTAGGTGCTAAATTCCCAATTAAATGGACAGCTCCTGAGGCGGCACTCTACGGCAAATTCAGCATTAAGTCTGACGTGTGGTCCTTCGGTATTCTGCTCACTGAACTCGTCACCAAGGGGAGAGTCCCTTACCCAGGTTAGTTAAGCAGCTACATACAGAGGCCTGGTTCAGGCATTAACACCCACCCTTAGTGCTTCAAGAATTAATTATACTTTCACACTAACTATAACTAATTTTATTATGGATTGTGGGTCTGTGTGGGTGAGTGATGAGCAGAGGTCACAGCAGCTGACAAAGTTCTTTGTTTCACTCACATACTCTTACTTTCTCTCTCTCTCTCTCTCTCTCTTTCTCTCTATTGCCCTCTTTTTTTCTTTAGTAGCAGATTAGTTGAGTCCATCTGTCTGCTGTTGTCAGATTGAGTGTGACTCTTAGTTTTGCTCCATCTCTCTCTCTCTCTCTCTCTCTCTCTCTCTCTCTCTCTCTCTCTCTCTCTCTCTCTGTCTCTCTCTCTCTCTCTCTGACACACTCCCACTCACACATCTGTCTCTTTTTGTCTCACAGTTAAGCACTCCTATAGAAACAAATGCCAAAGCACCGTCAAGCATTTCTCAATCCTCTTCTTTTTTTCTTTGTATTTTTCAATCTCTTTCTCTCTCTCTCTCTCTCGCTCTCTCTCTCTCATGTGTACTCTTAGGTATGGTGAACAGAGAGGTGTTAGAGCAGGTGGATCGTGGGTATCGTATGCCGTGTCCTCCGGCCTGTCCGGCGTCTCTGCATGAGCTGATGCTGCAGTGTTGGAGAAGAGAGCCAGATGAGAGGCCCACGTTTGACTACATAAAGGGCTTTTTAGAGGACTACTTTACTGCCACAGAGCCGCAGTACCAGCCCGAAGAGGAGCTTTAAAACTTGCAGGAACGCTGCACACATGGGTCGCTTATTCAGTAAACGATTTCCTTCTTGCTGCATCTGTAGTAAGTAAACTACCAGTGACGGCAATTTCAATGCATTTCTCTGTGCTTAAATAGCAACGGAAAACGCGTTGACTCGAAACTCACTTATAATACAAACCAAGGGGCAGTCGCTGGATTCTTTCAGCGAAGACTAATACAAAATAAGACCATGAATATAGGTCAGTTGTTCTTTCGGAGATGGTGCTAGTTCTCCAGATGGAAGAATTTCCAACATAGTTTCCAGAAAAGATGCGTGGGTGGAATTTTCACAGGCTCCTGACTGATCGTGTATGGATACCAGATAAGTCTAGGGAAAGTAACCAGAACTACTTTTTGCCGGGTCAGGGGTCAGATTTAGAAAAGTTTTTTTCCCTGTTGGCTGGAAGCCACAGATTTAACTGAACAATAGCTGGCAGGCTCCGCATATGTCAGAGAAGACATGTGCTAGTCTTCACCCTCCTAGCGTTGGGGGCATTGCTAGTGATGAGTGGGAGTTCATGTGACCCGGGATTGGGTATTTGGCCTTCCAAACTGGGTAGAAAATAAGAAATAAATAATAAAATAAAACTATAATACAAAATTATACATACATTTTCAAACAAATGGAGGGAATTCAAATGGAAAGTAATCACAAGATACTTACAAACCCAAGAAATTGTGTTAAAGATGGGCCCAACACACACTAGTTCATGTTGGAGAAAGTATGGAGCACAAATTGGAAATCATACTGTAGCCCTAAGCTAGAGATCTTTTGGAAAGATATTTTGATGCTCTTAAGAAAGTGTTTCAATGGAATAGGAGCAACCCAGGATAGCATAGAGGGGAGGGCCAAGAAATATCTCTTAGGGATATTACTTACAGTAGTACCTGAAGTGTATCACAATGAAATGGATGACACTAGACCCCCAACAAATAGCTAATGGACCCAGAAGGTGTGGGATGTTTTTACCAAATGGAGCAAATAACCTATTCATAACGATGGATATTTACTAAGCGATGGAGCCCATACGTTGATTTATTAATACTACAATTAAATATTATTATACCTATTCATTTGGCTATTATGTAGATACTCTTGTTTGTTAATGTAATTTGAAAAAAGAAAAAGAAAACCAGACTAAGGAAGAAAAAAGGAATTCAACTGAAGAAGCAGTAGTGTCAATGTTTCTATGAACATCTAGGAATCTGTAGAGTCTGTCTTTTTCACTGCATCCTGTTGCCAGGTTGTAAGTGACTTAGATCCAGAGTTACGAGGCTGTGAAGGCATGTCGAGAGTGTCGTCTCTGCCTCTCGCTGTGTTTAATCGGTTGATTCGAGATTGTTCTGAACATTTAGTGATATTGTTGGTATTATCTTGTATGCAAGTGCTTTCAAAGGTGGATTTTAGAAGATATGCAATAATTGAGAGTTAGTTAAGAGAAGTTAAGATAAGTGTTTATCTTCAGATTCTTTGTATGTAAGTGTAAGTGGTTATATAGCCATAGATTTCAAATACGGCTTGGTCATATGAGTAAAAATATGTAAAAAGTAAAAAGATGTTTTCACTACACACAATATTTATCATGATATTTTGATATGCAGACAAAATACACCAGTAGTGGCAGATTCTTAAAAACTACTAAAATTACTAAAAACTACACCCATACTGAATATTTGCAGTGTTCTTTAAGCACTGGCGATATCCACTAGATGCTCAAAAAGAATATTGTATATCACATTAACAAAATTTAGCATGATGCAACAAAATAGTGTCATATTTTCAAACATTTCATCCATAATTTATAAACATTGATTGGTGGAATTTAGTTACTGCCCAAAGGCATCTATTATAAGTGAGTATCAAGTCATTGATTTCTTTCTAAGTACATGGAAATGCTTTAGAATGACCGTCAGTGGAAATTGACCATACAGTAAAGGTGTGGCAGACAAGTTGGAGTATTCCTTTCCCATGGAGCCAACAAACCAGCCTGAGAAAGATGTGTTGGATATAGAACAATACTTAATAAGCACATTATCTCTAACCAATGAAAGCATGAACTCTTTTATAACTGGTACATTATGAAGCCAGACTGTGTCAGAGAACGTCCTTTACCTGCTCGATTACCTGCTCACAGCGTTACACACAGGTATGCACATACGCAAAGGCCACCCCTAGTCCTCGTGGGTGCTGCTGGTAAAAATATGTAAGAATATAATAGACTGGTCTGGCACATTTCTTAGCATATTTGTTTTTCTCTGCGGACACAGTGCTGGTCACTCCATCTGCTAAGAGATTTTTATATATACAGTATTAATCTTTGCTACATTTCAGCTTTTATTCAGTGTTGCTAAGGAAACTGAAAACTATTAGTTTTGTTGTTC
Source organism: Salminus brasiliensis (assembly GCF_030463535.1). Lineage (NCBI taxonomy): Eukaryota > Metazoa > Chordata > Actinopteri > Characiformes > Bryconidae > Salminus > Salminus brasiliensis. Next base: position 25,960,234 of record NC_132886.1, read on the forward strand.
ACGGTTTCAGGGCCCTACCCTGATTTTTAACCCTCTATGTTTGCGTTAACCGTCTTGCTAACTCTCCATCAAGCTTTGCTTTGACACTTAATACCTATTACCTGTTTTACCTGTCTTTCTTCTGGTTGTTCTCATGCTGTTAAAAGTCGAGTGTCTTTTAAATGCATCTAATTAGAAGTGCCATTTAAAAAACAAACAAACTGAAATGTGAAAGTGTGAAGAGGCCTGTTGATGAGACTGATCTAAAAAAAACTGAACCTGAAAGGAATCCCTGACTGTTGAGATATAATTCTTTATTTATTATTACCCAGAAATAAAATGTGTTCTTTGTTTGTTTACTCTCGTTCTTTAATCCACTGAGAATAATAGAATAGTAAAAGTCTTAATTTACCATAAATATTTCATTCAACTTTTCCAGCTTTAGCTAAAGTGTGACATCACCCAAGAGAACCATGCTACTTGTCTTATTTTCCAGTACAACCATATGACATCATCATGACAGTATCTGTTTGTAATAAGATTCTATAGTTCTTCATATAATGTCTGTTTAATGACTTTATTGGTAAAATTACAATTTGCTTAATAGGCTCCAGTATAAATGAACAACAATCCCTTAAGCTATAAAATAAATGGAAAATATAACGTTGAAGGATAATAATATTATTTTAAAAATAAAAGCACTGCCTAGTGTCCAAGCTTAATATGTTTGGATGGAAATCATCAGATAAATGTTCATGTCTAAATTGGTCACACACGTTTTTTGTAGTCCCCTCAAACCTACGTCAGAGTAATCTGTGACGCTTACTTCACAGGACAACATGTAAATAAAGTTATGGAGGAAAAAGTATGAGGAGCAACAAATTTAAATGGATATTGGGCCTGATATTTGATCAACTACAGGACTTTAAATACTTTGACATTTTGAAAACTAAAGATCTAAATGATGTTAAAGTTGAACAATCAACCCAGTAGGCCCTAGTCAAACAGGGTCTAAAATATCCCAGATAATAAGAGGTGTATTAGTACAGACATTATTTACATTCATCTAGTCAGCCAATCATGTGAAATGGTCCAGCAGCTTCCGGTAGTGTTCACATCAACCATCAGAATAAGTGCTAATTTCCTGGGATTTTCAGCAGTCAGACTGGTTTGAGCTGACAGAGAGGCAACAGATAATCGCTCTGTACAACTGTGGTGAGCAGAAAAGCATCTTAGCTCGCACAACTCATTGATCCTTGAGGGAGATGGTCTACAACAGCGGAAGACTATGTCAGGTTCCACTCCACTCTACCAAGAACAGAAAGCTGCAGGCTGCAGTCGGCACAAGCTCACCAAAGCTGGACAGGTAAAGACTGGTCTGACGGACCTCAATTGTTGCTGAGGCACACAAATGGTTGGGTCAGCAGCATGAAAATCGATGGACTCCACCTTGGTGGAGATGGTGTGAGAGTTTAGGGAATGTTTTCTCTGCACACTTTGGGCAGGTTAATACCAATCATTGCTTGAATTCCACAGCCCTGTTTGAGAATTGTTGCTGACCATGTGCATCCCTTCCCCTTCATGATCACAATTGACCTTCTAAAAAGCTACTTCAGCATAATTATGTCTCAAAGCAGAAGTGGTCTCATACTGGTTTCATGAACATGAACATGAGTTCTGTGCTCTTCAGTGGCCTTCCCAGTCACTAGTTCTGAATCCTGTATGGAACTGGTAGGCTCAGCTTTTTTCATGGACCTTTAACCTGTAGATTCATTGACATACCTGTCTGTGAAGTGTGCTTGGTAGTGATTACTCTGGGGTAGGTTTTTGTGGAGCATAGAAAAGTGTAGCCCAGGGGCCCATGACCTAGGACCTAGGTAATCCAGCCCTTTGGGATGTGGAACACTTAAGAGAACTGGTAGACTGGTGCAGACCAAAGATCATCTGGTACATAGCACAAAAAAGCACCTGGATTTTTGTTTGTTGTTATTTTTACATGTAAACATTTGAAGGCCTACATAAAGGTGGGCCTTATGCCGTTATTTCACCGTATCGTGATATTGTGCATATATATCAACTGCGTGTTTCTTTCCAAACAGTGAAACTAGTCTGGTTTGATTGGATGTCGTGCAGCACATTGGGAATAACAGTCACTGTATGAAGTATGGGAGAGTATGAGTATGTCTGTGATTACTTATATTATTATAAATACAGTGTATCATGAAAATACCATATCTCCCACCTCTAGTCCTACAACATTTATTTATTTATTGTATTGTCTTTTTTATTTTTATTTTTTATATATATTACTTATTTATTTATATATATTTTTTATTATTATTATTATTTTTATATCTTTATGAAGCCATGCAATTACTTGTTTGCCTCTTTTACTTGCCCAATGACATTCTTATTCAATCTTCCTTACTGTAAAGGGCTGGATTATCTAGGGCCTAGGTCATGGGCCCCTGGGCTACACTTTTGTATGCTCCCAAAAATGTACGCTACCCCAGAGTAATCATTAATCATTAATAATTACCAAGCACACTTCTTAGACAGGTATATCAATGAAGCTACAGGTTAAAGGTCCAGGAAAAAAAAGCTAAGCCTACCAAAGATCTAATGTAGTGACATTTGATTAGCTGAAGGATCTCAAGCCAGATCTTGAGGATGTCTGATTATCCCCTGCCAATGTGCCCTGTGGAGAAGCTCGGTGTGGGTGAAGCCCCGCCCCTGCTTTAGGAAGGGGGCGGGGTCTTCAGGGAGAAACAGAAACAGGCTAGCTAGCACTAAGTTAGTTAACTAACTACTTACTTCCCTTCCAGACTTCGGACTAACGACAAGATGTCAAAAGGCAAAATTACTAAGCTGACAGTGAGCGACGTGAGATTTCCCACGTCTCTGGAGCAGCACGGATCAGACGCGATGGTGTGTAACCTGCAGCACTGCAGCTTTCTAACACCTGCTGCAGATTCAGCAGGATACACTCGCGTTTCCTCATAGACACACACACACAGATACACTGACATGCTGGCTAGCTAACTAGCTATTAGCCGTGTCCACTAGCTATACATGTTGTTGGTATAATATGAGATCAGAGACTGTAAATGTGTTCAACTGCCGGACAGGACCCTGTAGCTAATCATGTGACCGATCCACCTGATCCACAGCACACTGACCCGGACTACTCCGTGGCCTATGTTGTTATTGAAGCTGACGAGGGGCTGAAAGGCTACGGGATCACATTCACTGTAGGAAGAGGGACGGAAATCGGTGAGTGTTAATGCTGCTGAGTAATATTAATCCCCTCAGAGCATAATTATCCGTCTCTGGACCCTGGCAGTCTCGTGGTTTGCTCTGTTAGTGGGCGGTCCAGTCCGCACTGATCCTCTTTTGGCACCGGCAGTGGCAAGAATGCGCCACCTCGTGGTTAACACGTGGCAGGCAAGGCTGGCAATGTAAACAAATATGCAAAAAGTGCAATAAGTAGCTACCCTTTCCAATGATGAGTCACCACTGATACTGCAGTTTACTTACTTAGTCTAATGCTAGGCTTAATCCAAGTTCTAGATACACTATACAACAATATATCTCAATATATAAAGATATATAACAATATATAAAGATATATCTATCTTATGCTTAGTGCTCTGTTCTGCTCTGCTTATACACAGCTCGTAAAATCTCCATATAAATGAGGTGAATGAAGGTTAGAGAGGTATGAACCTTCCCAGCAGGGGAACTGTGCTCTCTGGAGTGATGGAAGGATCCAGAGTATCCAAGACACCCAATATCAGGACCGGGTCTGACTGATGCTCTTGTGGCAGGATGCAGTCAAATCCTCACAGCAATGTTCTAACATCTAGTGTAAAGCCTTAAGCAGAAGAGCAGAGGCTGTTGCTTCAATGAAGTGGGAACAAAGTCCCTATTAATACACTTGATATCAGTAGTAATGTTGATTGGGGGGGGTCTACAAACTTTTGGACATGTTGTATGTGTGCAGTTTTTATTTGGGTTGGATTGATTCAGCTCTCGCTCTCTCTCTTTTTAGTTGTGTGTGCTGTAGAAGCCTTGTCTACACTGGTGATCGGTAAGACACTGGAGGAGATAGTGAGTGATTTCAGGGGTTTCTACAGGCTCCTGACCAGTGATGGTCAGATGAGATGGGTACGTCAACGAAAACACTGCATTTAACCTCTTAAACACACAGCGGCTTATTACACACTATGGTGTATTACTCAGTAACTACAGGGACTTCTGTATAAACTGGTGGGGCTATTCTCTGGTAATAGACAACTGGGTTGTCTGATATGTGAGTTGTGGGCAGGTGCTGATATTCAGTATCTGATGATGCCGATACATAATTTGGATCCATATGGATTAGTATTACAGAAAACATGGATTTGTAGAGGGTTAACTACATATATTTCTTTAATCCTAGCATCACCGGAGTACAATAAATATGTCATATTAATTAGAAAAATTGGCCTAATCTATCTAATCTGATGCCAATATTTTTTAAACCATTATTTCCCATTTTGATATCGATATAACTGTACATTCCTAGGTAGATCCGCTTGGCTTGTATATTTACTGCTTGTACACTGTTCTCTCAATGACAGATCGGGCCCGAGAAAGGAGTTATCCATCTGGCAACTGCAGCCATCCTCAATGCTATCTGGGACATGTGGGCACGTGCAGAGGGCAAGGTGAAACACACTAACACACAACACTTCTATGGTTTGTGCTTGAAAGTTTAGGGTCATTTAGGGTCCGTTTTTACTGGTGTACCAAAATGAATCCCTGAGTGATTGGAATCAGGGAATATATGCAGAGACGGCCAGGGCTTGATCTGAGAAGAATAGAAGGAGGTTCAATTAGATTCAATCCCTCTCCAAAAACAAAGTGCAAACTGCCCTCCTCTATTTGTAAATCACCTGGGATTATTATTAGGAATACTTTAACACCATGTGTCAAGATTTGGGTTGTAGAAGGGCAGTGATGGCTCAGCGGTTAGAGCGCCGGGATATCGATAACAGGGTTCGATTCCTGGGCTCGGCAAGCTGCCACTGTTGGGCCATACCTTTACCCTCTCTGCTCCACGGGTGCTGGAGTTGGCTGCCCACCGCTCTGGGTGTGTGTGTGTACTCACTAACATGTGTGTGTGTGAGTGTGTGTTCACTACCAGATGGGTTAAATGCGGAGGACACATTTCGCTGTACAGTGTACACTGTACAGTGTACACTGTACAGCGAAATGTGTCCTCCGCATTTAACCCATCAATACGTGCACCTTTAATTTAAGATTTACTCACCTAGTTGCTTTGGATGTATTGGGAGTGCCAATGCTCCCATCCGGTCCTTAGATTCCACCATTCCCACCATTCCGCATGTAGCATTAAGCATAAAAACTTGGAAGTGCATGATAAACCTTGTCAAGCTGAATACAGAATACAGAACTCATCGCCTTATATGAAACTAACTGTAATTTAGAGATGGGCAGTATCCACTTTTTTTATACCGCCATACCTTCTCCAACTATTACTGTGGTAGCGCAGATGTTTCTCTGTATCTCATCCTGCGTTACTTCAACCCATAAAATGTTGAAATACTAAGTATAGTTTGCTCATATGGTGACAAACTAAGTGAAAAATGTGCAAAATGTTTAAACCGCTCTGAATCCGCAGGGAGAACCTGGTTGGCATTAGCCAGGTTAGCATGATAACAGTCTGCTCTCCACAAGATAAAATTCAAGTCAGAAACCCCACTTAAAAACGTTTAGGCGAGAATGACTCGAGAATGAGCTCGAGCTACTGCTGTTGAAAGAACCGAAAGCTTTAGTTTTCTCCAGCAATGGTGGATCTGCAGAAAATTACTACATTAAATATTAATTTGAAATATTGGCCAAATCTATCTGATGCCAGTATTTGTTAAACCATTATTTCCAGTTTAAAAAGGCTTGGCTCATATATTTACTGCTTCTATACTGTTCACTCAATGACAGTCAGAATAGCCGCTGCGCTGGTGCTACTATCTAGGCCCTATATAGTACCACCAGCGCAGTTGCTATTCTGACTAACTGCTGCCTCACAGACACAAGTGTTAAAGATAAAAGCTTGTGTCCGACTGATGTTATAGTGACAGAAAGCCAGAATATGCAGAGTGTGTGGTGTTTGGACCTGTATCTGCCCAGCTAGGCTAAGATAAGTTAGCTGGCAGGCTAAACACACCTCAGCACAGTGTGGCTCTCTTAAGTAAATGCACATGGCTGTTTACTAGATAGACCCAGAACAGAACTTTGACATGTAACCCATGTGACCCTCATGGGCACTGATAACTATCCCGGTCATGCTGCTAGCCATCGGCAGCCAGGGTCCAGAGAGAGCACAATTGGAGACTGGCCGATGCTTCCCTCCAGGCACCTTGGCTGCCCGGTGATATTGCAAATATGGGAGAAAATGGTTAAAACAAAAAAAAAAACATGGACATTTTTTCATTTCCATACATTTCATGCACCTAATACTTTTCACCCCTTTTCTCTACAGCCCCTGTGGAAGCTCCTAGTTGACATGGTAAGATCAACAGACCCTATAGCCTAATGCCAGTGCAGTGTTCAGCATTTCAGGCCTTGCTTCCGTGACCCTGTAAGACACTGGAAAAGGCCCAAAACAGGTTTGCGTGTATGTGTCCACAGGAACCCAGACAGCTCGTCCGCTGTATAGATTTTAGATACATCACTGACGCTCTGACCGAGCAGGAAGCTTTAGGTGAGCTCATTATTATTAATAGACAATTAAATGGTGGTTTTCCCAGCACTCTTCATCAGCTTACAAATGTCTTGTGTTTCTGGGAAACAGATATACTGGAGAAAGCCAAAGAGGGAAAGCAGCAGAGAGGTAGGAAGCCACCTACAGACACTTAGTTGACCAAAATTGGTCCCTGTCTTTTAGGACACTGTTACATACAATCAGGTTCAGGGATTAAAGGTATAATTACATAGTTCCTCCATTGTCCAAGACTTGGACGTAATTGGACAATTGACTAATGAGCAGTTTAATGGTCAGATGTGGTCTGTTCCCTTAATTTCATGGAATGAAGGAGATAAAATGAGATGCACAGCCAAGGCTGGCTGTAAATAGACCTGAGTCACTGATGTTTACGGGGGGTCCGACTGTTTTCCTTGAATTATAGAGCTATACTTCCAGCTCAGAATCAGTCCAGTGCTGCAAAAATGCATGGTAGGATGGTGTTTTACAGCACAGTTAGCGACTCAAAAACATGCTGTAAAAGCAACCCAAGAGCTTCTTAAGGCAAATAAATGAAACATTCTTAAATGGTCAAGGGAATCTCATCTCAACCCAACTAAGCAGCTTTTTACTCACTGAAGACAAAACTGAAGGCAGAAAGACCCACAAACAAGCAGTTAGGGCCTGTCAAAGCATCTCAATGTAGGCAACTCAGCATTTGGTGATGTTGAGGGGTTCCAGACTTCAGGCAGTCATTGACGGCAAAGGATCTGTGCCCAAGTATTAAAAACAACCTACCTTTGAAAAAGTGAAATCGGAGGACTGTGTGAAAATGACTGTAATTGCTAAATGGTTGGTGCAGTATTTTTATTAAAGCCTTAAAATTAAAGCTGAACACTTCAGTTACATTTTCAAGTCATAACATTTAATTCTGTGATTTTTATGGCACTACAGTCTCCAGCAATACTCTGAAAAACGTAGAATAATAGATCAGTGAGTACTGCAGGTCTCTTGTTACTAAGTAATAGACAGAGGAAGGTTAGCAATTGTGAATAGCAGCCGCTGCACCAATGAATACACAGCTACATTTATCAGACTCTCTCAAGTCTGGCAAAAAAAGAACACCTGAACAGTTAAAAAACTGAAACAAGTTTACTGTCTGTTGGTAAAACATTTTGTATGTACATTTTAGCTGCTGCTCTTATGCAGAGCCACTTACAAGGTTAGTCGTATTTCAGAGGTGGGCCAATGTAGTGTTAAGGAGTCTTGCCCAAGGACCCTTATTGGTGTAGCTGTCACCAGGCCGGGAATCAAACCCCAGTCTCACATGCTGCTCAGGTGGGATTTGAACCACGCACCTTCAGGTGGGAGGGACATGTGTTCACAGTTAGCCACAAGTGACCACCCTCACTGGCATGTAGTAAGGTCCTCCATGGTGCCACACCAAACACATTAAGTCAGTTCAGGTGGGATTCAAACCTAGCACCTTCACATTAGGAGGGACATTCTATTTTTATGATGTCTGCAACATTTATTGGATTCATGGGTTTTATCATTGTTTAGTAAACTAAACAGTCCCTCCACATATTTCTTATCATACAGTCATGCAAATTCAGCCAGCTTTGTCCAACGCACCTAAGTTTCCATGTCAAATATGTACATTATGTACTATACACTGATCGGCCATAACATTAGCACTACTCACTGGCAAAGTGAAAAACATTGCTTATTATTTATACTGGAGTCTGGGGTGGGCTATATTAGGCAGCAAGCGAGCAGTCAGTTCACTGGGTCAGAGCATCTCCAAAACATCAGGCAGGTCTTTTGGAGGTTTTCTGGTATGCAGTGGTCAGTACCAACCAAAAGGAGTCCAAGGAAGGACAAGCGATGAACCGGTGAGAAGGTCATGGGCAGCTTAGCTGATCACTTATTACTGTAATATGATATTTATTTTGCATGTGACCACACTGTTAGGATAGCTGAGTAGCACGGAACAGCCGCACAGTAGTTCCTTGTCTTTTGGTGGAATTCAGCTTTTGGCTGTTCTAATTGTCTAGCACTTTTCAGGAATGTGGGCTGTCAGGTTGGACTCTGAATTCAGACCCAGGGGAGTGAAGTGGTGTAATGTGGGTGAAAGGTCATGCATTTTGGCTAAACACTCGCTCTGTAATGTTAACACGCCATCTGATCTTAAGTGAGACATCAGTTTGCTTGGACTTGCTTACTAAACAGTTTCTACTAATATCAGTAAGTAAACTGTAAGGAACTGTTGTCTGTCTGATGACATGCATGTATATAAAGTTTTCGGAACAGTGTGATCATCTGCACCTAACAATGTTGTGACCCCATGCCATGTGACCTGTTTGACCCCTGCAGAGGAGCAAATGCTAAAGGAAGGGTATCCAGCCTACACTACCTCCTGTGCCTGGCTAGGCTACTCAGATGAACAGCTCACAAAGGTGTGTTTGTGTTTTAAAAAAAGAATTTAATAGTTTTTATTAGAAACATTAGGATCTGTATCACTGTTAATATTTTGGTTGTAAATATGTTTTAAATTGATTACACAAAAAAAATGATTGATTAAAAAAATAATTTATTTTTATACAAAATTCATGAATCAAAATGATTTTCCAAACTTGAACTCCAAAATATTGCAACTGGGTCATTCTATAGAAGTCTCCATTGTTGTATCCCTAGTCTTTATAAATATATTATATCTGACAAAAACACTTTAGACTTACAGTTTGTTTATATTTTAAAATAATTAATAAATAATTATATTATTTGAACATAACAACACATCAATATTTGCTTTTAATTAATTATGCAGAATTCTAAATATTTTTAAATCAAAACCATTTTTCTGCCATTTAAACTGTAATAACATATGGATGACTGTAACTATTAATTATCAACATGGCTATCAAGTCTGATATAAGTAACATGAAAAAAATGAATTGCCAAATAAATATCATAAAAAATATTATTAATAATTAAAATTAATATTAATCATATTTTTATTAACTTATATAATAAAAGCAGTGAAACCCTGGTGCTTATGTCACTGATGTTACTGTGAAAGATTAATATAATTTTGAATTTTTTTAAATGTCTTAAATAATTTTATACTTTATAAAGGCTTTGTCATTATGAATTAAAAATAAATAAATAAAAACTCTTGCATCATTTAAAAATAAATGACATTAAGTGATTATTCAATTCAATTAATTTTTTTTTATATAGGACTTTTCACTACGAAAGTTGTTTTAAAGCAGCTTTACAAAGATCCGAGCCTCCTTTAAATAAGCCAAGAGCAACAGTGGTAGTGAAAAATTTCCTCAGATCAAGAGAAAGAAACCCTCAGAGGACCCATCCTCCTCTGGTCGACACCGAATAGCTAGATAAAGAGCAAAACAGGAAAAAAACATTGACAAAAGAGAAAATATTAAATGACTGACAACATATGGTTTAATGCCATGCAGCAGCAATTTTCATAGAAATTGTCACTGGCATGTCCTCAGTCTAAACATTTGCATGGTTATTAATGTGTATTCATACAGCAATGGCTTTTAAAACAGGGTCCAAGTTTAAAAAACTGCCATTTCTCTAGAATGGCCCAGCTGATCCATTGAATATTGCATGTATTTAACTTTATTTGGCCTCTAAGATATGAAGAGTTTGTGGTCTTGTGTAGATAAAATATCAATAAAGAAAAGAAAAATAAAACAAAAAACATTGGCATTTATTTCTGATGCAAAAAGCTCATACTGTAAAGTGAAACTAGTAAAAAAAAAAAAAGTAGTTCCACTAGCTTAGGCTAAGGCTTGCATTGTTGATACTCAACAACTGGTGGTCAGCAGGATGCTACAGGTAAGGTAAGGCTACTACAGGTAATAGTATGAGTAGCATTCTGCAATGTGTGTGTGTGAGGTCAGGTTAGGTAACTGTTTGCCTGTGTGCATGCTTGCATAGCTGTGTTCTGCAGCACTGGCTGAAGGATGGACCAGGTTCAAAGTGAAAGTGGGTGCAGATCTGCAGGATGACATTCGTAGATGCAGCCTCATTCGGAAGATGATTGGTCCAGAGAAAACCCTGGTAATTTAGTCAAGCTTTATGACTGAACCCAAAAATACTGCAGTCATTCGAACACCTTGTGATCATGAAAGTGCTGGGTAATGTTGGTATCTCCACTGTCAGATGATTGACGCTAACCAGCGATGGGACGTTGCCGAGGCCATTTCTTGGGTAACCAAGTTAGCAGAGTTTCGTCCACTGTGGATTGAGGAACCCACCTGTCCTGATGATATCCTTGGCCATGCAGCCATCTCCAAGGTAGGGGACGTGTTCGCAGTAAGCCAGTATATCAGTTTGGATTTTGAACACCACAGCACAAAATATAGGGTCAGATACAGGTTTAATTATTATGATTTAAATTAATATGCCAAATTTGTAGGCTACAGTGTGCAAAGTTTCCTTCGTTAGTTCCTTAAACTGCAGCTACAAGACTAACGTAGCCAAGAACTTAAAGCATGAGTAAGCTCAAAATATATATTTCTACTAACTACTACTACTACTAACTACTATCTACTAACATTTCACAGATGTATTCCTTGTAGCATTTGGTTAAAACAAGGTCTTTTGCCAAAAATAACCATTTATTGTCGATAATTGACACTTTTGCTGTTCCAAACCTGGCTAGTGCGCCCCCTAGTGGTTAAGAATTCAGTTCTGCTGTCTGTAACTTCACCTCAATTGATGATGGAATAGTGAGGATTTTTTTGGCGGCCTTCCGAATGTTGACATTCCCAATGGTGGCCACAGCAATGCACAAAGCAGAAAAGTCTGTTTGGCTCCTTACTACCCCCCACCTCCACACCCTTGCTTTCTGCATTTTTCAGATGTGTTGCGAGGGTGAGAGACCCGCTGATAATGAGAGTGGGTGTGCTCTTTAAGAAGGGAGATACCAATAGCTGTGCATTATGATATTTATCGTTATTATGATGAATTACAGTATTCTTCTCATGGACAATGTGAACAATTCTACCACACTGACCAACTACATGTTTCATTACAAAGTGAGCATCATTATTCCTGGTTAACTGGATTGAGTGCAGTGCAGTGCAGTGCAGTGTGTTAAAGACTGAATAATTTGTCCACTGGTTCTTTCTCACCCAATCCCACTTATGAGAGGTCAGAAAAAATAACTACTGAGATGTAGTGCATTGGGAAAATCTTGAAGTATCATTATGCCATATTGCCCATCCCATGTACAGCCCATCAGTTAGCATTGAGCAAACTGCATTCCCAAATCCTCACTGGAGTCAAAATAGTGAGTTGCTCATTTTGTGGACACTGGATGAACTGGGTCGTTATTTTTTATAGTTTAACAGTACATAACAGTGTCAGAACCCAAACAATGAAGACTTTTATTAAATTGTTTGTTATTAGCGTTTGGTGTAACAACACCTCCTTCCCTGTGGCAGACTAGGGTTCAATTCCCCAGCCAGACAAGCAAACCACACTACACCAATAAGAGTCCTTGGGTTCTACAATCAGATAAAAGTCCTCCCACAACTCCACTTTCTCCTACCTGTGTATCATAATTCAAGTGTAAGTTGCTCTGGATGAGAGCATAGACTAAATGCTGTACATTTAAAAAAGTTCTAACAAAAAAATAAAAGTGTATCTTTAAAACTTAACATAAGGTTGATTTAGCGGCTGTTTGATAAAATGCAGTACTCCTAAAAATGTGGATTCATACAGCAATGAGTCAGAGGTTAAAAAGACATTTTGCCATTTCAAAAATGCCATTTCTGTAGAATGAACCATCTAATCCATTCGATTTTGTATGTATTTAAAGTAAGTTACAATACATAAAATAATCTCTTTCATGATGCTAAAGTACACTACCCTACACTGATAGTGTCTAGTGAAAAACTGCTAACATGACATTCACCTACCTGTGAAACATGACTTTATTATTTCTTTTACCAAATTATGTGTAAAATGAATAACTAACGTAAAAACATACATTATATCAAATGATTATTATTTATATGGCTTTTTTAATATTCTCAGTTCGCATATGCTTGTACAGGTTGTTTGTGGAGGCTGATATGAAATTTTTACTTTGCCTAGTCCTAAAGGAGCCGGCTTCCGCCGATCAACCATCAATCAGCTCCTGGAGCCGGATAGTTTACAGCTTAACACAGCTTGAGGCAAGCATGTGATGATTTAGGAGGACAGTTTACACGTTCCTAAGCTTCCAATAATTATTAGCTATATTATCATAGCTCCAGTACAAAGGAAGAAACTACAGAAAGTATGAGGAAAAGGGGGTAAGTAAATTATGCATAAAATGCGTAAATTAAATTTTCCAATGAATTCTCTCTGTTTCAGGCTCTTGCACCTTTGGGTATTGGAGTTGCCACAGGAGAACAGGTAAATCAAGGTAGTTTTAACTGTTGCACGCCTAACATGAATTTATTTATTTGACTAACTGTGTGTGTGCCTGTGTTTGTACGTCAGTGCCATAACAGGGTGATGTTTAAGCAGTTTCTGCAGGCCTCGGCTCTGCAGTTTGTTCAGATTGACAGCTGTAGAGTGGGCAGCGTCAACGAGAACCTTGCCACCATACTGATGGCAGCCAAATTCAATGGTGAGCTCGGGTGTATGTGCGTTTTAGAGATTGTATTAAGGACTGCAGGTTCGCTCCTGCTGGGAATATGAGTGTGGTTACCTTAGTTCCCGCTAAACGTGATGTGTTGATGTAGAGTAAAACTGGGTGTTTGGATGTTTGTAACGCTGCATTTGTTGGCAGTTCCTGTGTGTCCTCATGCTGGTGGAGTGGGACTCTGTGAGCTTGTTCAGCATCTCATAATTTTTGACTACATCTCAGTATCTGCTTGCTTGGATAACAGGTGAGAACGATGCTTTTCTTTTTCATGTCCCTGTATTTGAAGATAGTGCTTCCCAGGTGAAAATGTAGACTATGTTCACATGACAAAGCTGTGAAAAGGTGCCAAAGAATGCACGATGTATAAATAGTAAATGTGTGACTTTGTGGTACAAAGAAAATGTTTAGATGCCTTTTTAAAAGCCTGTTTACACTATTTGAACAGATGTTTTTTTATGATGATGAAAATGATATGTGGTTACATCACTGTGACTGCTCATAGCATAGCTTTGTTTTTAGCACCGTGATGAGAACATTATTTTTTGGCAAATACTCCCGGGTCACCAGATTGCTAGTGGTGGGAGATGAGAGGATGGGCCCCATCAGCTAGAGTTCAGCTTTTAGCTGACACTAGTGGGGCTTTTCCCAGCTGTTAGTTTGGAGAAACAGCTGATTCATGGTCATGCAACCTTAATAAGAAAGTCAGGTCCATGTATTTTTCCCCCAAAATTTAAGTTTCATAGCTGATGTCTTTAACAAAAAGACAAAGCACATCACTGTATACTGTTTAACTGTGAAGGGACCGGTTTCTCAAAAGCTGATCCTAGGCTTCCAATCATCTTAACATGCAAGAGTGAATGTTAAGTGATGCTTGCTTGACTATGGAAGAATCACCTTCATGCAACAAAGCTTTTGGGGAACCCAGCAAAGAGCAGGTTAACACCAAACTGAATGACGCATTTAAATAAAGCCCTCATCTAATGTTTTATGCCAACAGCCACTCAAGAACTTCACCTGGGAAGCCCCACTATGCCTTAACTGTCTGGCTAAGAATGAATAGGAAGAGACTTTGGCAATAGTGAATATTTTGATATTTGCAGTTGACAGGATTTGTAATGTTTTTCTGTTAATGTGCTGATAAGAACTAGAAATTATTTGCTCCGTGATTTGTAACATTCTAATATATCTGATGTTCTGTAAGGATGTGTGAATTTGTGGACCACCTTCATGAGCATTTCAAAAGCCCCACTGTGATCAGAAACGCCCACTACATGCCTCCTAAGGTAAGTCTTCAAATTATTTTCAAACACAGTTAGCTATTAACGGCCTATTAGAAGCCTATTAGAAATAAATAACAAAACGGCACATGAATAAAACATTTTACAGCTTCTTCAGAATGAGCCTGTGATCATTCCATCCAAAAGACAGCAAGAGGTTTTAAAAGGGGTCAGTTAAATCGTAACCGTACTGCTAAACTCAACGTTCGCACATTCCATGCGTCTCAACAGGATCCTGGATATTCAACTGAAATGTTTGACGAGTCCGTGCAGAAGCACCTGTTTCCTCATGGAGAGGTGTGGAGATCAATTCTGGAGAAGAATCAATCTTAACACTTGAAATCTGACTGACTACAAGCTAACCACTGAAACAATGAATCATAGCCTTCGCAACTTGATCCTGTAGTTTTGTCAGTGTGTTTCTTTGCCTCTAACAAACTAATTTCAGTGAAATTTAATTTTGTACTGTAATTCTTGTTTAAGGAGACTTTGCTATCTGTTAATGATAAAAGGTGATAAGGGACATAAGACTTTATTTTGTAGAACTTATTTTTACTTAAGGATTTGTAACATCAAGATTTTTCACTTTTCCAAATAAATTTCACTTTTAATCTGAAGCCGTTTGTTCATTTTTAAGTGGTCAACTTTTACTGTCAGACATTTTCTGTGAAAATATTAGTACTTTGCAAAATAGTTTTAATTAGAAAATGTTTTTTATTTTAAGCATACATTTTTCAAAACCTGGACAACAATACAATGATAAAACCAAATGTAACGTACATTAGTACAAAAGTATTTACATTCTTTTTTTAACACAAATATCACGCACACAAGATATTACCCCTTCAGATCAAGAGGCTGTGGTGTTCAAACTGCCATTTGCATCTTGATAGTGGGGTAGGGATCATAGTCACAGATCTCAAAATCCTCAGCTGTGAAATCATCAATGCATTCCACAGTGCGACGGATCCTCAGTTTGGGGAAAGGGCGAGGCTCCCTCTGAAGCTGTAGAATCAAAATTAAACTGTTAGCAGGAGCATTAACGAACACACACAAATCCATCTGTATTATATACACACAACATACCTGCACTTTCAGAGGTTCAATGTGATTAAGGTAGATGTGGGCATCCCCAAGAGTATGTACGAAATCACCAGGCTAGAATAGAGAAAAGCACAGTCAATACAAGGACATACCTCAACTACACAACAGGGCCGGAACGACCTGTCGGTGGTGCTTTGGCTGCTGTTCTTATAACTCATACAAGGAACCAAAACCGATCAGTTTAAGAGCAACAGTGTTGCTGCTACACTAGAAAGCAATGAAGTCGGGAGCATTACATAGAAAAGAAGACGAAGACAGGGTTTGTGTTCTGAAGTACTTTAACACGCCAGACAGGTTATACATTACAGTACATAGAAAACAAGATAAGAAGCAATATTTGACATAATATGGACAAGGAGGTGATGTTAAATGTTATCAGCTCCACCATATAGGAGCACTTTGTAGTTGTATAATTCCAGACTGTGGTCCATCTGTTTCTCTGCATACTTCGTTAGCCTCCTTTTTTAGCACTGTAGTGACACTGACATGGTGGTGGTGTGTTAGTGTGTTGCGCTGGTGGTACAAGTGGGTCAGACACAGCTAGAGAACAGTCCAACAAGCAGAAACATCCAGCCAACAGCGTCCTGTGAGCACTGATGGAGGACTAGAGGACGACCAACACAAACTGTGCAGCAACGGTTTGCTGAGAATGACCCACCACCCAAATAAAACCTGCTCTGTGGTGGTGCTGTGGGGTCTTGACCATTGTGGAACAGAGTGAAGGGAGGCTAACAAAGTAGGCAGAGAAACATGTGGACTACAGTCCGGAATTATAGAACCACAAAGTGCTCCTATAAGGTAGAGTGTTAATGGTGTTAATCAGTATGGTGCACATTACCTTGAGTCCTGTGATGTGTGCGATCATGTATGTCAGTAGAGCATAGCTGGCGATATTGAAGGGCACACCCAGACCGATATCTCCTGAGCGCTGGTATAATTGGCAAGACAGTTCGCCATCTGAGACATAGAACTGGCACAGAGCATGACAGGGTGGAAGAGCCATCAGAGGCATATCTGAAAAGGAGGAAGAGGCAGGGTACAACTGTAAAACAGGGACTTTGTCACTACTTTGCTGGGGTGTTTTGTTCATTCTAACTTGTTTAGAAACTACATATAGTGAAATAGGGTATTTTAAACATCTTTGCCAGATAGCTACTCTTCTTTGTACTACTCATAATCAGTGATGAGCTCTGGTTTGGTCTTGTGCACTGCATGCATTTTTTCCAATACCTTTAGGGTTCCAAGCACACATAATGATCCTCCTGTCCTCTGGGTTGGACTTGATGGTGTCAATGACTTTCTGCAACTGGTCAACACCTTGCCCGGAGTAATCTAATAATGAGACATTAAAAAGAGCATTTAAACAATTATCTATTACTTAACAAATGCAGTGATTTGTCACCGCTGACTCTTGTGATCCTTTATATCAGCCTGATTACACCATCTACATCCTTCAGCCACTAAGTAGATTGAAATGCCTCAACTTTATTGATCTGAAAGCTGGACAACACTGGACAGCTGGCTCGATGGGTACTGTGATTAAGCAGTGACGCCAAGCTAGCAAGAATGAAATTTGTCTTGTGTAGTAAGGTTTCATGCTTATATATCTTTATATACCGTCTTCTGTCCCAATCATATTAACTGGAGCCTGTACATCATAGGACATACTCTTGTTTCAGTTGGCAAATATCATTTGGAGAATTCTTTCCTATGGAGTGTTATGCAGTATCTTTACTGCAGTCTTTATCTGCACTTCTGCAAATACCAGACCTACCTGTGTGCATGTCTTTATATTCAGCACCAAAGTGCCGCCATTGGAAACCATATACAGGGCCTAGATCACCCTCCTCACGCTCAGTAAATCCACTCTTATCCAGGAAGTCCCGCGAGCCGTTTGCATCCCAGATCTTCACGCCTTTCTCAGAAAGCTCTTTTGCATTTGTTGAACCCTGCAAGATAACCAACTATTGTTAAATGGCTTGGGCTTGTCTCCATACCTCACATTCCCAATTCTTCATCAGTATTCATGTATTTCCATAATGCATTCTGACAAAAAGCTGACTTAGGCTAAACCCAATCAGAACCTTCCCCTTATTTACTGTTGTTTCCTTCCTGTTTTGAATGTAGCGCAATGATTGTGAATGATGGTGGAAAGTCTGATCATTAGAAGATGGCAAGTTTGATCCCCTGTGATGCCACAGCCATCCATTGCTGGGAGTCCCAGAGACAGTTCAAAAGCGAGACGAAGTTCACTGGTTTCATGTCACTCGTACGAGGCACATGCTAGCCCTCACCCTCCCAGCACTGGTGACACGGTGTGATGGGGGCTGTCTCGGCTAGCAGCAGGGAATCGGAAATGACCAAATTAGGAAGACAGACAAAACCCAGCTCTGAAACAGCCCTGAACTCAGATGCCAAGCTGGCCATAATCAGGACTAAGGAATACTTGGAGTACTTAGCACAGAGTGGTGATTATGCTAAATACTCTTAAGTATCCCTTAGACACGATTATGGCCAGCTTGGCATCTGAATTTGTTTTTCTCCCTTGTTTGTGCTTTTCCCCGAAGCACAAAGAGCACAGTCACTGCTCAGTGGGCTGCCATGTCATATGTGCAATGTCATCATTTCAGAAAGATGCCTTAGGTTTTCTTTTCCTAACAAAATCTTACATTAACCAGTAATGTAACCAGATTTAATTCAGCTGAATAATGCATGTTACTTCATGAGGTATTTAGCCAAGTTTAAATAAACAAACTGTTTTACAGTATTTTACAGTATGACATTATTTTGAGGGAGGGGAAAATACATATTTATTTTTCCTAGTATATTTTTTTTTTACATTTTGTACAACTTACCTTTATGAACCACAACAGCTCCTCCAGAATACCCTTCCAGAAGACTCTCTTTGTGGTGAGCAGAGGGAACTGATCTGCACAGGGTCAACAGGGGGAGGGCTGGGTTACAAAACAAGCACTGTTGGCGGGATCTCTCTCTCTCTCTCTCTCTCTCTCACACACACACACACACACACACACACACACACAGGAAGCTGACAAGCTAACGTTTCACACAAAACCACATACATTCAGAATAAACAAGGTTACTATGAGCTAGTATGTCCAAACTAGCTAGAGTCACCCTGTGATATTATCTATATTAGCTAGCTGGATACATGAAGTCGTCGTGGACCAGCTAGCTAACTAACTAACATGGTGAGGGAAATGAACGACTCCAGCTGATACTCTGGAAACGTCAAGAAAGGCCTTGTGAAAACAGCTAAACCACCACTTTCCATGTTCAGAACCTGAGCTTGTGTAGGTTAGCTAACTAACCCAGCTGTTAAGACTGCTGTTCAGAGACCTGCAGTGCAGCTAGCTATAGCTCCAACCCACAGCACTCATGCTGCAGTGAGACCCACCTCTGAGGCTGTATCTCGCCTGTAAGCCGAACACAGACACGACCCCTGTTCCTGTCCGGTCTCCTTTCTTCACTCCATTTTGTAAGATGTACTGGATTTGGTTCAGATATCCGCGTTCATCACAGAACAGGGAGAAACCACCACCACCACCAGCAGCAGCAGTAGTAGTAGTAGCCTCCTCCTTCTTCTTCTCCCCTGCAGACTCCTCTACACCTTCGCTGCACGGCGGCCCGTGGAGGAGTTCAGACGTGGCTGGCATTGTATTTCTGTGCTGAACTGAGCTGCTTAGCTGTAGCTCTGGCTCTGTCTCTGTCTCTGTCTGCTTGTGCACAGCGCGCCTGAATACAATATTCGCGGCATTTTCTTCATCCAATACAAGCTCTGCTTAGCAGTCCCTCCTCACATATGCTCAAGCCCTGTTCCAATAACCCTCTGTTCTCCTCCAAGTCCGCACTTCAGAGGCATGGAACCACGTGCAGACGCAGAGGGCGCAAGACCGCGAGGGCGCCACTTGCATTTGGGACAGGGTCGTGAGGCGTGCAGGCCCTGCATGAGCCCTGCATGAGCCCTACCGGTCAGATTATTGACAAACTCGTGTTTTACAAAACGAGCCAGTGTGCTCTGTGGCTCCATGTAGATTACAAACTCGATGCACGTTCAGTTCATTAAAAAAAAATAATAATGCGTAATAATTCACATTATTTCATTCTTTAGTGTTTTTCTGATGTTAGACATCACACAGCTGCAAAGAAACCGGGTCACTCCGAAGGCCAGTCTCATCGTGCCCATTTTAGCATGTAGAACATGCAGATTTAACATTGTTATTAATATCTTGAAATTTATAAGACCTAAGACATGTGTGTGGTCTGGATCGCTGCTGTTTACTAATAACACAATAGAGGAGACTTGAGTTTAGCATCTACTCAATGAACTGTGTCTGAAAATGTGCCCTATTCACTATATAGTGCACTACTTTGCTCTACTACTACACCTAAAACACAGAATTTGCAGAAAATACAGAATTCTCAGTGCACTGTGACAATTTCATAGCGCATTAATATATCTGTGTACAAGCAGTGTAAGCTATCAGACGTGGAATACTCATAATCGCATGCAGCTCCTCTGAGAAAGACCAAGTGTCACTACCTGATTCGCATCCCCTGTCCATCTGGGATGCGGATCAGGTTAGCCAGAAACCATCTCGAATTGATAAAGAGCTGATGTTAGTATCTGAATGGCATTTGTTAGGCAGGAGGGTGGTTCAGTGTAGATTAGCAGAGCCGGCCCAAGGCATACTCAAATTATGTGGCCGCTTAGGGCCCCAAGGGGTCCACCAAGATATCATGATAAAAAAAAAAAATGCATATTTTAACAATAACATTAAAAAAATAAAACTAAATGGTATTACACAGGTAAAAGGTGTCTTTAAATTAATTCACTTTCATATTTGGCACACCAACATTAGGTTAATCAATTTCTGCTGTTGGCTGCTGCCACTGTTGGGCAAATGCAGATTTGCGCCGCTTGGGTGGTCAATAAAGGCCCGGGCGCTTCAGCGTATTGCACAATATCTCTCTCCCTATGAAATGATAAAGCCTCTGGTGCTGAGGTTGTGGTATGAGGGGCCCCAAATGAAAGTCTGCTTAGGGCCTCATAAAGGCTTGGGCCGGCCCTGTAGATTAGCTTATGTTACCTAGCCAGCAAGACATCTGCTCCACCAACTGCTATAGCTACGGATAATATTTCATATATAATATGTTCCATAAGTTAAGCAGAAAAGCTCTGGATGTCTTAATGCTGGTTGATGCATCTGGCTCTTGTTTTGAGGCTACAAACAGTCAAGGCTGGCTAACTGAAAATCACACACTTGCTGCCATATCTATGTTGGTTAACAATGCTAACTCAGTGCAAGTGTAAGCCTGCTAGCCAGCAGGGGGTAGGGAGGCGAGGGGCAAGATGTACCCCTACCTGTGGTAAGAAGCCCTCCAGCAGAAGTTCTGCATTAGTTGCTTTTACAGAAGCAGTACATCTTCATTTCTTTACATTCTTCCAACATTTTATTGCTCTATTATTATTATTATTATTATTATTATTATTATTTCAACGCAAATTTTTATTTAAACCTAGAAATAAGGGCCTTGATTGAGCTTGATTGTAAAGGTTTAATAATAATAATAATAATAATACTAAGCTGTAAGACATCACATTGCTAATAGATCATTCGGAATGAGATCATGTACATGAAAATAAAAAAACAACAACATTGGGACATCCAAAGATGACCAGTTTGACAGTTAACATTTATTAAATTAGCAAATGGTGACGCTTTGAATGATGAATACAAGCCAAAACATGAGGTTACTTAAGATCATTGCAATTCTTTTGTGCGTTACAATAAAGAGGCCTCATATCGAACAGGCCAGTCTACTCTGACTTGTATATACAGTGTTTTCTGTCAGTACAGAGGTGGAATCTGTCTTTGTAATCTGGCTGGTTACTAACTGCAATTTATTAACAGTGCGTAGAGGAGGTCATTGCTGATCGCTTCTCATGTCCGCTTCAGCCATCAGCCATCAGCCATCCTGTAAGCATGTAGAAACACAGCACATAAGAATAGGCTATTGCCCACAGTCCTCATTTTCCTGCTCATTTACCAAAGTTACAAAAGTGCAGTTTCTGGTGTCCTGATCCTGGAGTTGCAACAGTAGAGATGCTATTCTTCATATTACAGGGCAGTGGAGCATCAACAAGTGTTACAGCATGCTGCTTTAAAGTGTAGCAGTAGGCTGGCTATCCTTCAACTCAGACTTTTATTTGGAAACCAATCTGTCTAGGATATTGCACTCGTTCATTTGAGGCAGTCACAGTAGCCACTGTTGAGACAAAGTCTTGTACACTTCAGACAAAAAGGGTTCTATGCTATACTGCAAATAGTTGTTTTGTTTTTTTTTTTATCTCTGAACAATATTGGTACCCTTTTGGGGCTAAATTGAGCCTTCTACAAAAGGGTTTCCACCAATGCAAAGAGCCTTTTAACCAGGCAAAAAGCCATTTAAGCATCCAACTATTTATAGGCACAGTCCTTTATCTATATCTTCAATGCCCTTATTAAAGAACCCTTGAGAAGGCCTTTATCTCATGGCCCAACACACAGAATTGTTTTTGATGACTGTATCAATACAAAGGCTCCAAATTGCTTGGAATAAGATCATGTTACACTAAGACACATTTTTTTTCTCCTGAAAATCAATGTTTTTAACATCTTTTAATGGAATGGATAGGCATATTTTAATGTAATATTTATTTTATTTGATCAAAATGTCAAATGATGTTTAAAAGATGCATTTTTGGGTCAAACGTGTTTGGTCAGACACGTTTGGTCATATTTTATTTTTCAATTCTGATTTGATTAGGGGTTTTCTGATTTGCAAGTTGGCTTTTTTACTGCCCATCAATGCCTACTATGTTCCTCCAAAACCACATCTGCCTACCAAATTGCAATTGCAAATTGCTTAGGTTTCGACTTCAACACAGACATGACACACACACACACACACACACACACACACACACACACACACACACACACACACTATATGAACAAAAGTATTGGGACACACTTCTTAATCATGGAATTTGCAATCTTTCATTTAGTCCCATTGCCACAGGTGCATATAAAAGCAAGCACCTAGCCAAGCAGTTCACCTTTACACACATTAGAGAGAGAATGGGTGGTTCTAAAGAGTTCACTGAATGTCAGAGTGGGACTGTAATAGGATGCCACTGTCGCAACAACAACTCAGTTAGTAAAATTTCCTCCCTCTTAGATACTCCACCATCAACTGTGAGTGACTGTATTGTAGGTGTAGTGTGTCGGTGTCCCAATAAAGACGTTCATGTAGATATTATGATTGCAAATTCCAATAGGTTCTAAAATATAAAAGTGTTTGGTTATTGATCACATGGTTGTGAGTTCAATACCCACGTCGGCTAAGCTGCTAGTGTTGGGCCCTTGAGCAGGGCATCTAACTCTCTCTGCTCCAGGGTAGCTATTGCATGGCTGACCCTGCACTCTGACCTGGCTTTCGAAGCTAGAATATAATAATAATAATAATAATAATAATAATAATAATAATAATGATAATAATAATAATCAATATAAAACCTTTTTTTTTAAATAATTTTGTAGGAGTGATGTTGGGATATTCCTCTATCTATTTGGACCCACTGTCAGAATCATATGGTATTTGGGTCATTCCATACCAGAACACCAGATTTTAAAACTTTAATGGCATTAATCTCAACAGTATTCTGTGATTATTGATGATTAATCACAAGTTAAAATGCTAGCTACCACGACCTTGATCATTTTTGAAGGGGTAGAACATTATTATTCTTAATAAACTGTCTATAGGAATCAGTTTTTTTCTTATGATATCTCAGCGTAGTTTTGAGAACTTCAGAGAGAGAGACATGACAAAGCTCGGACACAGAAGCTTTAATAGAGAAAATCCTTCAACAACTTTTAAAGAGATATATGGATGATCAGAAGCTAAGAGAGGAGCAGCTGTGTGTGAGAGAGAGATAAGGGAGGGGTACGAGAATGAGACGTAGTTTTTTGATTTAATCCATATTTCATAAATAAAGCATGAATAACGTGTAATCTACCCTCTGAGCTCAACAGTAAGGACGCTGTGTTTACATCGTTAAATAAAGATACCAATACGTCACTAGGCTCTGAAAAGAACGTGACCTACGGGGATGAAGCTGGGGCCAAACTTCGTAAGATGATTCATTTGCATTAAAAAAGAAGGAACATGTTTCTATGAGACAGATCAAGTGGTAATGGAGATGCAACTGATAAGAAAATGTGACCTAAAGGCCAAAGTACCCATTCTATACATTCTAATACATGCAGTTTCTCCTGAGAACCTCCAGAAACCCAAATGAACCAGAGTAAAGGAGGGAAGGACATTCCAAAGTCTCCCAACAATCAAACACAGGTATAACACACCAACCAGTCGTTTGTTTGGTGTCTGATTGGTGTACTCCAGCCTTAATAGTGCCTGGTAATGAGATGTGAAGACCCTTGACAGTCAATTCAATTCTGCCCAGAACATTCTCAGCTCAGATCTAACTCTGCTGACCAGGGCAAACAGGAGTTACTCTCCATACGGTCATCTAAAAAATAAAAAACCTAAAAACTAGTAGATAGGTTTAGGTAATCGTACACTTACTTGTGAGCTAGGAGAAGCAAGGCCACTCTGACACCTGCGAAGGTAGAATATTCAAATATGTGTGAGAAGTGGGATGAATCTCTGCTTAATATGCAAGTACAACTTGTGTTTATTACTAATTTAACTTGCTAAGTTGACTCAGATGGCCAAACACTCTTTTGAAAAAGCCAAAAGAACCACTTTTGATTCCTCTAAATCTTTAAGTTAAGGTTCTTTAACAGTTTTGAAATGTGTGAGTATGAAGAACGTTCCTATGGTCTCAAGAACTTCACCATAATGTAAAGGGGTTCCTGAAGGAATCCTGATATTGCTGTAGACCCTTTACATTAGAAGACTTACAACAATCTTTGCACTCCTCAGAATGATCTCAGTTCTTTAAGTAAACAAAAGTTGTTCTATGGCCTCTGTGGCACCTGTATGATACTCATGCAAAAACCTCATATCTCCAAATCGGCGAGAAGGAAAGAACCTTCTGTACTTTCAGTGGAGGTCAGTGTAAAAAGATTTAGTTCCAAGTTATTCATCGTAAAATGTATTTAATTTTTTTTCATACAATGTAAAGTAAATGTAAAAATGAAAAACTTTGATTAAAAAATTGAGATACAAGGTTTTTGCGGCACTGTGATAAAAAAAGATCACCACGGCTCAAATATACTGACTGAACCTGCCATTACCTGGTGAACTGAATCAGGGGTGCCTGAGCACCAAGCTGTGCTGGACTGTAAAATACATGTCATTTACATACTGCCTTACAAAGGCCCTCTGTGGGACGCCCTAATGCCATTACACACAAACACACACACTTACGAGTGAAGTGCATTGGGCAGAGTGTTCTGGTATGCAAGCAGGGCCTCCTCTGCAATGTACTGAATAAACGCCGGGTCAGATAACTGCAGCTCAGCAGGTACAGAGAAAGACAGGACAGGGCTGTCCAGAACTGACACCTCCACCACTGTATCTGTCCTGGAGCCTCCATCTAGACCGGAGTGACCTGGGACAAGCTGAGAGGGGGGACAGAAGCACAGCCACTGTGAGTGTTGTCCTCTTCATAAAGAGAATCTCTACTATTAATATAATAGCTGTCATCATCAACTCATCAGCCGCGTACAGGCTGCGTGTACGTACCTTCACCAGGCTGAAGACATGTGCTGGAGCGGTGCCGTTACCGGTGTGTGTGACCCACTCGTGTTTGCGTGTCATGTTCTCGGCCCAGCGAAGTGTGTGTTCCGTGTGTGTTCGCAGCACCTGCAACACCTCCTCATACTGACTCCGGGAGGCATTCAAGAGCAGGGAGATTTCACTCAGCTCAGAGTACTGCTCAGGTACTTCAGGACACTCTAAAGGGAACACACAAACATACAGCTTCATGTCAAATAAATAAATAAATAAATATAAATGAACATTAAGGATAAAATAAACTGAAAATGTAGGTAAAAACAATCACATTCATATAAGCAGTTACTCCTAATTTTATTTCCATTCACTGCACCTATTTACAGTTTCCTCTAATGCTAGGGTGACCGTATACTATTGGCCTACATTTACCTGCAGCTACATGAACTACTGGTCAAACTGTCTAACTCTCGCCCTCTCACCGAAATTATTGACCTACAGTTACCTTCTGCTACATCAACAATTGGTCAAACTGTCTAACACCCGCCCTCTTACAGATACTATTGGCCTACAATTACCTGCAGCTACATCAACTATTGGTCAAACTGTCTAACACCCGCCCTCTCACCGATACTATTGACCTACATTTACCTGCAGCTACATCAACTATTGGTCAAACTGTCTAACACCCGCCCTCTCACCGATACTATTGACCTACATTTACCTGCAGCTACATCAACTATTGGTCAAACTGTCTAACTCCCGCCCTCTCACCGATACTATTGACCTACATTTACCTTCTGCTACTTCAACTATTGGTCAAACTGTCTAACTCCCGCCCTCTCACCGATATTATTGACCTACATTTACCTTCTGCTACATCAACTATTGGTCAAACTGTCTAACTCCCACCCTCTCACCAATACTATTGACCTACATTTACCTGCAGCTACATGAACTACTGGTCAAACTGTCTAACTCCCGCCCTCTCACCGAAATTATTGACCTACAGTTACCTTCTGCTACATCAACAATTGGTCAAACTGTCTAACACCCGCCCTCTTACAGATACTATTGGCCTACAATTACCTGCAGCTACATCAACTATTGGTCAAACTGTCTAACACCCGCCCTCTCACCGATACTACTGACCTACATTTACCTGCAGCTACATCAACTATTGGTCAAACTGTCTAACACCCGCCCTCTCACCGATACTATTGACCTACATTTACCTGCAGCTACATCAACTATTGGTCAAACTGCTTAACTCCCGCCCTCTTACAGATACTATTGGCCTACAATTACCTTCAGCTACATCAACTATTGGTCAAACTGTCTAACACCCGCCCTCTCACCGATACTACTGACCTACATTTACCTGCAGCTACATCAACTATTGGTCAAACTGTCTAACACCCGCCCTCTCACCGATACTATTGACCTACATTTACCTGCAGCTACATCAACTATTGGTCAAACTGCTTACATTGCGTACATTGTAGCGTTAAACGGCTTCCGGTCGTGTCATAATTAATGGCCGAGGCTACTGCCCTTTCCTACATACACCAATAATTCAACCAAACACTCTTACCAGAGTGTCCACTCCTTCCAGTTTAAACATCTTTAACTCCAGCTAAACTTGCCTAAACCCAAATAAAAAAAATGTATAAAAGCAAAAGTACAAATTTAAAATTTTACATATTAGCATGAAAAAAGGTTTTTCTTTTTCTTTTTTTACTTTTTTTTTCACAAGTTGAAAGGAGATAATTTAACAATAAAGGTCATTAAGGCTATTTATTAGTTTTGGTAAATAGGTAAATGTGTATGTATTAATGTCCGTTAACAAGATTTCATGATTTTAGAGATATTTAACTCTATGTCAAGCTGTATTTTCCTTGGCTGAGGCTTACTGCTTTATTATTCAACTCAGCCAAGGAAAATACTGCTTGAAATTCTGGAGCATCTTCAACACTCCTTTTTAATTATCATTTTAATTAAATTGATATGTTTTAGTGGCTTATTGCATTCATAAAATGGCAGTGAACATAAAATATGCTAAAATACACCACTGTGCTGATAGGACACAACCAGAGACTTTATCTAAACACTATTTGATAAGATTTGAGTTTTAATTACAGTGTAAAAAAATATGCTATAATTTGCAGGCTCTGCAAGCCTGTAGAATCTGAGCATGTTTCATTTGGAGGTTAAATAACAGGGTTGTAAGTATACTTGTAATCTGAAGTTACATTCTTACTACCCATTAAACATGTTTAACTGTGGCTAAACAATGCAAACTAAGTGAACCTATCCAGGGCAAGGTGGGCAGCTACCTCAGTGCCCCAGGAGCAATCGGGGTTAGGTGCCTTGCTCTAGGGTACCTTAGCTGTGAATGCTGAGGAAGGAGAACGCTTTGCTCCATTCACTCCCCCCACCCTTACTTCCTGCCAGTCCGAGGGAAAGAACCAGCAACATACCAGGGCCGGGGTTATTTTGTACAGGTATTTGATTATACTTCATTGAACCACCAAAAGAAGTATTCAGAAAGCAGAACATGCATGTAGAGAGGGGGTATGTGTACCTGTGAGCAGGGCCTGGTGGCAGTTGTCACACTCACTTTGTGGTTGTCTGCACTCTGACCCTAGACTGCGCAAGTGCCTGCACAGCTGACCACCTGATGCTGCAAAGTGAATGTAGGGTTGGACTGAATTAGAATCAACCATTTAAAATCATCCATAAATACACATGAACATGCATTAGGCACACATGGTTTACTCTCAGACCGACCTCTCTGAGCCACTCCCTCTCCTCCGTTGCCCTCAGTCACTTGTGTAAGAGCAGAGCTGACCTCGTGCAGAACACTTCGTCCCGTCTCCATGAATGAGTCAAATGCTCCTACATTTAGACTCCCACTCAGAGCAAATCCTCCAGTCTGAAGTCGCTCACTTGGTAAAGAGGCATCAGGCTGGATAGCTTCAGTAAATGTGGAGAGGAAGGCCAACCCAAGCTCCTGGTGCATGGCAGAGACTAAAGCTAAGCTATGTGAGTGCAGTGAGGCCACTGTTGACCTTACGTAACTGAATGTATTCTGGATCCAGACAAGGTCCTTGTCCATGTTAGACAGTGGGGGGACCTCCAAGAGCTGTTTGTGATCCCCCCCCTGGTTTTGATATTCTTGGATATTTGGGTTCATTGGTATCTGTGTCTGGTTTTGAATCTCAAGCTGATTGTCTGGACTCTGGTTGAAGAGCTGGTCTTGGTCTTCGTTGAGTTTGGAGGCCATTCTGCGGACAAATTCTTCTACCTGAACACATTTTGAATAGGATTTGTTAGTATCACTCAATAAAGGTGGACAAGGAGCACATCATACATGGGCACAAACCTGGAGCGAGAAGGAGGAGGAGCTCTGTCGACAGGGGGAGGTGTAGAACGACCCGCATCTGGCTTCTAGACACGAACGACACTTCTCCCACATCGGCCTAAGCCTGTCCTTGCACCGCTTTTCGGCCTCTTGCAGCTTCTGCTCAGCCTCCTGGGCCAGCTGTTCTGCTCCCTTGTGAAAGGACATAGTGTATGAAGAGTATTATTTAGGGATACCCTGATCCGATCCAGTCATATTTGAATGGATTGGGTATCGGCTATTTTAATCATAATCCGGTTCTGAGTCTTTGTTTTAACTACGGTCTTCAAAGCTTCATCTTGTGTTCTCAAAGTGTCATTAACAGGCATTATTGCCTAACTGGCAGCAGTGCAGACGTTTTCAGAAGGTAAATAAAAGAGTGGAGAGTCTGCAGTGAAACACTGAAACGCTCTGTTTCACCAGCGGGAGAACCGCACACCTTTCTTTGTTTTTGAACCAGCACTAAAGAGTGTATTCAGAACCGAGTGGTAATCGACATTAACAGACTTGGATTGGATTGGGGGGGATTGGGGGGGTGGGCAACTAACCTGATTGGGATCACATGTATCATACCAAAAGCCTATATTGCCTGTATATTCATGGTTGTTGGGCATTTTACACAAACTGTAGTAAAAACATACCATCACTGGTGGAACAAAATCTTAGTATCTCCAAAATGAGAAATTTACAGGAGAAAGAAAACCTTCTTAACCTTCAATGGAAGTCATTTAGCATTTTGATTATGTCAAGAAAAGGGAGAATGCTATGTACCAACAAAAAAGTAAGGACACAGGAAGCAGAATATGACGTATTCCAGTCAAAACCACAGTCTGGCTGTTTCTAGTTCATGGGAAAAAGGACCTATTGCTTTCTCTGCTTAGTTTCTTGTACCTGGAACTGGAGTTATCTGGACAGTTAGGGGGGAAGTTGATACTCTTTAAAGTTGTAGGTTGTATGTCTAGAATAGAGGAGGATTAGGCTAAGAATAGAAGAGTTTGGAGCATTGCTTTGAGGATTTGATTGCATTCAGCAACACAAGTGTTTGTGAGGTCAGGATGTTGGATGATTACCACACATCCCAAAAGTAATGGAAATACTGCAACACATTTTCACTGCTCCACAGCTCAGAGCTGGAGGGCTTTGTACCCCTCCAGCCCATGTCTAGCATTAGGCATCTGCTCCATAGAGTCCTTTTCTGGCCTATTGTTTGCATGTCTATGTCATCAATGGGTGCAACTTAAAGTAGGGTGTCCACAAACATTTGCACTTTGCAGGAAGGCTAATGTCTAAGCATGCCCTGAAACATTATTTTACCTCATTTAAAAAAATGTAGACTAGCCAAAGCTCGAGCTGTGAGTGTGGTCTACAGAGACCAGTCATTTTCTTGTTTATTTTTACAAAGTTTAAAGTTTAGAGTGCCCCCCCCCCAGGCATTTGGTCCGTGGTGTGCATGCAATGTCCAAGAGTGTTACCCTCTTCTTGTCGTGACTTTGTTTGAGGGTCTTTATGAGCTGTTGTTGTTTTTCTGCTGTTCTGTCCATTGATTCTTTCATTTCTTTGACCCCAAGCAGGGCTCGCTTCATCTCTTCATTCACGCACCGCACTCCCTCTGCAGACAACACTGTGACAAAGACACACACACACACACAAACACAATACTAAGTGTAATAACTTCAGCATGTTTAAAAATAGAGGATGCATGACTTGCTGTAACAGAGCAGAAGAAAACTGAGATGCAGTGAATGGAGTCTCTCTCAGTTGTAATTCAATGTAAACATCCTACATTTCAGCTGGCTTTCATCCAGATGTCTGGGAGGCCGAGGGGCACCGAGAGTGACAGAAAGGCAGCAGAGGAGGAGCGAGAGACCCAGCTGCATCGTCATGATCAGCGGCATCATCACCATGTCCTCTAATGACTGCTGGAGCGGACTGAAGCCCATGTAAAGGAAAGGCCGGATGAGTTACTCTGTTCATGTCATATTCTGAATGTGTATCAGTTAAAACTGAATACTGTAGATGTTTAACTGTGTATTAAGTTCAACTGATTTGATCTCAATGTGATGGTCAGAGAGACGTTTTATAAACCGAGTGGGGTCTTAGGCCTCCTGATAAAACAGTAAGAACATGTTAAGGTTATGAGGGGGCTGGCAAACATTAACACTCGAGCCCAGGCAGTTGGAACGAAATCCTGTGGTGGATGTTTACTTTCTGGACCTGAATTTGCCATCTCTACTTATACAGTACCACTAAACACATTCAGACATGCTGCCAGCCATTATTTTCTGACAATCATTAGCACATGCAAACAGTACTAATCTACCACATCCCAAAAATATTTTAAGCCAAGCTGTTCAGTCCAATACTGACAAATGATCGACAGACAACACAAGCTAGGAAAGAGAGAGATTGCATCTCCTTACCTTTATCCGTACTATTTATACAGCACTGAGTAGCGCAGATCCTATTAGACTTTCATACTCATGTTGCCCATAAATCCATGCAAACGCTTCCAAAATATCTGTTTGGCCAAAGTAACTACATTAACAAGCTCTCTTGTGGCAGGGCATAGGCTCACACATATTTTCTTTCTGAGAAATACACACCCAACATTCAGCATAATGCTCCCCCTTAGGCTATCCGTCTAATCCCATTAGGTTAACTAATGCATGTCATGGTAAGATTGTATTCTTCTGCACACAGGAGATTGTTTATGGGTGAGAGGTAATGCACACACACAAAATTACAAGAAAAAATAAGACAGTAAAAGTGTCTATTTTTCATATTTTTAAATCAAAGATTAAGACTGTCCAATAGGAAACAAGGGACACTCCTATTGGACACGCTTTTCTCTGGGATTATGTAATTCAACTCAGATATATTAATTCCCTAAATCCTTCTGTAACAACAACAACAATTGTTATTGTTATTATTATTATTACTACATTTATAATAAGTAGTGTTGTAAACAATCAAAAATACAAATTGAATTGAAGTAAATAATGATGGCAAATAAAATATCCAATATTAGTCAGTAGTCAATACTTAACATTAGTTAAATAGTCATTTATTATTATTATTATTATTATTATTATTAATAGTTAGCAGTCATTTAAATTAACTACATAATAGTTTATTAAAAACAGTGAAAAATATAAATACTTAAATTACTGATAAAAAGAATAATGTAATATAATGTAACAACATTAGTCAGTAGTCAATACTGCATGTTAATTAAATAGTGTTTTATTATTAATAATATTAATATTAATATTCATAATAATAATAATTGTTCTCAATCATAAAATAAAATATAATAATACATAAATAAATGATTAATATTATCTATCATTTACAATGACAATAACAACAACAAAAATTATAATAATAATAATAATAATAATAATAGTCACAATCATAA
Source organism: Salminus brasiliensis (assembly GCF_030463535.1). Taxonomy (NCBI): domain Eukaryota; kingdom Metazoa; phylum Chordata; class Actinopteri; order Characiformes; family Bryconidae; genus Salminus; species Salminus brasiliensis. Next base: position 25,992,604 of record NC_132886.1, read on the forward strand.
TTTAAAATGTGATTCATTAAATAATAAAGAGAACAGTGTTGGTATTGCTATTGCTATTATTACTTTTGTAAGTCGCTCTGGATAAGAGCGTCTGCAAAATGCCCTAAATGTAAATTACTTTTTCTTGATTGTTTTTGTTTAATTCTATATTCAGTGATTTTATTAGATTTTTATTTGATGCTCTCATACACATCTTTGCATCTGTTGGTTCTTTCTAAAGCACTTCAGCCTACTTTTTATTTCCAGACTTTTTATTTTCTTTTCTTCTTTTTCTTATTTCTTTTGGTGTTTAATTACTTGATGTAAGATACAAAACATCTGTATAAATGAAAGTGGCAAGATTTATTCTCAGTCATTTTGGACCATTTCTAACCGTCCAGGAGACAAACAAAGACAGCAGAGAAAATCAGCCCTGTTTTAATGACTGGAGTATTAACAGCATACTCAGAGCCATAAAGCTACATTCAAGATTCCTACAGTAATCCCTGGTGTGCAGACAGACCTGGTGAACTCCTTCCCGAGAGATGGCCTCTCCAATCCAAAGAAAACGTCCGCACATCCCATGGTAGGTGACTTAGCACACACAAACACACACACATACACAAACACACACTGACTTCAATAGAACTTCAGTAGGTCAACGGAGGTGTCTGTGTGTGCATGTGCATGCAGCCTCACTAATGTTGGTTGACTTTGTAAACTGAGAGCTGTCCATGTGGTGTGTTTTACCCGGCAAATGAGGTGAAAGTCCTTTTATACGAGCACTCGCATGGATCTGATCCAGCACCCATCTGGATTTTATCAAGGCAGTCATCCACTGCCACACGACACTCCACAGAAGGTCTGAGTGCAATTACCATCAACATTAAAAACAGACAGGTAGACCAGAAAGCCCACAGAGAACAACCCTAACCCACACACACTCTCTCTCTCTTTAAAACAGTCCAGCCTAGCCATTTGATAAGCCATCCAATGGAAAAAGAAGCGCGTCTGGGGAGAGTGTGTAGTATGAAAGTCTAAAAGTTTGTGGACAGTGCACCCCTTGTTTAGGAAGCACCCATTTCTAAACCAGATTTTTTTAACTGCACAGACATAGCTTGTATTATCTTTATAGAAAAGGACTGCCAGTAGAATGGGATTCCATTAAGTAGCTGCACAAGGCCTAAGGCCACTATGTCCCATGGCAAATGTTGGCTTGAGGAGTATAATGCCCCCAGCACCAGCTCCAGTGTTCTCTAGAGTGATGGAGCTCCATCATATACCTATGGGGTGAGTTGGAGTGGAGCTAGTGATCCAGATCTAATCATCCATCCATCAGTACCTAACCTCACTAAAGCTCAAGTACAATCAAATTCTCACAGCAGTGTGTTCCAACATTTAGTGAAAACAAGGTTAAGTAACCAAAATCCAAATGGCTTCCAAATGTCCTCCTACATTTCATGTTGTTAACGTCCACAAAAACATGAGATTCTAACATTGTTAGACGTTGATATGTGGTTGGTTTTAAGCCTTCAAGTCCACCTCGGAAGTTTTTCCTTACGACTTTGGAGCTCATACGTACGGCATGATTTCTGTTGAAGTGGTTTTGGTGGGTTTATTTGTTGCTGTTGTTTACTTCTGTTTCTCTGTTGCCAACAGAGATCAAGTATGTTTACAATTACTGCAAACAAAACAAAGAGCAAAGTTTGAGAATTAAATGAGCAATATGCGTTTTTCTGTAAGAAGCTTGTATGTACTTTCTTTGTTTTTTTTCATGTGTGGATGAGAGCTTATAAAAAACATTCTTGAAAAAAACAGATGTTGCTGCTAAGCAACTAAAACATAACCAAGTTATTCAGTTACCTGCATTTTTAATCGACACGACCCAAGCATGGAAAGTCAGGGTACGTAAATGTTTCCCAAAGGTAAATACGAATATATGGTGGCGTTCTTGTGCACTGATCTCGTAAATAGGATATTTTCGACATAATTAGAAGACAGCATAAGTTAACGCTTTGTCTTACACTTGGAGCTTGATATTAACCCAGTGTTATGTTATTATTTATTTTCCTTGATTTCCAAACAAAATTCAACATTTGTAGAACGCTGGATTTTGACGTGAATGTCAATTTTAATTTTCAACTAAAATTCAACGCCAGACTGATGTAAGAGTCCAGCATCCTTTTGACATCCATTAGACCTCCGGTCCCTGTCTTCTTAGAAGGGTAGAGACAGTTACTGCAGCAATTCTTTTTTAGCAATCTTGATATTAGAATAATCAAGTTGCGTAAGTACAGCGTTAACACAGCGTTAACACAGAAATGATCAAATACACGGTTGAGTTAGCTCACAGAGTGGCAAACTAAGTGAAACACTGCACACGATTTTAATCCATCATTCAAGAAATGTTAAACCATCAGTCTGACAATTGCAAATGTTAAAATGCTGTAAATCAGAAGAAAGATGCTGGTTAGCATTAGCCAGCAATAGTTAACAGGATAGCTAACAGTCTGCTCACCGCAGAACAACTTCAAGTCTGGCTGACTGAAAGCCCATGTATAAAACATCTAGACAATAATGACTCAGATAGAACGACTGTTGGAAAGAAAAGAAAGTTGGTATTAAAGTTTTGGATCTGTGGTGAAATGCCTCAGGTTCTGCTGTGTTTGGACTCATATCCAGCTGTCTAGGCCTGGATGTGTTAGCTAGCTAGCAGGGTAAACACCACAGCACAGTGTTCCAGCTAACTGAGGATCAGATCACACACGTTTAGTGGATAAGGCCTCTTATCTGAAAGCACTAAGGTCGAGTAAATGGTCTTAGGTTTGTTTTCTGCTGTTTTCAGGCTCATTTAGAGGACCATCCAGCATTAACTCAGCATGTCGCTAAACTCTGACAACTATGGTGGTCTTGTTGTCTTTCCTCCATCTGTTCTCAGAGCATGACTTCACCAACCAGTGAGCTCCCGCACAGTGCCCCTACCCTGTGACTCTTTTAAATGCCCATGGGTGAATGGTCATCTACTAGAAAGGCAGAGTACAGAAATTTGATATCAGGTACGTCCTCATTTTAAAATACCGCCTCATTTTGAGATACTGTCAACATTTGTACACCCTGCGGTATACAGTATTACCATTTTACTGCCCAACCCTTCTGTGTACTTGGGCTGCTATCCTTTTGCTTATTACTAATTTTTGAAGTTTTAGCCTTTTATTTCAGACCAAAAGATCCAAAAAGGTCGGTTTTCATCCTCATAGATGCTGGATGGTCTTCTGTAGACTTGGTCAGATCTGCTACCAGGGTAACTAGTGGCACTGGGGAAGGTTGCTTAAAAAGGACAAAACAGATCTTATGCAGTGAATAATGCCTTTTAAAGAGTGAGGTCAGAGGGAGAGAGAGAAAGAGAGAGGACGTGGCCTCCAAGAGATCCAGGAGGGCCAAGAAACAGCACGCCTGCATGACCTCACTTTGGAGTTATTAAACATTTTTATTTTAATTTAATTACCTTTTCTTCCAAGCTTGGCAGTCTTCTGCAACTGCTCATTTATATGTCTTTCGTTTCTTCATTTACAGTGAATGGAAATACTCCACATTTGGTCAGGTTCAAAAGTATTTGGACAGTGATGCAATTTTTCTTTTGTATCTGTACACAGCTTCAGACGTATAGCTTTAATTGAAAAGGTTTAACAAAGATATAGCATTTACTGTGTAGCGACTACAGACATTTTTGCACAGGCCATCCATTGTCAAAGGCCCAAAAGTAATTGGACAAACTAGTATGGCTATAAATATAGGGAGTATATTTGCAGTCAGTGAAGAGAAGACTCTGGATTTTGGAGCATTGCTGTGAGGATTGGATTGCATTTGATTGCACTGACAAGAGCATTAGTGAGGTCAGGATGTTGGACGATCACCACCCCACCTCATCCTCAACTCCCCAACCATTTCTAATTCTAAGTGTTAGATGAAGCACCATCCATCATTCCAGAGAACACAGTTCCACTGCTCCACAGATCAGTACTGGGGGGCTTTATACAGTCATAATGCCAATAGGTGCCAAGCTCTGGACATGTAGTGTACGTCTATGAGCAGTTACTTCATCAGTCAACACCAGAGATCTAGTTCTTTTGGCAACAATACATGCCAATGCGACAATAGAACCTCCACCATGTTTGACAGATGCTACAGATGTTTTCTAAAAGTCTTACCTGACATTTTGGTTCTTCGGTGCCAACGGTGTGTTGATTCTTAAAGTAAACCCTGTTTATTTATACTCATGAAGGCATGTCTCAAAAAAAAAAAAAAATAGAGACCACTCTACATAATCAGTTTCTTTGGTTTACTTAAAATCTGGTTATTTAGAGCATTTATTTGCAGAAATGACAACTGCTCAAAACAACTGCTCAAATAATGCTAAGAAATGATTCACTCCTCTAGTCTTTCACATTGCTTTATGCCATTCATAGTCTGCAAATTCAGGTAACTCAGCTTTGTTTGATGAAATGCCTGGAATAAAGCGGCTGCCGTACACGTAGGTAAACACCAGCAACTGTTCAGAAACTGTGATGGGGTTTAAGTTGGGAATCTTGGACACAGGGATAGATGCACATGTTCTGCAAATGTCTGTCCTACCACTTACCAATGGACATGTCTGTGCTTTGGCTACTTTAGTGAGGCATGGGGCTGCTATATCTACTTCTGCTTGGATTTTCATACTTTAAAGATACATTTCCTATTGCTTTAGGCCGCAGAGCCTGTGTTTCACTGCACTCTCTGCGTTGAATATGCTGGCGACCAAACTCTGAAACTCCCTGCAAGCTTTGAATGCAACCCTGATGCTTTCCAGATGTTTCTCCCTAGGTCGTCAGCAGGGCCGGTAATGTAATCACGCGCTGTGGTGTTTCTCCTGCAGGAGAAATCAGGAATCTCCACCAGGCCTTAGTCAACAGCGAATCTGGTGAATACAGGCACTCCATCACCCGTTTCACCACTTCCCGTTTTGACATATTTGTGGTTTTGTGGCTTTTTTTCTCTACTCATATTCAGACAAACCACACCCACTCCATGTTATGATTGGCTAAAAGTTTGTATTTATTTAGAATGGCATATTACATATACATATGGACAATAGGCACAAATAAATAATTCATGTACCAAACAAATACTGTATATTAAAAGGTATCTTAAATTCCCAGTTACATTAAATGGACAAAAGTATTGGGACACATCACAGCTAGCCATGCAGTCTGCCTTTACACACATATGCAAATAAATGGGTGGTTCCTAAGAGCTCACTGAATTCCAGCATGATGCTGTGATAGGATGCCACCATTGTAACAAGTTGTGAAATTTCTTCCCTCCTAGATATTCCATGATCAACTGTGAAAGTGGGTTTTAGGACATTTTAGGAACCACAGCAACTCCACTAAGCCACAACGTGTCAGACCACCTAAGGTTACAAAGTCAGGGGTCATCAAGTGCTGAGGAGCATAATATATAAAAGTCTCCAACGCTCTGCTGACTCTGCTGAATAACTGTAAACTTTAGAAATGCTAAAGAAAACTTGCTGGCTAACTGCACATTGCGCCATAGGGGCACTGAGAGAACACAGAGAGGGCAGCTACTCCAGCTGGTAAGACCTGGGAATAATTACAAATAATAATAATTGTCTTTCAAGTCAAGTCAAGTGGGTTTTATTGTCATTTCAACTACATACAGAGTACACAGTGAAACGAAACAACGTTCCTCCAGGACCATGGTGCAACATAGACACAGTGCATACAGAACACAAGTGCAACACAGTACAAGTGCAGACAGACAACACAACACAATACAGACAGAGAATAATACATAATTTAGGGATAGTGTGCAATAAATATTGAATCCAGAGATTTTTTGATACAGTTCTGAAACCAATGCTACAGGCTTGTAAAATCATGTGTAAGCACTGTATCTGGGGCAGTGGTGGCTCAGCGGTTAGAGCGCCGGGATATCGATAACAGGGTTGTGGGTTCGATTCCCGGGCTTGGCAAGCTGCCACTGTTGGGCCCTTGAGCAAGGCCCTTTACCCTCTTTGGTCCCCGGGCGCTGGAGTTGGCTGCCCACTGCTCTAGGTGTGTGTGTGTGTGTGTGTACTCACTGCCCCTAACACATGTGTGTGTGTGTGTGTGAGTGTGTGTTCACTACCAAATGGGTTAAATGGACACAGTTAAAGAGGACACATTTCGCTGTACACTGTACAGCGACAAATACATGCACCTTTTTTTGCCTCAACCAAAGAGACATACTTTTTACATACAATTTATACATCAAGGAAAAACTTAAAATGTGTTAGTTCTTGCATGCATATTCATAGGGGTGTTTTTTTTTTTTAAGAATTAGTTAAAATCAAAAATAAAAATATATAATAAAACGTTGCTTTAGGCATAAGGCAGTGTATTTTTCTGAATGATTTTTCAGATTAAAAAAAATCCATATCTCAGTTTTCCTGGTTTGTGTCATTGGGAATGCGGCTGGATTGCAGCGTTTGGAAAACCGTATGAGCCAATAACAAAGGGGCGGGGCTTGTCCCATTACGGGTGGTTAAAAACAAGGGGGCGGTTCTGTCTCAAAACGGGTGGGTTTAACAAGAAAGTAGCGCGGATTTGCGTCGCGCGACAGAGTTCGAGCAGCAGCAGCAGCAGCGGCAGCAGCGGCTGAGCGGTGGAGGAGTCAGAGAGAGTACACCAAGTTTCCGCAGGCAGGCTGCGTCGAGCCTCCGCTTCTGTGAGGAATAAGGTACTGAAGTGTAAACTCGAACAGTTACTGGCGTTGTTTTCGGTCGTGCGGAGCATTTCTCGGCCTGAGGAGGGAGAGGAGTAACGGTATGGTGAGAGAAACAGAGGAACTGCAGCCTTTCTCCTGAGAAGCGTGAAGAACTGTGCTCGAGCGCGATGAAAGGTAGGGCAGTCTCCTCCAATAAGAGTGCTAGTGTGTGTGTGTGTGTGTGTGTGTGTGTGTGTGTGTGTGTTTATTTGTGCTTGTGTGCCTCATAAGTATGTGTTTCTCTCTCTCTAGTGTGTGTGTGTGTGTGTGTGTGTGTGTGTGTGTGTGTGGGGTACATCTGGTTGAAATGAATTGCGGTTAATGGTGACAGTGCTCAGTGAAATGATTGACCTCTTGAGATCTGTGAGGATTCAGATGCCATTATTGAGATGTATAGGGAAAAAAAGCCCTGAATTTGAACGTTTATAATCCCATCCCGTGCCATCTAAAGTCAAAGGTCTCTGCTGCAGTAAGAGAGTTGCACTGGATGTTGGAACACTGCTGTGAGGGTTTGCTTGCACCCAGCCGTAAAAGCATGGGTGAGATCAGGTATCTGATGTTGGATGAAAAGTTCAGGATCACAAAGTCCACTCAGACTCATCCCGCAAAAGTATGGGATGGGGTTGGGACAGTAGCGTTACCCTAACCTTAGCGGCTTTGTTTGGCTTTAAGGATAAAGGGAAGAGATATGTGACATGATCCATGTCTGCTAGATGTCTTCTAATGACCCTCCCCCCTTTATTTTTCAGACGAGTTTGCTGAGGAGGAAGACGTCCAGTCGTTTGGATATAAGAGGTTTGGTAAGCACTCATGTCTGTTAAATACAGTTATTATTCAACAAGATATACACTGGGTACTTCTGCTGGCACTTCTGCTGGTACGTCTACTGATACCGCTGTGCTTCAAACCTCTGGTATGAACTCACATCAGACATGAGACATCAGTGTGAAACTACTGTGCATGTCTTTGGCACTTTGACACAACATTTCATGCAAACAAACCAGACATTGCATCCATCTAATGGGATTCTTAGAAAGCCAGTGTCTCAGTTTGTCCGTATTGTTTTGACAGCAAGGGTTTCCTCCTTGCACACCGCCCAACAAACATTCTGATGGTAGATTCTGTACTTTGGCAGCAACTGTGGTAAGAGCTACATGTAGATCCTGTGCTGGTTTTAGAGTCTTCTTTGCAAGATCAGTTCTGGTCTTGGGCTGAACGTCCATGTAAGGTCTGACCTGACCATGCTGGCAGCTGTTTTAAATATCCTCTGCTTGTAAATTATTTTGCGGTCAGTGGAGCGGCTGATTTCTAATCTTTTTAAATCCCTTCACAGACACATGTGCATCTGCAGCCTTCTATCTGAAGGCCTCAGGAAGCTCGTTGGATCTTGTTAGGTTTGAGACCACTCAAACCTAACTAAATGTCTAAGGTGTATTTAAGACAGGCTCCTCCAAAATCCTCTCTAACCATCTGCAGCTGATGTGGAGCACCTGGTTCTAGGATTTTAGGCATTTAAAGTAGTAGTAAATGTAGGGGTGTTCTAACTTTTTCCTTGTTACAAAATGACATTTATATTAAATCACTTTTACCAAAACATTGTAAAGGACATACTTTAGTTGTATGTATTTAGGTATATTACCTCCATCTCCCAAAAGGAAGAAAAAATCAAGGTTTTTTCGTGAGGTCGTATTTTTTCACATACCTGAAGCTCTGGTTTTAGCTTTAGTTTTTTCTCACTCAGAGAAAGTTGGTAATTGCCAGTCAGCTACTGTTCCTTATATACTTTTGCTAAAATGTTCCCCATTAGCAAACTGGAAACAGTATCAGGCTTTCCAATAAAAAAATTGGTGCAGCCACCTTGACTTCGGTCTGCAGTGTGGCCTATTACCTAAAATGAGTTTGGCACCCCTGATTCACATGAAACATGGTTTTGTGATAGTCAAATAAAAAAAACCCTCATACACATATAATTTACACAAAACCATGGGTCTGTCAGCTTTACTCGTAAATTGAAAGCAGATGTTCCCCTTGTATATTTTCCAATTTAAATAGTTTTTAAAAAGAAAGCAACTGCAGTAAACTGCATTTTTTGAAGACAATGTGTGTTTACATGCAATCAGAACATGATCATTTCTGTGATCATTTCTGAGATCATTGCTGCGCCTGAGTCCATCTGAAGCAGATTATGTATAGAAAAATATATCTCTGAATTAAAAGTAAACATACCACTTTGATGACCATATTGCGAAAGAGCTGTTGGATGTTATACTATGATGCTTTTTTACATATCAAAAAATGAAAGCGTCCATGTGTTTGGCAGCCGTTGTATTTGACTAACTTTTACTGGGAATCATGAATCAGGCTGGGAGCAGCTGCAGAAGTAGCTTTAAAGAGTTGAATGGATGTTTCCTACATTCAAAGATTCCTTTTTGTCACTGAGAGTCACCAACTGCAGGGCAATAGTCAGTCAGTATTTGCTCCCCGTAAAGTTGCACCTCTTCCATGCATGCACATTTGAATAGCAGTATAATGGCACCTAAACATGAACACAGGCTGGAGTCAGACAGTTAAACTATTATATTCCGCATGATTACAGGCTTGATCCTCAAGCATTTGTCTGCTTTGTTTAAAAATACATTATGGTAGCTAGGTTAATTATAAACATATTGAAATCAATTTATCACACTTTTTAACAAATTCCAGCAAATTGAGTGATGTAAGTGAAATTTGCATGTACTTATGTAACAGTCTAAACTGGCCATGCTTAATTGCCCCTAGATGTAAGTGTGAGTGAATGAGTGTGTGTGGTACCCTGTGATGGACTGGTGCTGACCCTGTGGTGGGGTATTCCTGCTTTTTTGCACAAAGGGATTTTGTGCCCAGTAGGCTCCAAACCCACTGTGACCTTGACCAGTAAGAAAAGATATGAAGATTAATAAATGGATGAATGCAATGAAAAAAATGATGGTGGTTATGTGTTACTGGCTCCCGAGTGGCTCCCGAGTTGTGCAGTCGCATAAATGTTGGCCCCATAATTGGGAGATTTAATCCCTTTATGTTGCCACAGCCATCCCAGTCCCAGCGACCATAATTGTCCTATTTAATTGGTGTTCAGCTATAGTGTTCATTGTGTTGGAGGCAGTTTAGACAGATTTGGGCATTAAGGTAGTGCTTTAAGGAAGCACATGCTGGCATTCACCTCCACCTAACTAGAGGATGGGATTTGGAAATGAGTAAATTGGGGAGATACACCTCCAGAAGAACATCCACATCAAAACACCAGCTTTCTCATTCTTATCCATACCTGGTCTAATCTTTCCTGGCCTAACTGTAACACTTTTTAATATGTGGATTTATATCTGTAGCCTGACATGCAAAAAAAGGCTTTAGCAGAAAAAAACATGGCATCATGTCAGAGTAAGGCCTACGAAGATTAAGCAATTCGCAAGTGCTGCTGCTGCTGTTGTGGAACAGGATGTTTATGGGCAATATTAGTACCCTGGAGAGTCCCCACCCCACTGCTGAGAAGACAGATGTGGGTCAGTACAGTCCAGGTGCAGCTTACACTGACATTCCTCCTCCACTGTGTCAAAGCAGTAAACATAATTTCAGTAGAAAGGCACGATGTGTGTTACTGACATTAGAGGTGATGCAAAATGTGTGGCACAGTAATTCATTTTTTCCATAAAGACACCGTGTCTGTGGTCAATGCACTGGTGCACACTGGGTTTGCACACTTCATGACTGATCAGTGACAGGAATTCACAAATTACAAGATCTCTCACCAGGACCTCAAAGAGTCTGTTTGGTCCCCAAACTACACTTTGTCACTATAATAACAAATGTAAGAGGTGACACGTACTAAGTACAGCTACCCATGCTTGCTTAATGTTGTACCAGTACCTCCCCACCCCCACCCCGGGTTCTCGCCCACCCAGGGTTCTCCCTCACCTATGGTCAGTAGCACCACATATCATGCACATGAGAAAACACACTAATAATCTGTATTTCTGAATGAGCAAACGTGTTACTGCAGTGTTATTTGCTCTGGATGACACATTAAATTCTATGCCGTCGAGTTCTATGAATGTAGCCTAATATGTGAGGAAAATAGGAGTACTGTACTTTCTGCTCATATTCAGTTAAATGCTGCAACCCATTCAGGATGGTGCATCACAGGACAGATGGATAGTTATCCAAAGCACACCACAAATGCAACCCAAGAGCATCATGAAGTGCGAGGAAGCTAGATATATTTTTAATCTACAAAAATTTTCACACTCATACTCTTTTTGCTGATTTGTAAAAAACAAAAACCATTTCATGGTGATAAATGACCATCTGGGTTGAACAGAGGTTGCAAATCTTCAACAAACAACATATTTTGATAGTGGGATAGTCTGTCTATTATTGAAATAAATAATTATGAATTGATCTGTTACCAAATAGCTCTTATGTAGCTGTCAGCTTTTAAATGCAGCGTGAGGTTGTTTTAAATATTTGATAACTAACAATGAAGACAATACAGATCAATAACCTTGTTCAAAACATTCCTGCTAATATAAAATATGAATGAACGTCCAAGATTTGTTTCCTTGTAACAATTTAAATACGAAGATGTAAAAGCCACAAAACATGACAAAATGAAACCCTTATTCTGTTTTTCATAATTTCTAGGATCAGAAAAAAAAAAGGAAGACAAATATAAGACACTAATTCAAGCTTTCAGTTTAAAAGTATTTTGTATTCCTGCTATATTTCTATTAAGGACTTTTATTTTGACACTGTCTGACCAGAGCCATGCCAATCAATTCTCCTCTGCTGCAGCTAATTGGCTCTTTTTGTTGAAGGGCAGGACTTTTTTTATTGTAAGCCACAAGCTGGTTGTCCCTCTTTCTTGAAGGGTGGGACTAATAAACAGATACCACGTGGAGCGTTATGACAAGTACCATTCATATTTCATCCAGTGGCCAGTCTCCTCATTTATAGCTCCTCATTTATAACATCTCTCGGTTGCCTTACTTGAAGATTTCTCCTTTTTACACTCAGCCAGTGTCCATATGAGACTTGAGCGCCTCACAGATATTCCTCTACCCTCACACACCAGAGTGACATTACTGCAGATGTCCACACGCTCCTTTCATGTGACAGTCTGCTCAGTCTGCATGTTTCCACTGCAGCTCTGCGTCCTGATGGAGGGAATTCTTACTGTAGAAAGTAACAGCGGCAGTAAAACTGTGTTTCACACTGTTATGGTTAAACTTTGGCTTTTAATCTGTGGTTCACGTATACCCAGAATGGTTCTGGTTGCCAACTAATTTCATTGTCAATTTTAGTTGACCAGTCCTTGCACTCTAGTCTGTAACTCTGCCACAATTAATGATGACATAGAGAGGATTTTTCTTTTGTTACACAGCAGTGGGTGGCGACCTTCTGAATACTGGTGCTCTCGTTGTTTTCCGCAGATTCAGAAAAGCTTCTGAATGACTGCTTTCCGCCCTGCCACCAATAAACCAATAAATAATCAATACATTTTGTCTTTATTTTAAATCCACTGAGGTGGAGTACAGAGACAAAACTCTTTGTCCAAATACTTATGGAACTGACTGTGTTATGTGTGTTGGAGGGTGTGTATCTGAACATGAGAAACTCAAAGCTGATGTTGGTTAATGATGCTGTTTTTGGCAGTACATTCTTCTGCTTCATTTTTTTTCTGTGTGCACTTGTTGGGTAACACTTACTGACTCACACATGTCTTATTACTGCGTTGGTGTTTGGATCAAGGCATTATGAGCTGTCAGGTCAACCGAGGACAGAAGAAAAAGGTCCTCTATCTATCACAAATAAATATGTGTCTCAGATTCTCTCTCGTGAACACAAAAACACACAGGAATTCAGGTCTGGCTTGTGTTTGAAACATCCTGTAAGGACGCCAGAGGTATGTGGCTACAGGTCCAGAAACCAGAATGTTAGAAAAGCTAAATAAAAGAAGATTGAGCTCATCTCTCAGTGAAACACTGTGTGTTTTCAGGTTTACGTGTGTGTTTGTGTTTAAGCCCGTAAAGCACATCTGCTGAGCCCCTTTATTACTGGCAGCTGGCAGCTGGACGGCCATTCAGAAAATCACCCACTCTCCTACTCCCACACACACACCCACACTGCACTTTTCACTTTTGGCTTTCCTGAACCATCTTTTTAGTCTTTTGCAGAATGTAAATCCGTACTGACTGAGCCATTCACATGCATGTACTTTGTATTGGCCACAGAGGACATACTGACCATTCTTTTGAATGGTGCAGCATATTTTCTGGCCATTTGTTGCAGTTACAGGCTCAAATTAGACACATTCAACCCATGGATTGTTTACAAAACTGGAAAAAAAAACTCATGGATATGCACTGCAGGAGGATTGTGCAGAACATAGGTGGAGATATTGAACATGCAGATGATACATATTCCACTCAATTTACTCAAGTTACAGGTACCTTTAGTGGGCAATTTTACACTTTTAAAACTAGGTGTACATTGTGTAGTCAGTGTCTCAAAGACATGTTATTAGGAGGTTATAAGCACTTTCGTAAACAATGACAGCATACAGTTAGGTCCATAAATATTTGGACAGAGAAAATATTTTCTAGATTTGGTTCTGTACATTACCACAATGAATTTTGACAAAACAATTCAGATGCAGTTAAAGCTCAGACTTTCAGCTTTAATTCAGTAGGTTGAACAAAATGATTGCATATAAATATAAGGCACTAAATGATTTAAATCCCTTCAATTCAGGGGCTCAATTGGACAAATTAAATCATTGTTAATAAAATGTTCATTTCTAATACTTGGTTGAAAACCCTTTGTTGGCAATGACTGCCTGAAGTCTTGGCAAGTCAACACCACCAGGCGCTGTGTTTCCTCCTTTTTAATGCTCTGCCAGGCCTGCAACGGTTTTCAGTTGCTGTTTGTCTGTGGGCCTTTCTGTCTGAAGTTTAGTCTTTAACAAGTGAAATGCATGCTCAATTGGGTTGAGATCAGGTGACCGACTTGGTAATTCAAGAATATTCCACTATAACTTGAATATGTTTCAGTAAACCGGTAAAAAAACGGAAATTCTGTCAGTGTCCAAATAAATATGGACCTAACTGAATGTAGCAGACAAACAGACATGCTTGGAGCACATGTTAACAACTTAGACCCTGTATGTAAGCCCACACTTTGATGCTGTCATGATTACATTACTGTCATAATTTTACGGGCCCCAAAATAGAACCCTGTGGGACTATCCTAAACAAAACATTTACCAAACAATTAACAATATAGTTTCTGTAGAAATAGCAATCTGTCAAAGTCAGACCGCATCGGGCTCTTGAAGGGATTGGTTTATTGCACATTACACACAAAAAACACCCATGATTAATTAAGAGGTTTAGTACATGCCTTATGCAAATGATTTAATCTGTCCAATTGAGCTCCTGAATTGAAGGGATTGTGTTTAACAAATGCTTTAGTTCCTCACATTTTTATGCAATCATTTTGTTTAACCCACTGAATGAAAGCTGAAAGTCTGAACTTTAACTCTTGTATTGGTAATATTTATATATGGGGTTGATGGAAAACAAAAGGCAGTAGGTCACAATTGACTACAAAAAGCATCACTTATGAAAAAAAAGAAGCATGCCTTATATTTATAAATTAAATAGCGTAATAAAAGACTGAATGATTTACAGAAGTATTCTGAGGAGCATTTCAGTTTGTTTCACGGCAGTCAACTTGAGCTAAGCACACCACATTACTCTCATCAGGCGCTGCAAAATCGTGTGCTGTGTAATCTCCATGTGACTGCACGCATTGAACTGTAACACTCATACGAAATAAACATACCGTTACACCCCTAAGACGTTATATCGATAATGTCACTGATGTTTCAGTACAATCTATTTAGATGTGTGAAGAAGAAGAGCTCATTGCATACCTTTGTTGCTAGGTCTCTCCTACCTCAACTGCAGCCATCACATTGAGTCATGGCTTATTGTAAGTGTTATGGGAAGAGATAACATAAAGGACTTCATTGATATTGCTTTTGGTATTTATCACTGAAGTCAGGACCTAAATGGTCCACTTGCTGTGGACATGTCAGCATCTCGATGTTCTTTAAAAGAGTTATGCTGACTGACATATCTTATTTACAAATGTGGTTCCTTTAAAAAGCACCTAGTGAAAGGTTCTGTAGGTAATCAGATGTGGTTTGTCAATAGCATCACTCCAAAATCCCTTTTTAGAACCTCTGTTTTTCAAATCCTGAAGGAAGGAAACGCAGGCCTTTCTTCTTATCTGTGCAAGTAGACTTGAAACCTAACCTCACACAGCAGATCGTCTCATTTTATTCTGTAATCAGTTCACACTCATTGTTTCTACAACAGGGCTGTTTTCTTGTTGAACGTGCTGAACTTGGCTGGCCCCTTTCTCTTGGTTTCATAATTGTTTACTGTAGCCTTTCCCTCCGGTAAGCAAGAATAAAACATGGGGGAAAGGGAGGTTGGCAGCAGAGGAATTGGCTTAGAATCAAAGGGAAATTGAAGGTCATCATTTTTTGTGGTTTAAGAATAAGAACAAGAGCTGAAATATTAATGAAAACCTCAAACCCAATCTTGAGCCAACACCAACTTTAGGCTTCCATACACACACACACACACACACACACACATATACATACGCTGACTGACAGGCTGGACCACCCACTTAGAACTGGCCAGTAGTCAGGCTGTATTGCTTTCACCATTACATTGAACATGGTTATAGAGCACGTTCAGAGGAATAACACTGTACTCTGTGACCACTGGTAGGAGTACACTATGAACTGTATGTTGTGAGGAAAATGTAACACTTGATTGACAGCCTTCAAACTGTTAAGCAATTCTATAAGATCTAGAAAGAGAAAGCATGCGTGTTATTGTCATATGTGTGTGTCCTTGATTAATCAAATAGAACACAAGAACAGACAGTTCTGTTAAGCATCCAATTGATTGATTGGTCAGTGTGAGAGTCAGCAAAGGCGTTGTTGTGGCAGCAGTGATATGCAGTACTGTAAATACATGTTTGTTTCCACCTGCCTCATTCAAAGTTAAAAATAGCAACAAGTGCCAAACTTGCCTTAATTCCTCTATATTGGACTGTTTTAAAACAATGCCCACAGCATCTCAAAGGGGTTCAAGTCTGGGCTTTGACTTGACAGCTTGAAAACTGTAACTGTAACTGATACTGTTTTATTTAAGCTGTTCAGAGACTGACTTGTGCTTGTGCTTTGGACTCATTGTCTTGCTGCATAACCCAATTGCACTTGAGCTCCAGATTACGAACTGATGACCAGATATTCTTTTGCAGGATTTTCTAGAAGAGAGAGACCCCCCAAGTCACCCAGACCCTGAAGTAGCAATGCATCTCCACTATGGCTGTCCCGATCAAGTGTTTTTCGCCTGATCCGATCCAAGTACCTTAATGCTACCTCCGATCCAATTTTTGTGTTTCTGTAAATAATACAGCCCCACAACTTGGGTAACATGTGTGGTTTATTAATACTAGTAAACACTGGTAAAAGCACTGTATTGTTAGTGAACAGTTTCTATAATCAGAAATTCTAAACTGATTTATTTTGTTTGGTAGTAACTTTTTAAATAAGTGTTTTAAACTTTATAGTGTGTTTAATATCACATAGCCCAGTCTGACTGACCTCACTGACCATTCAGCTTAGTAGTGAGATAAAAAAATCTGTTTTACAAGTGAGCCCTGGCCAAGACTGAACGAACTATGATCATCTTCTCTCTAGCATGTGTGCCTTAGCGTCCCCCCCCCCCCCCCCCCTTTTTTTTTCGGCTCTGAAAACGCTGATCAGTGCTGGTTTAGAACCAAAGAATGGAGTGGGGTTTCCCTGCTAGTAGAAAGGAGTGTTTTTACTGGATACTGTTCAACGTATAAGATCATTAATGAAAGTTTGGAGAATTTTTTTAATATGAAACTGTGGAGGAACCTCTTATGGTGCCTTGAGGAGCCTTAAAGAAAAGGTTTTAGAAGAAAACGGTTCCTCATTGATGTTGGCTGGCACAGGCATCTGTTAGCTGGTGTGGAAGAGCTTGGGCCGGGTGGGTGGCTTTGCATGTATCAGAGTAGATGCGTTAAGTTAGTATCCTCCTGTTGTCAGAAGCGTTGCTAGTGCTAGGGGGAGCTAAGAACGGATGGGTTAATTGACAGTACCAAATTGGGAGGAAAAGGCAAAATTTGGACAAACTGATTAAAAAATAAGGAGATGAAAAGAAAATGGTTTCTACAGCAGGATAATGAGCCAAAATGCAATCTACGCATCAACCACACTGGACTACAGTCTCTAAACTTAAAAGAGGCTGTGCATGCTAGATAGCCCAAGGATCTTAGCGAACTAGAAGCCGTTTGCAAGGAAGAATGGGTGAAAATCCTTCAAACAAGAACTGAAATACACCTTAGCTGCTACAAAAGGTGTTTACAAGCTGTGATACTTGCCAAAGGCGATGTACTGACCATGCAGTGTGCCCAAACCTTTGCGTCAGGCACTTTTATTTTATAAACGTTTGATTCAGACCCAAGCTGTATTTGCTGAGTCAGAAAGATCCCCGCTGTCTTGCTTATGTGCTGTGAACAGACTGCTCATTACTGTTCATAGTTCTGTGCACGTGATGTAATCAGTGGTGTGTACATGATCTGTTCTGTTTGGTTTTAGTGAGAGACTCTCTCTCTTACACACACACATACACACAGTGGGACACTATTGTGAGCTGACTTCTTCAAACCCTTGTTTTGTTTTCTAACCAAAACTCCTTTGTGATTCAGTGAATCATTACAACGCACTCACACATTTCCAGGAAACTTATTGTAGCTTTTCTGTTTTGGGCATTGTCATCTATAATTTACCGTATGCTGCAATTCTTCTTCATGAAATCCCGTAGAAAGGCTCTAATCAGCCCTGTCATGACACCCTTTAAGTAGCACATTTTACTCTATGAGGCTATATATGTTCACCCTCATAACACAAACGGTTGCAAATGCTTTCAATATTCTGCTTGTATTTTACAACTGTGTCTCTGTCTGCCTGCAGGCATCCAAGAAGGAGCTCAGTGTACCAAGTGTAAGACTGAGTGGGCCCTGAAGGCTGCCATCGGCCTGCTGTATGTTCTCTGCATCCTGCTTACCATCGCTGTAGCTGTACTGGGTTACAAAGGTATCACACACGTATTCCCTCAGAGGGCCTGCTGATCATCAGGGTTTTGAGTCCGCACTTCCATTTGTAAATACATACCTTACATACACTATATGTGCAAATGTTTGTGGACACCCCTTCTAATGAATGCATTCTTTAAGTTGCACCCATTGCTGATACTGATGTGCAAATGCACACACACACCTTGTCTAGTCCCTGTAGAGAAGCACTGCCAAAAGAACAAGACTCCTGTGAGCAGATAAACATGAACCTATTGGCACCATGTCTAATGTGAGGCGTTAGCTAGAGGGGTATAAAGCCCCCCTAGAATTGAGCTGTGGAGCAGTGGAACTGTGTTTTTTGGAATGATGGTTGGTGCTCCATCCAGTACTTCTGGGATGTCTTTGGACATCTAAACTCTGGTGTAGCTTCATTAATGACCTCACATTGCTTGGCCCATGTGTGTGTGTGTGTGTTCTTGCTCCACTGGTAGGTTTATATTAATTGGATATCAAATGCATGTTCCAGTGTGAATGAGGTCATGTTAGCATGTGTGGATTTCGCTTCGGGTTTGTGTGGGGTCGTATTCCCGCCAAGAATGACTACTCAGTGCTGTTTGATCACCATGGATACTCCTGTGGGTTTGTTTGTATTGTAGTGGCTGGAACTGCATCTTGTACAAATGCAAGTGTGTTTTTGTGTGCGCCCACATACATGCATTTTACAGCTACATTCAAGAGTCATTCCACAAGAGCATGGCAGATGTTAGTAATCTGAGGAGTCGTTGGGCTGAAACCCTATAAATGCTTCAGCTCCTCTTCCTTTGCTTATGGAAAAGTACTAGATGGTAACGTTTTGGGAAGGTTCGAGCTGTTTCCGGCCATTTCCAAAAGTGATGTGATGTGTGATGGTGAGAAAATACACTAAATAGTTGGAACAAAGATCAGATTCATTCTTCAGCACTGCTCCAGCTCACCTCATTTACTCTCTTTCATTCCCCTCTATAATTGATGGCATGTTGAGAAGTCCCTTGGAAGTGTGCTCAAATGCAGTAATGCTGATTTGTCCGATTTCCAGAAACGTTTTAGAGGAAATGAAGGGGTCTGTAGCCTGCGGGGGTGTGAAAACAACCCCCTCACGCTCCTAAGCGTAGAAAGAACAGCCAAACAGAGTGAAAAATGTGTTGCTGGTGGCTTTGATCTCTGAGTTTAGTGAACCTTTCTAAAAAGAACTCGTCCAAAAAGTCATCCATTGACATGATCCATTGACTGAGATGTTCAGCGTTGGGTGTGAAACCGCTGAAGTCCTTCCTCTTTAAATCAGTGCTGTGTAAATTCTGTTTTTTAGTCGTTCAAAGAGTAGATGATGCTACTGAAGGAATGCAGAGCTATGGAGGAAAAATCGTATCTATGGAGTTGGACGTAAAAAAGCTTGGTAAGTTGCACAGTGGTACTAATTTCAAGAGCGGCTTTGATCCATCATGATACATCATGCCTCTCACTTATTTCTCATCTCCCTCCCTTTCCTGCCACATTTCAGATGATGAGGCTGGTGTAAAGTTGAAGAACACTTCTAGTGAGCTGCAGATGTTTCGCCTTGGACTATCAGCTTTGCGCCAGAAACTAGCCACAGTCTCCGACCGTGTCAGCAGCAACGCTGTGGCCTTGCAGCAGCTCCGATCTTCATCACAGAATGTGCGCTCTTTGCAGGACTATCTGCGCTCGCAGCTGGATGCCAGCTCCAATGCCCTGCGGTATGCTAACGCTACGCTCAGCTCAACCTCTGCTATCATGCCTCCTCTGCAGCAGAACACCGCACGGCTTCAGCATGACCTGCAAGCGCACATCAATGCACAGCGCTCGCTGCAGTTTGCTGCTGACGGCCTCAACCTCACCCAAAGACGGCAGGACACAGTCGCAGGAGCACTTCAGCGCACAATGGAAGTAGCTTCTGAGGCCATGCAGAGCATGCGTAGCGATGCGCTAGCACTACAGCGGGACACCCAGTTGGTCAGTGGTAACGAAGACTGGCTGAGGGCAAAGGTCCGCAACCTTGAAGGAGCTGCATCTAACACTTCTGGTCAGGCTAGGGGCAACGCACAGAGCCTGGAAGAACTGAGCTCTCAGCTAACTAGCATATCCAGTCAAATTCTCAATATGAGTGCACTAAGCGATATCAATGCGGCAAACCTTCGTGAGCTGCTGGACCAGCAGAGGGAACACGGCAGCCGCATAAGTTCTCGCTTCGATCAGATGGAGGAGCAACTCGATGCTGCAGAAGAAGGGGTTGATATGGTGACGGGGAATGTGAGCTATGCCACGCGGATGCTGGGAGGAGTTAACGGAGAGCTCGGTGCTCTGCGGACCTGTTCGGACACTGTGGGGCGGCATTCTGATCTCCTGCTAACTCTTAACAGGAGTCTGGCTGTAGCACGAGCAGATGGGAATGCTCTAAGGTCTCAGCAGGACGACCTCTCAGCCCGCCTGGACAAAGAGGTCAGCAGTCTGTCCATTATCATGGAGGAGATGAAGCTTGTGGACAGCAAACACTCACAACTCATCACCAACTTTACAATACTGCAGGGTATGAATATCCCACATGCATTCATACGCTGACACTGACAGCAGTTTAGCAAAATATCTAGCACATAACATTACTTTTTGAGTTGTAGAGTGTCTGAGTGTTTATCGGACACTCATGTTCAGAGTGACTTACAGAAATGCTTAGTTGTCGAATAGTACTAGTACAGATACCTAGATGCAAAACACCACTTTCTCTTTCTGTGTACTCCTTAGGCCCTCCTGGACCAAGGGGTCCCCGTGGTGAAAAAGGCCCAGTTGGTGCAGTCGGCCCTCCTGGCCAGAAGGGGGAGCGAGGCAGTAGAGGAGAGGGAGGGGATGCTGGTCTTCGAGGCGAAAAAGGATACCCTGGCCCTCCTGGACTTCCAGGACTCACTGGCAACCCAGGGTCACGAGGAAGCCCAGGACCAAAAGGCCCACGGGGGTCTGGAGGACGTGCAGGACCCCAAGGTTCCAAAGGAGAGCCAGGTACACCCGGATTACCGGGTAGAGACGGGATGCCGGGGCCTCAGGGTGCTCAGGGGCTGCCAGGCATTCGTGGACCCATTGGCCCAGTAGGAGATACAGGGCTCCAAGGACAAGCAGGGCCTGAGGGGCCTTCAGGACCACCAGGGTTACCAGGCCCACCTGGCAGAACAGTAGCAGTACCAACTATAGCTGTTGCACTAAGTGGAGAGACATCACTGATTCCTACTATCGCAATACCAGGTAAGTCAATCTACAGATCACCTCTAGAAAAGGAGGTTTTGAAAACAGTCAAGGCATAAGGGGAAAAGGCACTGACCACAGATCTGTGATGGTGTTTTGAAGTCCCAGTGATATAAAATATCTTCCTTTTTGATAGACACTCCCCCACGTGATGACAAAGTAATGAAAGGCTGCACATTCAATTGCCCTTCCTTTGACCACTGCTGTTAAGCCCTAGAGCAAAGCACTTGACCTCAAGCTGCACAGTTACCCTGTCTTCCCTACCATAGTACGATTACCCTAAAAACGTTAGCCTTATTATGGATGATTAAAGGTTAGGAAAAACAGACATGACTTTGTTGTGCGCTCAGCATATGTTCCACTTTAGCTCAAAATAGAACTTGCTAGTAAAAAGTTGACTGCAGAGGATCCACAATCTGTGTGCAATATGAACTTTACACTGCAGCCAATGCTTTGTTTTGTACATTTAAAGAAATTGCTGTATTTCACAGAATCAGATGCAACAACACTTGAAGGCATTAAGGCATGATGTCTCTATTACACTGAATAAATGGATCAAAGGCAGTATCTCTCTGTCTGTGAGCAGCTATTAGTATCTGTCTATGTCTCCAAAAAGAATCTAAACCAGATATCCAGAAGACTAACAGCACCATGTAGTTTCAGAAAACTCTACCCCAACTCAGCTTTGAAAAATGTAAAACACTGGAACATTTGGAAAGAAAAGGGAGAGGATGTTGTCATCAGGGGGCTGCAGAGGCTGATGTGGCCACAATAATGATGTTACTTTGACAGTTTGAGTCAGTGGTAAACACTGCTCTATCGTAAAAAGATGATTGACAGGTTTGTCTGGAAGACCTTTCTGTTTAATGGAGTAGCTGTGAGCTATCACAGAACTGGCTAGTTAATCATACTATTTTTTATCATATTGTGTCTCTCAGCAGCTCGGGGTTAAACTGGATGTAATCTGATGGAAATGTAGATTGATTTGTAATAAAATACATGCACTAGACTTTTACTGTTGAAACATTACACTGATAAACTGTGTGTACAGTGGAAAAATCTGCTTTCCTGCCGGTCCTTTGCGGTACATGCTCACTGCACGCAAATTTGTCATCCAAAATTTCACATCCATCAATTTTCAACAACTAGTAGCGCCATAATGCTTTAGGGATTGTGGGATAGTGGCCGGTGCAAACATGACTTGTTGAGAAGTATGTGCCTACACACAGTTTCGGCTGCATGACATGGACATGAACCCAGAAAGGACAGCAATGTTTCCAGTGAATACAAGGCCGGCCCAAGCCGTAATGAGGCCCTTGGCTCCAAATTTTCATTTGGAGCCCCCCATACCACCACCTCAGCACCAGATGCTTTGTCGTTCACATTGTGTGTGTAATGTACCCAATATTTGTATTTGTAATTAGCTACATCATAGCGGTGTCATTCTGGCTATTGTTTTAAACCTTACAGGGTTAGCAAACTCACAAAAATGTTCTAATTAATTTTCACTTTTAAAAACAGAGTGGTGTATACATGTTCCGTAACATCAGCAGACAAGACACTGCATTTACAGAAAAAAGGGAACAAGTTATTTTATATATATATATATATATATATATATATATAATTTTTTTTTTTTTTTTTTTTTTTTTTTTTTTTTTTTTTTTTTTGTACAGATACGCGTCGCATATTTGCTTTTGCCCAACAGTGAAAGCAGCCAAAATCAGGAATTCATTTACCTAGTATTGATGTGCCAACCATGAAAATAAATTCATATAAAAATAGCTTTAACCTGTGTATTACCATTTTTTTTTAATATATGTATTTTTTATCGTGATATCTTGGTGCTCTAGGGGACCCCCTGGTGGCATTGGAGTGATAAGCGGCAGCGTAATTCGAGTATGCCTTGGAGTATGCCTCTGAGTGCATTTAGAGAACAACAGCTGCCATGACTCTCTATTTTCTCTGGTGCATGGTGTAGCTAATTTAGGGTGCTTCACCTCCATATTTATAGCTGAGTACAGTTTAAAAAAAATTTAAGTGTCATTGGATGCCGTTGTAATTATCTAAAAATAAACAAGAAATATTCCTACTACTGTCAGACTTTAATATTTTTGTAGAACCACGTTAATGAGAGGAGTCTACTTGAGAAGATACTTGATGTGAAATCTATTTGAAATCCACGACCCCAAGCAATGGGGTGCTCAAGTGGCGAGACACATACTGCAGGCTGCACTGTAAGCTCAATGAAGGTGGTCTGAGACATGCTTTGTCTGTGAGAAGAGGGTGGGCCTACCAAATGAGTAGACAAGTCTGGCCTCAAATGCACAATTTGACATCTGTTTTTATAGAACGAAAGGGAACAAAATCATGTGTTTTCTACAGCCATTGGTTTTCCCAGGCAAACGTAATCAATCAAAACATACTGCCGCGTGTCATATTGCAAAACTTAGCATATCACCCATCT
The DNA here is from genome assembly GCF_030463535.1 of Salminus brasiliensis. Taxonomy (NCBI): domain Eukaryota; kingdom Metazoa; phylum Chordata; class Actinopteri; order Characiformes; family Bryconidae; genus Salminus; species Salminus brasiliensis. The sequence goes on from NC_132886.1 coordinate 26,016,362, forward strand.
TTATTGTATACTAGTTATAGATTTAACCTTATCAGTAGGTTCAATCATATTTGCAGGTCAGAAATCATTAGTCAAGGTAAATGTTGCATCTCCACAGTGATTTTGGACCGCAAGTTTAATGGCATATCTTCTCATTTTGCAAGGGCAGCTGCATAGTGTACCAGAAAATTGGAGCAGCTTGCAGTGTCAGCTAGAAAGCTGAAGCAGAACAAACATCTGAGATAATTTGAACTAGATTGAAAAAAGGAAGGTCAGAGTCTCTCAGTGGAGTTTGAGAGAAAGTCCAGATCACTCACTTGACGTGTTCTGAGCATACTTCAAATAGGCAACGGTTCAGGGGTTCTCAATCACACTACACTTGAAGAGGCTCTGTGTGTGCAGGTGTGGGGCAGAATTCCTCTGGATTGATGTAAAAGGTTGATGGTTGTGTGAAAGGCTTGAGTGATGTTTGGTGCCAAAAGGGGATGGATGAAATGAAATGCGCCAGGAAATCTCTGCTGTTTCGGATGAAATAACTCGGAATCGGATTTTCAGACAATAGTAGCATTGGAATGTTATCCTTATTGTGATCAATAGTGTCAAAATGCACTTATTTGAGTGAATCATGGTAATTGTGAGTGCAGAGTTGCATGTATCAGAAAAGCCAATAGTAGAGATCTTGTGAACTAGTAGCTTAATGGATGGCATCCCTTAATGTTCTAATCTACATTAGTCATTTATTTTTTACCAGTTCTTTGATTTTATTTCAGTAAATCAAACATAATAAATCATTTCTAAAGGAAAATGAATAATACACATTACAGCAGTTATTTTTGCTAATTTGTTCATTTTTTGTGGAGACATACAGTTGTTGTCGGATGTTTACATGCACTCATTGACATGAATGCTGTGACAATATTGAGCTTTCAAATTTTCAACCTCCATTGCACATGCTTTTATTAGCAAACTTTACAAACTGTCAGCTGTTTGCAATAAACCAATAAAACAAGTTCTATTTAAATATCTAAGCACAACTAATAGAACAAGTGTGTTCTCCACATTACACACAAAATGCCACTTTTATTGACAACTTAAATTTAGTCAAGCATATTCCTGAGGAATCTTAGCCCATTCCCTTATAGTTAGTGGGCTCCAGTTCACTAATATTCTTGGGTTTGGTGCGGCATCTGCCTTCTTCAAATCCCAACAAGGAAGGCGACTGACGGCCACCCCAGAATCTTCCAGGACTTCTTCTGAAACCAAGCCTTGGTGGACTTTGAGGTATGCTTGGGATAAGGACCAATGACACCCAAGCTTCAGTTTCCTCACAGAAGGAATGACGTTTTGCACTATAGTTTCCTAATGCTTCAGTGAATCCATCTTGCCCCACACATGCTGCAGGTTTCCAGTGCCAGAGGAAGCAAAACAGCCCCAGAGCATCATCCCCATGCTATGTTCTTTTTTAGTGTATGCCTCATTCGCCCTCCCCCAGACATAAAGCTGATACATAGGTAACACATCCTATTATGTTGGAAAAAAGACAGCTGGAGTACTTAGTCTTACTATGTCATGAGTGTAGATACCTGGCCTGGATACAATGTGCTAGCTTACCTTCTCTCTTATGGAATGTCTGTATATGTCTTTTATAGGTTCAGCAGTGGGATGCCCTACTAACTGGTTAAGGTTCAGGAACAGCTGCTACTTCTTCTCTACCGAACATCTCAGTTTCGATGATGCTCAGAAAAAGTGCAACGCCATGACCTCATTCATGGTCATCATCAGTGATAGTGAAGAACAGGTATGAGCAGCCCCAAACGACCTTTATTTCCCTTTCTGTAAAATGCTGTTTACTTGAGGTATCAGGCCAAGTTTTGGACACACCAGACTGTGCCCATGTCTTCTGCTTAAATGCTGGTCAGGCTGCTTTTCTTTTTTTTTACTGTGGCTTTATGATCAATGTAACTACATTCAGCTGAAATACTGCATCTAATGTTACACTGAATGAACATGGTTAAACTGCTGTAGGCAGTTAGTGATATGTAAATGAAGTGATCTATGATAAACTTAGTCTGGTTTGACATAAAAAAAGACTCATATACGACTATGGAGGAACTGTGTAGGTAGATAGTAATCAGTTGACCTCAAACCTGGTCCTGAAGGCCTACAGCCTTGCAAATTTTGTACAATGTGTTTCCACTGCTTTTTAAACTCAGTAAAGGCTTGTTAATGAGTTAATTAGTTGGATCAGGTGTGCTGGAAGCAGGGAAAGCACTAAAATGTTGGACAGTGCTGACCAGGGGGCTGCCAGGAGCAGGGTTGAGAATACCTGTACCAGATGTTGGTGGGTTTTCTATTCTACAGCGTGGTCATTCATGTGCTGTATCCTCAGGGCTGGCTACACCTTCAGACGGTGGGTAAAGGCTATTTCTGGTTAGGTTTGACCGACAGACAGGAAGAGAATGTTTGGCGTTGGGTTGACGGCTCACTGCCTACCTTCACGTAAGTATATCTTATGCGTGCGTGTGTGTTTGTGTGTGTGTGTGTGTGTGTGTGTGTGTGTGTACACAAGCAATCCTGCTGATTCCTGAATATCCTGAATAGTCCTAAATTGTAAATGATTTAGGAGAAGATATGTATATATGTGTGTATCTGTATACAGCTACTGACAATTATCACTGAAGAGCCTAAACATTATGTCCTTTGAAGTGAATATAATTGATTATTATTGATTAGAACATAACAAAGACATGTCAAGGTCTGAGATATAGTAGTAAACAACAGATGGTTGGATGTGGGAGAAATGTTAAGCCGTGAAGACCTGAGTGACTTAAACACGGGACAAATTTCATTTTATACTAAGTCACGTTCTTCAGAGCATTGAAAAATTTGAACGTTTCAATGCAGTGATATCGCTGTCATGCACTCTTTGACATGAATATGTGGTTGGTGTGGCGCAACAGATAACACCACTACCTGCCAGTGAACTACCATACCACGTGGGAGGCTGGGGTTCGATTCCCGGTCTGGGTGACTATGCTGTGCTACACCAATAATAACCTTGGGCAAGACTCCTAACACTACACTGGCTTCTGTAATGAGTACCCTTGTAAGTCGCTCTGGATAAGAGCGTCAGCTAAATGCCATAAAATGTAAATGAATCTGCCAGTTCTTCTTTACATTGGCTCAAAATCGTGATGAATGGACCAATAGAAATGCTCCAAAATATTCAAAACATAAAATTACCTCCAGGGTTTTCTGGAAGACATTTTTGAAAAAAAGGTGGTAGTAATGCCAGGCTCCTGCAGATGGTGCTTCACGAGGATGATTACTCTATAAACACCTGCGGGGTGTGACAGGATTCATAGATTGATTCATAGACCCGGATGACAGTATGCTTCGATACGCTTGCAAATTCAGCTACTTTATTCATACTGTGGCTCAAATGCAATCACTCCTTTTAGCCATTTATTAACTGGATTGCTTTGCGATCCATTTTCCACACATTGTACCTCATTGATCATCCTTGTGCAACACCATCTGCAGGAGCCTGAAGTTACTAACACCTTAAACACACAAGGAACACTAATTTTTATACATGGGACATCTGTATGTGTTTGTGTTCATGTAGGAAGTGGAGGCCTGGTCAGCCTGATAACTGGAGCCATGGGCATGAAGAAGGAGAAGACTGTGCAGGTCTCATTCATGGAGGTGTCTGGAATGATTTCTTCTGTAGTGACAAAATCAGCTTCATCTGTGAGAGAGCAATGGACAGTTGAAACTGGTGAGATGTGTCACAAAAGTAAGAGTAGGCCCAGTGATCAGATGGATGCGGTCAAAAGGCCCCACAGCTTCTGTCAGAGATGGACGACTGATAGGTGTATCACCATGGAGACACCTACCTGATGCGAGTGCAGTGAGCAGGATGAGACGTTCATCATTTTCTGCAGGAAAAGCAGACTGCAGCCCTGAAGAGATTTGCCCGCCTCACACAGTGTTAGCCACTGTGTCCAACATGCAGTCGTACAAACCAGTTGACGCAAAACCTCCACAGATGTTAGCACTCAGTTAAAGTGTGTGTTTCCATATCGGACTGTTAATAATGACCAAAGGCAGTGAAATGGACCCGTTTCAGGCTGCTGATAGAGAAGCTTTATTCAGCACAATGAGGCTACACCATGCTAAGCTGAGCTCAACAGCATGACTAGCATATATGAAGTAAGCTTGATAGTAATCTGGAAATTGGGTTAATAAACATCCCTTAAACCTGTACCACAAAATCTAAAGAACAAATATATATTCTACTGTAAACAAGCAGCTAAAAGGCAGTAAAGCAAAGATATAAATATGTATCTCAGTATTTTGGTACTTGAGGGATTTTATAGTATCATATTTAGATATTTCTATGTCCAGTATGTTTTGCTATATTCTTCATTAATCTAAGCCGTTTCTTTCTTTCCATTTTCCCAGCCACATTCCCATGTTCCTTCACTTACCAAATAACAGAACATATGACAGAATAAAGGTTGATTTTAAGTGATTGCATTTTCCACATTTTGTCTTGTAAATGTAAAAGCATTTCACAATAAGGCTCCACCAAAAATGCCTTTAACCATAGTTGTTTTTTATTGTTAGTTTCTTGTTTGTTTGTTTTTTTTCTTGTCTGTTACCATAATGCTCATTTTCTACACTTAGAAACGTGTAGCGCACTCAATAAAATAAACACATCCGCTTTCTTAAGTATTCACATTTTACATTCAGGCATTTCACGTCATGTTTTGCGCTCTTTGCCTTTGACCCCGTCCCTTTTCTCCTCAGCTGCACTGAAGGATTAATGATGTGACATTAGCACCTTAGAGAGAGAGAAATTGCTCAGAACAAAAAAGTTGCTTTAAAACAAAAGTTCTTAAAAAACAAAAGGGCCATTCCATGCCAAACCTCTTAAACATAAGTTCATTATAAGACACGTCATATGAGATTCATCACACGTCACAGAGCCACAACAGTCAGAATTTACAGATTGGAATGCAAAAGAAAATGAATGGTAGCAGCCAAAATCTACTATTAACTTTTTTAATTTTTATAACTCTAATTCAGCTTATGACCCTCTTAGTTGTAGCAGTGTTAAAGGATTAGAAGACAACCAAGAACCCCCTGAACTTCCTTGTATTGTATGGTATACAATCATTTGTTTGAGCTGTCTAGTGTTTTGAGGCCATTCTAATGTAAGTAAGTAAGATAAACATATTTTTATTTATTAAAGTGTCAGACACATGTAAACTATGAGATACAGAGAAATATTGCTGTGGCACCATACATTATATACCCTATATTTTTGATATTTTTGCCAAAGTAAGCTCTGTGAACGCCAGGTATTGTGTAGTTGTTTAGATCCTTGTGAGATTCACTTTTTTTGCATATACTGGACTGACATGGGCTTAGCATTACTACTGTAAGAATGGGTCAAAGCTGAGTCATGGTTATAAAATGACTGGTATGTCTGAAAACAAGATAGTAGATTTTGACTGTTACACGCTGTCATTTTTCTTTCCATTCAGTAAAAATTATCACAAACTGTTTTTGTTTCTAATTTGTTCCTACTTTAAGGAGATCATTTCAGTTCTAGTTTATCTGAGCTTTCCTGACTGCTGTCAGTCGTCACCTGTGAACTGTCAAATAAGACTTCTTAAAAAATATGGAGGGTGGAGGTTCCAGAATTTGCAGTGTTACTTACTCACTTACTTAGGTCTGGACATATTTGAAATGTCTTTGTTTTCGATTGTACCAATTCAGCCTGTTATAATAGAAGTAAACAGGCTGTCAGCTTCTGAGTTTCTGAGAAACTCTGCAAGGATGCAATTTGGGTTGAAGTAACTGGAGATACTGTATATTTTGCAGGACCTCAATACCGCCTGTACGCCTGTAGGATGACGGTAAAGCTCTGAATGCTGTCACGCCAATGTGTGTGATCATCGATGACGTCGGTGTAATGTAATTTGACATGGAATCACCCAAAACACAACACAACACAGACGCTTTGACAGCCAAGAATAATAGTCACGGTTCAGATCCAAGTTCTTGAGCTACCCAACACTGAGCTGCTCTTTTCTCTAGTTACCTCTGAACGGGTTTCACCGACAGGTTTCAAACCTCTAGTTTGCGATGTAAACATTGAAGCAACATAAAGAGTCATAGTGCAGTCGAGGTCTCAAAAAAATATTTCAAAACTTTGCAACATTTTTCTTTCCCTTCGTCCTGACACCACACTCGTGTATTTACATTCAAAACAATAACAAGAGTACTGGCACAAAACTACATCGCTATCTCTGATCTACGAACTCTGAAAAGATCACTTGGACCAGGCTGGACCATCTTCAGTATGCAACCAATGTGCAGGCACCATAACTGTTTCAAATGCTCTCTTTCTTTCGTTTAAAGGGACACTCTGGTCGGACTAGGGAAACATGCTTCCAGTGACATGTCTTGAAGGTGGGGGGTGCTTTTGTTACAAGTTATAACTTTTTGAGGTTATGCAGTGGATTCTGTTGTTTTCTATTTTCCTAAAATTACTGGTAGCTATCTGCTTTCTTCTGCATTTTAGATAAATTTAGCCAATTACCCAAACCACTCATTGGTACTTTCCCCCCATCACATGTAATACTCCCAACACTGGGAGGATGAGCACTGACATACACCATACGCCACCACCTCTTTTTCAACTGCCACTGGGCAACCAACGCTTGGAGGAAAGCACCAGGTACCCAGCTCTGATGCACTGGCTAGCAGATGCCCATGCTGGGCAGCAACACACTGTAGTGATAGGGGGGGAGAGAGAGCCATTTACCCACATGAAGAGAGCAAGGCCAATTGTGCTCTCTTCGGCTCTGGCTGCTGATGGGAGTGGTTCAGTGAATTCTACCACCTTTAATATATATCATTAGACAGGGGGGGTTTCCTAGTCTGAACAGAGAGCCCTTTTAAATAAACATAAATCCAGGAGAATATGTATTTCCAATTGTTTCTGTTTAATAAATATTTTTGTCTACTTAAAGTCTTCTTCCAAGTAATGTAGCTAGCTCAGTACAGGACCTCCTTTTATCCATCGCTTTCTTGCTCTCATTTCACTGCAGATCCAGTTTAGAACTTTCAAATAGCATCTTTAACAAATTAGCAGGGTGCAGCAAATCTGGAAACAGCTATTTCCATTTCATCCTACTTCAGAAAAAGAAGGAAGGGATGTCACAGCACAGACGTTTAACTAGATGGTTGCTTTACCTTCTTTCTGAGAGGCCAGAAACTCAGCAATATAATTCAAACCAGACTTTGTTTATCCATCCTAGATGTCCAGTTGAAGGTGAGATGATATCCAAACTAGAGAGGAGGGTTAATCCAACATAAGGGTGAGATTGAGTCCAGACTACAGATGAATTATATATGGGGGGAAAGAAAAAGATGCAATCCGAAACAGAGACAGCGTGTAATCCAGAGGCAGTCCATCCTTGTGATGAAGTGTAGGAAATACAGACAAAGGCTTCCTCATCTGTGTTTATACTGTGTGCACCATGGATGGATTTGGTGTTAATACTGATAGTATCTCCAGGTGTATGTCAGTATGTCCAGGTGGAAAGCATGTAGTTGCTGAGGAGAGATTTATATGATCTACTGATGGATACTAAAGCAATTTCTATTTTTTCTGTGTTGTGATAATCCTGCAGACAGGGTGGCACAGTCTGTTTGATGTTATCTAGCGTTCTTCTCCACGGACTGAAGGCTCTGATTAAGCACTGATTGATTGCTATCTGGTGGTCGGGTGTGGTCTTTCTCTACTCGTCTTTTTCCACTATAATCTCTCCATGAAGCACCCTTCTCCTCTGACGCAGCATGTGGAAATACAGCTGAGGAAACACTGGGAGATAAATAACAACAAAAATTAGGATCGCTTTTGAGCTCTTGCTACTGGACAAAAAAAGAGAGAACAACAAACCTGGAATCTTAAACAACCTAGGTTACATCAATGGCTGACAGACTGTTCCTCTGTAATTTAGTCATTTAGTGCTCTGTCCTAGCAGACGATCGAGGAGAAAATGGTGATTAGCTGTCTGGCTCTAAATTAAAATACAAAGCAGCTTCCTTACAACACAATACCCCACTTCACTTTGTGGTGAAAAGGCAAGGGCAAAGCCTTTGAAGCTGACTGACCAAATCTAAAATGTTTTCTGGCTTTTAAACCACATACGTTTGACTTCTGCTCTCTGAAAATAGCACTGTACATGTCCTGAAATGACCTTTAGCAGTCTTTGCAGCTTCATTGCAATGGCACAATAAATGTATAATTAGTTGTCCAGCTTAATCTGTAAATCGTTTCACATCTGTAGATCTGTCCACTACAACTAAGCAAGCAAACAACAAATTGTAAAAGCAAACAACAACATATATATATTATTTTGGACAAAGTGGAAAATGTAGGTGGGATGATAAATAACTAGGGATTTCTTACGTGGGATGTAGGAAAGCATTACGATGATGAGGAAGTAGTAATAATCGAAGGACACATTGTACGTGTTCGGGAGCCTCAAAGAGTACATGCCCGATCTCCGTACATATGGTAGAGCAGCATATATGGTCATCAGTTCACCGATCACTCCCAAAGGATACATGACGATGAACATGTTGTATCTAAAAGAAAGAGACAGAAAGAGAGAGAGTGAGGTGAACATCTACAGCTACTGTCAGACATATATTTCTGAAATACATTTAGAAATGTCTCCAAGTGCTAACGTTTCAGACTAATCGCTGAAAAGTCTGGGCACCCCTGACCAAATGTAATAAATATGTAAGAAATGTAATAAATATGTAAGAAATGTAATAAATATGTATTAAACTACTAAACTTTTTCAAATGTTGTATTAATTTGGCTAACTTAAAACAGTAAGAAATAGTAGTTGTGGCAGAAGTTGTGGCAGAACTATCCAGATTAGGAACTGCCATTAGGAACCGTCAGCTGATAAACTGACTGCTCAAGCCATGTGCTTCTCTAAGCAGCTTGCTGAAAGTATGAAATGCAAGCATGCTGTGCTTACAAAGCAAAAATAATTTCAATAGAATTCCAAACTGCAAACTGATGTCAAGGCAAAATCTTGGCGAGCAGGAAAACTCTCAGATAGTGCCAGAAAGGTTTATCTGACAGGGAGTGGTGGTGCACTGTTCTACTGTGCAGTGTTGCTTGTTCAAACATGATCTGCATGGAAGAGCCATAAAAAGGAAGCTGTATCTGCAACCTGATCACAAAACGTTAATATCTGTGTGTATCACACAAGAGCCATATAAGATATATAGAGGCATTTTGTAAACAAGTGCTATTAATGTAAGATATAACACTGGCAACACTCGCCAAAGTATGTTAGGTGAACAGCACATCATCGTTGTCATGCAAAAACCATGTATCTCCAAAACAGCAACTTCAAAGGAGAAGGAAAAAACTACCTGCTTACTTTTCAATGGAAGTCAATGCAAAAATATTTTATTCCAAAGCATTTTGGAGCATTTGTATTTGTCCATGCATCATATTCTAATATTATATTAATTACAAATTCTGACACAATGTAAAGAACAGCTTCCAGATTAAAATGATGTTGAAATAAAGTAGGAGATACAAGGTTGTCGCATCACAGCGACAACATGATGAAAAGGACCCCTCTGCCAACTGTTTAGGCAGTGAATTTAGCATGCTTTGGTATGTTGTATGGCAGCCAGTGGCACATGACGCACTGCACACACAGAGAGCATGTAAATAAATGTAGGTGCTGTTTTTTAGTAGTACGTGGGTCTTGGCTAGCTAGCTGCTGTAATCTACCCAGCAGATGGATAACAGTCCCTTTTTTGTTAGAGTAAATCTTCACAACAACAGGTACATTAACAGATTCAGTAACAGTATATCAGACCACGTGCTGACTGAAAATAAACAGAGAGAAGTGAGCGATGAGTTAGCTGTTAGCTTGTACCTGTTTTAATCTACATGATCACACTGTTGGTTACAGATTAGTCCACTTTATTAACCAGCATTGTTCAAAGCAGCATTTTGTCTTTTAATAGTTTTAGGCCTAGATTATGATGGTCAAAATCATTACAGGACCCTTGAGGGTACACCTGGTGTGTGCTGACCCTTGCCCTTTCGGACTGTTTCAGAAAATGGAAGAGACTTAGTAACTGTGAGAAGTAACAGACTCTAACCACATGCTTCCACGATGTTGAGAAACGTTTAATGACCATGAATTTGCCTCTACCAAAGACCCCCTATTAATACCAAACCATGGCATATAATGTTTTTCACAAGCACTTAAAAAATATACACTTCCCTGCACCAGCACAGGTGTGTAAGGGTGTCTGCCAGCTGACATAATGGCAGCTGTTCTATCATCCCTGTGTACCAGTGCCAGGCAAATATTAGGCACTGCTTGATGACCTCACTGCGGACAGCTGGCATGCTTTAGCTGACTTAGCACACTGAAACTAGATCAACAATAAAGACGCTCATACCAGACAGCCTCCACACACAGAGCTAATCTCCGCACTATAAGGATGTGATTACACTTATATTAATGAGAATGTGAGGTTGATTTAAGGGACCGTGCAGTTCAGGTAAAATCCAAAAGTAATTGTAGTGGTTCAGTGGTCAGGGAGCCAAGCAAAGCTCCAGCTACCTCCTGCACAGCCAGCCGCAATAACTGCACAGACGTAAGCACTAAACTACAATTCCACCCCCAAGTTGAAAATGAGGGTGCACTATATTTAGGGCGTGTATGTTTAGTACTGAAGAGGTGTAAGAATGTGGCGTTTGTGTGGCACACAGCTCGTGGGAAACTGTGGTCTTAAGAAGGACGGAAGCGTGTGTGCATGTAGGGAAGAGATGCTAATAGCGGACAGGCATTCCATGCCTAAAACAGACGGTCTTAAAAAACGGGAGCAGCTGAACACGAGTTCTCCGCAGGGGTCCAACCAAGCTGTACACATACACACAAATCTTTAAGATTCCAACTAAGTTAGAGAGGATATACCTGTTAAATAGATATGCTTGGCCAAAGGTCATTGTACAACAATAGTCCAGTGCAGTTCTGCTATGTAGTCGGTAAAATGTCTGTTTTTAGAGGGTTAATGTATTATAAAGTTATAAAGTAATGTATTATAAATTCTGTAAAGTTTTTGTGAGTATATGCTATCATGTGGGCAAAGGCTCCGAACTGCCGTTGTTGTAGAGTTATTACTTACAAATGACAGTTTGGTTTCCAAGGCTGATAGGCTAATGCTCAACCAAGCCATCTGGGTTTAATAAATATTGAAATATTTAAGTTTCTTTCTATAACCACCAAAATGTTTTTTTTTTATATGGGATGACAGTACAAACTTGATGGTTAGGACTGTCATAGTTGGTCACCCCAGTCTATGTGCGCTTGAGATTTAATGTCATAAGTATCTAGTCATTCAGGTCAGCTAGGGTATGTCATGTTGGTACTTGCAGTACTTTTACATACTTATCCTACAATTTGCACTGATTTGGCACAGATTTACTGGTTTGCATGTTTTGGGCTAAAAACACTGATAACTTAAGTCAGTTAAAAAAAAAATAAACCCAACCCAAATAAAGAAATTGCCCAAAGTTCTGTCGCCAAAATAGACTCTGTTTTGGCCTTTTAGTTAGCTCAATATTTGTGCTGGATAAAGCTCTTGTGAATAAAAATCATGGCATTATGGTATTACTGTAAACTACGCATTTTTTAAAAATTCGGACGGCATCTCCAAATGATGATGTGTCTGATGTGTCAAATATCTGTTCTGTGTCTATCTAGCACATTCATTCGTGTGCTCACTGACTGGTGATGTCACGCTGTGAAAACAGCTGCTTAGTGCATGTAGTGCTTGGACCCCAATGATCACCACTTGCAACGTAATTTGAAGACAGATGCTCAAAACTTATAGCGTGTTTGTTGCTAACAATGATCACAAGATGATTGCACAAATTAACCTTTGGCCATTGTTACAAAGTCAATGAAGAAATATTGATATGAAAAAATTAACCTACCTTCAACGCTCACAAAATGTGGCTTGATTTCAGATTTCAGAAATGGAATTGTAGTTCTTAATTTAGTTCCCATGAAAATTATATACTATATCTATGGGTGTGGCATATAATTACATGAGTTCAGAAATCGTTGCTGGCAACAGACCCCCAATAGATTAATTAGTTTATACCACAAAGATGAGAAAGTATGTTTTTTTGGTTCAGCATTTTAAAAGTATGTTAATACTCATATTTAGGATTTTTCCCCAACCGAGAAACAGCAGTACAAAACGCTTCAAAGCCCATGCAGAACTATTCAAGAAAATACAACACAAGAAAAAAAACTAACATACATAAATTCATACAACGACTAACCACTTCATTAACACCACCTCCTTCTTTCTACACTCACTGTCCATTTTATCAGCGCCACTTACCACATAGGAGCACTCTGTAGTTATATATATACAGGCTATTGTGTATCTGTCCATCTCTGCATATTTTATTAGCCTCCTTTCACCCTGTTTGTCAATGGTCTGGACCCCTCAGGACCACCACAGAGCAGGCATTATTCGGGTGGTGGGTCATTCTTAGCACTGCAGGGAAACTGACGTGGCGGTGGCGTGTCACCAACACAAACTGTGTAGCAACAGATGAGCTTCTACTTCTACTACTACTACTACATCTACACGGTGGATCAACTAGATTTGAGTGTCTAATGGAGTGGACAGTGAGTGGGCACAGGGTTTCAAAACTCCAGCAGCTCTGCTGTGTCTGATCTACTTGTACCAGCTCAACGTACACTAACACACTACCAGTGTCACTGCAGTGCTGCTGACAATGACCCACCACCCAACTAATACCTGCTCTGTGGTGGTCAGTCCTGTAGGGTCCTGACCATTGCAGAACAGGCTGAAAGGAGGCTAATAAAGTATGCAGAGAAACAGACAGACTACAGTCTGGAATTATAGAACCACAAAGTGCTTCTATATGGTAAGTGGAGCTGATAAAATGGACAATGAGTATATAAACAATGTGGTGGTGTTAAAGAAGTGACTGTTTGAGGTATTTCTGCTCATTTCTGCTCCTTATTCATGCTTATACCATGCAATATACCCACCTGTTATTGCCATCAACATTACCATAGACACCATAACCAAATAAAAAACATCATTTAGACTGTTTTCTCTCTCCTATGTTAAGTGTTCTGGGTTAAACAGGGTGCTACTAGAAGACACAGACAAACAGAAAACAAAACTTACTCTAACCAGTGTTAGTAAAGGTGAGGAAACACCGTGCTAGGAGGAACCAGAACCATGCACAAGCTGCTCAGGAGATCCCATGCTGTGTTGCTTTTGCACCTGGCCCATTTGATGAAGTATGGCAGATGGTTAAGCAGATTGAAGGTGTAGAAGGAGTAACGTGTGATCTCAGTGATTGTCCACACCACTAGAAACAAGATCACACTTTCCTGATTCTGGACCTGAAGAAGCAGGAAGCAGCGGTCACAAACAAATCTGGGCATTCTTTTCATTGCAATTTAATGTTCATGAAACAAATATATTGATGTATTTATCTATCTTCCTTTCTGTAAAGTAAGCAGAGCCTGTTTGAGCTGTGTAGTGACATCCTACTCTGACCATGTTCACTTTAAGACCTCCTACAATGGCCAACACTCATGCTGTGGTCATATAAACTCCTGCTCACAAGTTATTCCCTACTCAGAAAGCTACAACTTGACTAACTCTTATAAGTTATACGTTTTTATAAGTTTTTTATAAGTTTTAAAAGTTGCCGGCCCAGAAGATGCTCTGTAGATCCTCACCCTCTCAGTACGGTCTCACCAGTAGACTAGGCTACTGTCCATGCTCAGTTTCACCACATGTGGAGGAAATACCAAATTTCTTAGTTTACAAGAACAACAATTAAACACCATCTGCTCCTTTTCAGCTATGCTGTGTGGCATGTGGTGCGTACACTTCTTGTTTGTGGTTCTGTACAAATCTGACACTCAAAGGTTAAATGAAGCAGTACTATTATCAATAGCTGGAATGGAATTAGTATGAGAAGAACTGCCCAATGCTTTAGAATTCTACTAAATATCAAATACTAATCGAATACAAGCATAATTCCCCATACATGCTCCTTTCACCACTGTTTTTATTCCAATATCATTTCAAGAACTACATTTACACTTAGCTTAGTGAATAGAAGAGGAACTGATCTCAAAAAGGGATAAAGGTAACAGGACAAGGCTTATTACACACTAAGGTGTATTACTCAGTAACTACAGAAACTTCTGTACAAGCTGGTGCGGCTATTCTTAGGTAATGGACGTTTGTAATAACCACTTTTGGCCCACCACGGGCCATAGGCTGTTTAACTGGTTGGAGATTTTAAGCAAGAGTAGAGTATTATGTTTGTTTTGTACATTTCTAGACTGACCAGCAAGGTCTTAAGGTCCAAGGGACCAAGGTCATCACCTTCTTATCTGCTTAATCTAGTACAAGGTTGCGGTTACGCCTTCTTAGAGCTGTGGCTTGTTCACAATCATCCTAAGGAAAAGCAACATTCAGCAGCCAAGAGCTCCTCTATAAAGCTGCCTAGCACTTTGAAGGCTCAAATAACTGATGTCTACAAAGTGGGACAAGGCTAAGATGGGAATAAATAGCAAAGTGTTTTCAGGTAGCTATTACCTAAGGCAGTAAGAAAGTTGAAAGAAAGTTTTAGCAGACACTAGAGTGGTGGTGCACTGTACAATGTGCAAATGTGATCTTTATGGAACAGATAACCAGCATCCACTCCACATAATTCAGCACTGGATGTGTTTAAAGGAACCACCATGATGCATTTTAGATAAACGTCCTGTGGACTGATGAAAGTAAAATATGACTGTTTGACAGCAATGAACAAAGGTATGTTTGGAGAAAGGTATGTTTACAGAATTTCATGAAAAGAACACCTCTCCAACTGTACGAATGGGGATGGATCGATCATGCATTGTGCTTGTGTTGCAACCAGTGGCACGGGAAAACATTCTAGTGGTTGAGGGAAGAACTGATTCAATTAAACACCAGCTTCTTTTTGAAGCGACATCATACAGTCTGTACAAAAGCTAAGGAGACACAAGCTGAAGGTTGTGCCATGGTCTCACAGTCCCCCGACCTAAACGTCATTAAAAATCTGTGGACAGACCTTAAAAAAGCAGCGTGTGCAAATGGCCCAAGAGTCTCACAGGACTTTTGCAAGTGGTTTGCAAGGAAGAATGGACGAAAATCACCCAAACAAGAGCTCAAAAACTCTTAGCTGTCTACAAAAAAAGGTTTACAAGCTGTGATACTTGTCAAAGAGGGTGTATCTAAGTACCGACCATGCCTAAACTGTGCTCCGAGCCCTTTTCCTTTTCTGTTATTTTGAAACGTTAAAAGATGGAAATAAGAAAGTAATCTTGCTGAAGATGTTAGATGAAATGTGACATCTTCAACTTCATGTCCTGGCCATTCGTAATGACACATATTTCAACCAAGGATACCAAGACTTTTTCATGCCGCTGTATGTCTACATAATAGCCTATTTAACAATAACTGCTGTTGTTTTTGTACTTCCATTTAAATATGCAATAGCACCTTTTTTTTCAAGTGTCAAATGTTAAACATGAGGGATGTCTCTACCTGTCTCTTGACTTTTGCAGCCTTTTACGACAAAGTCGTGTTTGTTTTGCTGTCGTTACACATGTAGAATTGTGTGTTTGCATGTTTGTACTTACTTGTCTGATACTACTTGTGATGAACCAAACCATGAATATCCGGGAGCACACTTGGACCCCAGTCACAATCACCGATGTCCGCACAATTCCTTTAAAAGACATACATACACACAGTCAACCTCGAGGGCTTCTTCATCTGCTCCAGGACACCAATACAGTATGTTGGCGTGCACCAGGTTGATAAGGAAGTACATACCAATTGCACAGTGCCCGACCTGAACGAAAGGGTGGAAATAAAGGGAAAATAAAGAGAAGAAAGGTTTAAAGTAGAGGAATGTCTGACTGAAACTTCACAACTGAATGTTTCTAGTGGACGTTTCTGCCCAAGAACAGAATGAAGACGATAAGAAAAACAGAGAAATACAGAGAAAGAAAGACAGAGAGCAAGAAACAAAAAATGAGCACATACCTCTAGCAGAGCAAATGTCTGGAAAAACTTAAGTGTCCTTGCTATACTTTTGTACAAGCCCTTATGAGTGCCTTTCTGGAGATAGAACCGGATCATTGTAACAGCCAGCACCAGCCACCTGAAAGACATACATCACATTCAGAATACAGAATGAACCAATACATGCTCCATATCAAATACAGGCATGGTTCACCATGTTGAACGCCTACAGAAATTTCACACATTTACCACCTATGTATTATAAAAGCTCAGCATTGCATTGCAATGTTAGGTCCTGCCACTGGGATTCAGGTTCTAGTCGGCTGTGTCACCATTCAAGGTCACATAGTTACCTCATTTCAGCAGCGCTCTAAAAAACTGTAAGCCACTAAATATTTTAATCTAATAATTCCTCACTTAACCTGATGATTTTTTAATACTTCTTCTACTAAAGCTGGACTAGGTAGAGAATGAGCTCATTACTTGGAATGGCTGTTGCTCTAAAACATACAAAACTACGCATTTAGATTCACTCTGTGTTGGAAATTTTGATTGATTTAATTTTCCAGCCTTCCCTTTTCAAGCGGGGCAACCTCTGAAGAACCATCTGAAGAACACTGGATACATATCCAATGGTATTAACAATTCAGGATGGGATGCTCTTTACACCGGAAACTGTTTTTGCCATAATCTGCTGAAAACGTGGGCCCCAGTAGACCCATATAATGTCAAATAAATGACAGAGAAAGTAATGATAAATGTGTGACGCTCAACATTTATGAGGGTCTCTGATTCGGGACCCTTCGGGAGATCTGTTTTTACCAGGGAATGGGTTATTAGGACCATGGATGATTCTGTAACCTTGTATCTCCAAAATGGGAACTTTACAGGAGAAGGAAAAATGATTATAACGTTTAATTAGGACTGGGCAATAAAACAGTATTTTATCGTATTGTGATACATTTTATTAACGTGATAGACAATATGCTTCTCTGAGTATATCGAGGATACTAAGTCAGTGTATTAAGTATGTTAAGTAAATACACACTGATCAACTGCAGGTTTCATTACAGACACTGTAATTAGACTGGTTTAAATGGACGAAGTGCAGCAGATGCTGAATAAAAATCACTGTATTCAGTACGGGGGAGTGTCGGAATGGTAGTTTTTTTAGAATCTGTCTACTGATGTTTTTAGTCTGTGATTATATGTGTTTGGATAAATATTGTGTATCGTGAAAAATGTCCATACCATATCGCCCAGCCCTACTTTTAATGTCATTCAATGTAAAAAGATTTTATGATAAATCCTTTTGGTGCATTTCTTTTCCTATTCCTATTTTGACACAGTGGAAACTTTCAGTCTTAAATTCTGCCAAAACTATTATTAAACTATTTAAAAATGATGCCTGAATGTTTTTTTCGTGACAGTGACACACACACACACTATATCAAATATATAATTTGATATGACTATATATAAATATACATACTAATGCTAATATTAATACATTATTACACAGTTTTACTACACTACCCAGCTACAGGCATTGTGTTGATTAGCTAACATACTTTATTACACTGTAAAACAAACACCATTTCAAATTTAATAAGCTATGGTCTTTATTTCCAGTTATTTATCTCTGTAGAGACTAAAAAGGTTTTACAGCAATGGTTCATTACAGTTTATTACATCATGTGTAGAAAATACTATTGGAAGTAGAGCTGGGCAATATGACTTATGTCCCAATATGAATTGTATTGTGATAAATATTATCATGATAATAATATGCTTAATAAACACTGATCAGCTGCAGGTTTCATTACAGACAGTGTAATGAATAAAATTACAGCAGATGTTGAATAAAATCATTGTATTCAGTATGGGAGAGCATCTGAATAGTAGTTTATAAGAATCTGACACTACTGATGTTTATATACATATATAGTGATAAATATTGTCTTATATATACATATTGTGATACAGTATTTTTACCATTTTGCCCAGCCCTACTTGTAAGCCTCGATTTAGTCCTCGATTTATTATTCCTCGATTTATTATTCATTTATTGCTCTCAAAGCAGAAACTATGAATTATGGATTATTTGGAAACCGTTAGTCAGCATATTTGTGGAGTCCCACAGGGCTGCATGTTAGGACCTATGAAAGTGATGTCGATTTGGACGGTAACGAACTCAAGTGTCGGGGTACAAATGTTAACGCAGCTTTACTGACATCTGTGTAGACGTTATAACACACAGAGACGTTATTACTGTGAGGTTTAACGGCGCGTGTGCTGAGGACTACAGGCTCCCACAGAGAAGCTCCAGTGTCAGCGTGCGGCTAAACTTATCGGAGAGCCGGGGCGGGCACGCCGCTGCCGCCCTGAAGTTCGACCGTATTTGGAAAGGTAGAGGCGCACGGACACGGAAAACCCCCACCGGGTTATTCCCGCACCCAGCGGCCGATATCCCCCCCAGCGGAATTCGGCCAAAGTCGTCGAGGGAGACCGACCCCTCGGCGCTTTGACTTGCCGTGCGGTTTAGCTAGCTAATGTCGGCCAACGACCGTTACAACGGTGAGCTATAAACGGAAACACGCCGAGAGAGAGAGGGAGAGAGAGGCGGCCGTCAGCGCACTCCAGTCAGAGTTAGTTAGCTGGCTTACTGCGTTCATCTGGACGCGACAGTGAACCACGTACCCGGCCGTCATGGCGATGTTGTAGAAGGTGAGCCATGCGGTGGCGATGGCGCTTTTCGTCCTCCTTTTCTTGTTATTGGTTTCTTTCTCCTCCACCGCTCCGTCCTCCTCGCCAGACGCCATGGTACCACCGGGTGGGGGGGAAGGGGGCAAGAGTGCGACAGGCAGACAAGCCGAGCCCGAGAGCAGGGTATGCTAGCTGTCAGGGCACCGTTATTTCCTTTCCCACCTGTATTCAGAGAAGCCCCGCCTCCGTGCTCTGTGATTGGCTAGACGTTCAGAATCACAACCCATGCGTAGGGGAGAAGGGGCGTGGCGGGGCGGGGCGGGGCGGGAGGGGCAAAGGAATAAATGACGTGAGAGACGGGGTTCCACTTCTAGCCCATCCTAGCGCGAGGGAGGGATCCTGTCGGAATACAGGTGGGGAGACAGAATGCGCGGTGTGAGGGCTGAAGACTTTTCAGTGATATTGTGGACCGTTGTTATAAGATGCAGTTCAGAGTATGTAGCTAGGCCTCTATCTTCATTAATGATTAGATAGGTACATCAGTGACATTTAGTCAATGTTTAATCCCAGGCATCTGTAGCTACACCGGCTCCCATTCAGCCAGCTAGCTAAAATTCAACGGAAAGCGCGAGCGACGGAACCCCTCAACGGTCGTTTGTGTACCACGTGGGTGAAGGACTATTTTGTTATGAAACCTCTTATAATTATTTTAATGACAAGTATTAACCACCAAGTCATCAGGTAATAGTGTAAAGTATCATAGTTCGCTAAAGTTAAGCAACTTTTATTATGTTTTTGGACGTAGCGTTAGTAGCTAACATTAGCCTGTTGTCATGGCGCTGTTTCACAGTGAGCTAGCTAGCTAAGTTAGCTAGCTATAGCTATCTAACACTTGCTTGTATACAGTGTTGCTGCCTTCAAGTTCACAATATCTCAAATTTTATAATATTTATGAGATGAGCGCACATGAATGCCACCGAAGTCGTATTTGCTAGTGTATGGAAAGCCATGTTAGGCTAAAATGCTAGCAGCTATCTAGCTAGCTATCCTAGCTACTACCAGCGATAGCATCGTAAAATCTTAAATTCAAGATCCCTGTATTGTGATTTTCCTCTCAGACATTTTAGCTTCAGCTAGATTTTTTACTAGTATCTATTAATATCATTAATGTAATTTTGACTAGTCATGTAGGGTTTTCACAGGCCCTGGATAATCTGTAAAATCTGTAAAATGAACTGCATTTTGAAACAAACAAAATAAAACAAGCCTTTTTTGCTAGCTATCATTAGTCAGGTAGATATATTAGACTGTAGCATTAGATTTGAAAAACACTCATTAATTTCCAGATGAATAGGCATCTTATCTCAGATGCCAGATGTTGTGGTCCGAGGGGGCTACATGGATGATATAATAATGTACTTACACAATAAACATATGAATACGAGTCCCCTGATTCGAAGAATAAACATATGAATTTAGGTTTAAACAGAGTAAACGATCATAAGGATACGGTGTCCTGTACTATGGACAACACATCGTTGCTGTACAGTGAAAAACACGCATCTCAAAAATGGTGAATTTACAGGAGAAGGCAAACATGCTCTTAACTTTGAATGGAGGTCAGTGTAA
The DNA here is from genome assembly GCF_030463535.1 of Salminus brasiliensis. NCBI lineage: Eukaryota > Metazoa > Chordata > Actinopteri > Characiformes > Bryconidae > Salminus > Salminus brasiliensis. The sequence goes on from NC_132886.1 coordinate 26,036,882, forward strand.
AATAAGAGTACTAATTGTTTTTATTAATTTAGAGCTTTTCGATTGGTCGGTTCATCGAGAATTATTTACACAGTGTACAGAGCAGCTACAGTGTTCGAACCATGGAGAAAGACTGAGATACATGTTTTTCATTGGACAGCAGCGATAACCTTATAAAAAAAGTAAGCCAGGTGATGTAAAATCACAGCTAAAATTCACCCCTGACAGTATGCTTTCTAAAGCCCTGTTCGGATGGGATTAGTTTTACATGGGGATGTGGGGTGATGTAATTATTATCAGAGTTTATCAGTGATTTTAGTCACGTCTGAATGCGTCATTCACAGTCATTTTGGCACGCTCCCGCGTCAGTAAAGATTCCTGGGCCATAAAAATGACCTCAGGTTATGTTAATCTCGTGCAAATCAACGTGTGGGTAAATATTCCGTCAGTGTCCTGTGCAAAAGTAAGCATGGAGGCGCTCGAGGAGGTGTGGCACAGATAGTTCGGGTTGTTGGGGGGGGGGTCTTTGGCAAATCTCAGATGTTGTGCGTCGTACAACTTCTCAGAGGCGCGATGCTTCTGTGTAGCATTAACCTACAGCTTACATATGAGTTATGAACATGTAGGTTTCCATAGGTTCATGTTTATCTGCTCTCAGTCTGTGTTCTTGTCTGTGCTTGTGTTCCTGTGAAAGATCATCAGTTGCAGCCCAAGATCAGTCACATCTAGCCAAGTACAGTCCAAATTCCTGGATGTGTTCTTGTTCCACCAGAGGCGACTTGTGTGGACTTTGCACAGCCAAAAATCCTCAGGATTTTGTACTCGCGAGTCAAATTTGCCACGTTGGCATTACCAAGCACACTAGTCCAAACTTACATACTTTGTATTGAGAATCCCTTCTATTCAGTTGGCAGTACTTCTTTACAGGGTCTAGACAAGCAGTGGGTGGGTGTGCATTTGCACATCTGTGCCAGCAATAGGTGCAACCTAAAGTAGCTGAATGCATTCATTAGAAGGGGTGTCCACAAATATTTGGACATGTGGCATCACAGAGCTTTCACACTTTTAGACTTTCAGTCTAGTGAAGCTGCAGGTGGAGAACTAGGTTAAACATTAGGTTAGAACAGTCTTTGGCTTGCCCTTCTTTTTGCCTGTGTACTGACCTGCATTCAGGGCATGTTTTGTACGCCAGTCAATCTTCCAGGCTTTGACATAATCTGTTAAAAGCTTTTTCCTCAGTGTTATCTGCATATTATGAATGTAGAGACTGGCAAGCATTTGTAGACTGAAGCCGGTGTCTGAGAAAGTGCTTCACAGCAGCTTCTAAAATTAGCCCCCTCCCTGCACCCAGTAGAAATCAGAGTAAAGTGAAGACACCACCAAATATAGTGCAGCCCACCTAATCCTGATCCTGTTACACACACACTCTACTGTAAACACATACACACACTCATACTGTATACCCCGGCACACTTTTATGTATTGCTATGGGCCTTCTGGTGAGTTGTTGACTGCGGGGACAGTGTTGCAAGTACTGTAATGAAGCAAGTACAGGGACAATGCCATAATGTGACGCCTACCATTACTTCCATAAAAGCACACTCCTGAATTCTGAAAGTTGAAGCATTGTCATTGTTCTTTACTGCATGATCAAATGACCACAAGATGGAGGCATACTGTAAGAACATGGATAGATGTCTGCTGACCGAAAATACATTAGCCATATTCTGCAGTCGCCTCTGAAAAATTCAAACCAGAGAAGTGCAAGACATGTCAAGGCGAACACCTGGAAAACCTGAAAGAGGAAGGAAGCAGGTCCCAGTGTACTCTTGACTGGCTCAGTCATTAAGGAATTCTGCAGGAACTATTTTTGGCATATTGGCATATATATAAGTGTTGATTGATTGATTCCTGACGGTCACATTTAGGCTTTATAGAGGTTGTCTTCTAAAATGAGAGAGTTGGACACTCTTTAAGATTCCAGAGGCCCTTTGACAGTATAATGTATTCATATGTAATTAGTTAGGGTACAAGGTGTAATGCAAGGTTGGGCGATATCCACTTTTTTAATATAATACCACGGTACCATGGCCGTGGAATAGCATAAGCTGTGCAAGTAGCGCAGATGGTCCTACGTGGCCTTCTTGTACCATTTCATTCAGCATTATTTTAAAAACAGTAAAGGACAAACAGCTGAAATTACAGTTGTAAAGTTACATCTGTAGCCCACTCGCTAAGCCGGTCTTTGCTTAGCTAGTTTGACTGCAGAGCCACGAGTATCAGACAGCTCAGTGCAGCTGCTGTTGACTGACTGACACTGACACAGTGACACAAAGGTGAAATGTCAGAGGTTATGTCATGTTTGGACAGATATCCAGCCAGCTTCCGAACTCAGCACGGCACTTAACTCGCAACTATAGTCGGCTTGTTTCTCCCCCACCTGTTTTTAGAGTGTGACATAGACAGTAAGTGAGCTCCCACAGCGCCCCCACCCTGTGACTCTCTTAAATGCACATGAATGAATGAGCTATTTTAATCGTATACTAGATTTTGAAATGTTGTGATTTTGAAATACCATTTGTCATGCTGTTAATACACAGCAGTACAGTATCACCTTTATACAGCCCAACCATACACATGGCTTAGTTAATCAGATTATAGAGCTGGCGGTATCTATTTTATATATTAATAACTGCGCTGATGGCGATAAAGAGCTCAACAAAGCTGTAGGCATCGCATAACTGTGGTCTTGCAGTAACATGATTGTCATCATCATAATTATTATCAACAAATCAGGGGCCAAAGTATCCATTTACTGAGTATTTTTATTGTAATGTGTAAATACTACATATGTGACTTTGTTTGGGGTGAAAGCTGCTCAGACTTAAGCTCATTTACAACCCTGTTAATTTGGCTCGGAATGAAACGAACGAGAAGAATTATTGTCTGGCCTACAGCTCCGCAACGGCTCACAGGAGCTTTATGCAATAGTTTTTCAACTCTGTGCAAAAGAAAGCAAGTTCAAGAGATTGTTGTTGGGTTAGCTTTTAGCCTAGCACCCACTCGTGTCCCAGGGTTCTCGAGTCTTACCACAAAAAATGTTTTTTGAGTTCTTAAGGGAGTGAATGTTGGCGAGAAAAGATGGTAAAAGCCGGCTGGCTAGCTTGTTTAGCCTAGCACAGATCCCTGTTGCTTCCCCTGCTTTTGATTTGTCACATGCTGAGTTTAACGCTGCCGTTTTGTGGACACTGGCACAGGAAAAGCTGCAGTCATGAGGCCCGTAACTAGCAGGGTCTGAAGGTGATGTGCTGCTGTCTAGTGTTACAAATGCCACCACACCATATTCACTCAAAGTGGCTGTCGTGATTTCGCTAGTGGGCTGGGGGTATGTGTATGTACATTTTGGGGGCGTAAAGTGTGTTTAAACTGGCGCAGACCTTGAGCTAAACCGTTGGCCTGCCAAACTGTGGATTACGATATGGGTTCAGAATCATTACGGCAAGTTACAGCAAAGTTAAAAGGTTAAGAAAAGTTAGTAGACGAGCCTTTACAGTATTACGTTTAGTGATGCGCTAGTGGTGTCTGTGTGTTGGGATCATGACTTATTTTATAGGTCCTTCCTCAGGCTGTGTCTCTGTGCTGTAATTAGAATTGATAGCTGTATACATTTACAGAGATTTGTGTGTGTGTGTGTTTTTGTTTTGTCTGTGTTTGTCTATCATGTGGCACAGATTGGAAGTTAGCATGTGTGTATGTGTGTGTGTGTGTGTGTGTGTGTGTGTGTGTGTGTGTGTTTGTCCAGGCCTGACCTGATGACCCAACACAATAGCGAGTGCAGAGTAAGCAGAGCGGCCTTACTGGCCACAGTCCGCTCAGCTAGTGTGCGTGGAACATGCTAGCGCTCCGGCACAAAAGCCCCCCTCCGCGGGGACCGTCGGGCAGCAGCGCCCTCTGCTCTTTCTCCCTCTTTTTTTCTTTGTCGTTCTTTTTGCGCCTCTCCTCCACAGTATGGGCTCGGGGAGCAGGCTGAAGTTTGCAGTTTGTGAGGTGCTGCAGTTCGCCGCCTTCTGCGTCCCACTCTTCATCGTGATGCAACGCTTCGCCCTCATCTTGGCGCGAGTGAAGAGCCAGGCGCAGCCCTCTGGTGGAGATTCCACCACGGCCTACTGGTTGATTGTGGCCTCGTCCGTGGCCTATGTGACAACAGTGGCAATGTTGGTGTGGCTGCCAATGAAGTACATGGTTTTTAAGAAGAAGAAAGCCCTAGTGGGGAGGAAGAAGTGGTGAGGGCGAAGGGAAGGGGTTGTGCTGCCCCTCCCCGTTTTGTTTCTTGCGGAGTGTATGTGTGTATGTGTTTGAGCAATTTAGCCTTATCTGACATGGTTTTGTGTGTTTATCTGTGTGGAATTTGTCACTGTATTTGGATACTTGATGTGTTATATAAGTTAAACCCTAAGTTAACCCCTATGGTCCTGATGAACTCAAAACAAACTGTTGTTCTAGCATCATGAACCCTGTGCATCGTGACTGTCCCAGGTTTGTGATAAATACAAAAGTGGACTTCATTTTAGAACAGCTATGGACAAGTAGTGAAGTGTTTAAGTCATAATATGATATAAATTATAATCCACTTGGTCAGGATAGAGTTAGAGAGTTAGTATTACTGTTGTTTTAGAAATTAGCTGAGCTGTGGGATGTTTGTAGGACGAAGTAGAGCTGTTTTACTTTTTACATTAGAAACAGTACAGATTATTTATGTACTTTCATTTTAAAGCAACACTATGTAACATTCTTGCCATAAAATAACAGCTTCAAAATCATGTTGATGCTCTACTGACCTGTAATAGGGAAAATAGCATCACTGTCAACGCTACTCTGGGCTCAGCACACTGCTAACTACACTATGTAACTTTATAGTCATTTTTTTGTAAAATCTTGTAATATTTACCACGTCAGTCCACATGCGGATCTGACGGTTCTGTACCTCTCAGCTCATCCAGCAAAACATGTCCTTTAGTGGCTCAGAGTCTGAATTCCACTTCTCAACTGTAGGGGGAGTCCAGGAGCAAGAAATGGCAATTTTTCATAGCATTTCTTTAAATTTGAGCTTACTTGTCTTACTTGGCTAATTTTTCTTTCTCCTCAGGAGACCTGTTGCTCTGGCATATGTGCTCCTTTCTACGCTGCCCTCTTTTGCATTCCTAATTGCAAGTTCTGAGGTAAACTTCACCCGATCTAGCATTTTTGGATTATGTTGTGGTGTTCACTTGTTCAGTATTGTCCATTCCAGCCACATATTAGGGAAAGCAGTGGATTTTTGGTGTATGGACTGTGACAACAGCCCAGTTGATGTTAATTTTCTCATACAAAGGATCAGCAATAATGGTTTGTTATCATTTATGTAGCACTTATTGGGCAACACTGGGAAAATGTACAATCTTTCAACATCTACTGCAGATAACTGCAGAAATTACACTACATGGACAAAAATATTGGGACACTAGCCCGTTCTTCCTTTGTTGGGGTGAAATGTCTCTACTGTCCAGGGAAGGCTTTCTACTCATTAGTAGAGCATTACTGGAAAAATTTGATTGCATTCAGCGTTAGTGAGGTAAGAATATTGGATCATCACCAACCCACCTCATCCCAGAAGTATTGGATGAGGCACCATCATTCCAGGGAACACAGTTCCACTGCTCCACAGCTCACACCTGGCATTAGGCATGGTGCCAATAGGTTCATGTTTATTTGCTCCGGATTTGCACATCTGTGTCAGCAATGTGTTCAAGTCAGAGTAGCTGAATGCATTCCTGAGAAGGGGGGTCCACAAACATTTGGACGTGTAGAAAAGAATGGTATCTGGTGGTTTTGATGGCTCAATGCCATTACCCCTCAACCAAGTGAATAGATAGATATTAATAGATATTAAAGTGAATCAAGAACCATTTAGCAACCACAGCAGTGGCTATATTGTCTCGCCTGGAATTGGAGACTAGTGAGTAGTGTTAATTTATAGGAGATCTATGAGAGGGGAAGCCTTAACCCCCCCCCCTCCCTTTTTTCCCTTTAGCAACATTGTCAGAATGCTAAGTCAGATTGACCTGTAGCCTGACTTCCTACTCATGTACTACCCTCAAACTCTGGCGCAATTTACGGAACAGTGCATGCGAGGAATGCATGCTATAGAGGGAGGATGCTGACAGTTCAAAACAGCTTTAATGTTTCAGAATGATTTCTGAGATGCACAGACCCATAGTTTATTAGTATCATTTTAATTAACAGCATATTTTTTAATACAGTTGTTTATTTTTGGGCAGAGCATGTGACATCATCCGAATGTCACCTAACATCCTAACCTGAAATCGAATTGCTCATTACAGATTTTAAATCAAACGTAAAACAAAATTAGAACAAATGTTTTCAGATGTTTCAGCTTCGTAACATGAGTAAATGAAATTGATAATACATACTTTTTTTGTTAAACTACATTTTAATCTCAACCATGTATTTCATTACTCTATCCCATGGCCTGTTTTTAAATTAAAGAAATGTTGTTGTTTTTTTTGTTTTTTTGTTTTTTACCTTTTTTTATGATTTAATTAAATGGCTGTTTTTTAAGTTCATGATTAAAATGGATGTTTCGGTAATGACCTGTCATAGAAGATGATTAATAAAGTGGTGGTAATGATTAATGATCACCAATGCTAACAGTGACATGGATGCATTGATCAGCTATGTGTTAGTGTCGACCGATTTTCAGCCCAGATATGTCATCGGTCAATAATTTAGCCGATCCTGAGAACTGGTCAGAATGTATGATCCACATTTCGTGAGTCGCTGTACTTCTGCACAAGGCCCCTTGGTCACAGGACCCTGCAGTTCCTCATTCAACCACTAAATGGCAATATGGACCTCACTCGAGGCTGCACAACCCCATTACATCCAAGTGAGGAGGCAAAGACTTATAACACCACTAACGGATACCCCTCTCAAGAGTCAAACACTCAGCTCAGTACTGTGAGTATTAGCAAAAATAGCTTACACCGCTAACAACACTACAGAGCAGTTCTGCATGTATGGGAATTCACAGCTCTCACATCGAGGTCCACAGTGTTTTAAATGTGGTTGACCTCAAAAATTGAACAATGCACGAAACACTACAGAATCCCTGCACTACGATGCATTACCAAGTAATACCTGGAAAAGTTAATGTGGTCCTCAGACCCGTCCTTGGTCGATATCAGCAATCGGCCAATTTACCTGAAAGACTGTGTGTCTTTCAAGAAAGTGTAATTTAATGCAAATAATGCTGCAAACCCACAAATGGGATTAAGCCAAGACCGCAATAAAAATTGTGTTAGTGAAGGTAAAACGTTTTCAGAAAATTACGACATAACAGTTTTGAAGGAGGAACATTCCTATGGCCTCCCTAATCTAATGTGCTATAAATTCCATCTCTACCTTGACCCTGTGACCCTGTCACCCCCCTCTTTAACTAATTCTGTCATCTATCTTTTCTGGCTCCACATATCGGATAGGTAAAAAACACCCAAACCCCAGCCCCTCTCCTACAGTCCCTCCCAATTCATCGTAAGCTGAAGTCATGATCCGATCTAGCAGTACTAGTTATTGACCGATGACATATCTGGGCTGAAAATCGGTCGACACCAACACATAGCTGATCAATGCGTCCATGTCACTGTTAGCATTGGTGATCATTAATCATTACCACCACTTTATTAATCATCTTCTATGACAGGTCATTACCAAAACTTACATGCACACTCTCTCTCTCTCTCTCTCTCTCTCTCTCTCTCCAACCATTTACCCCAGATAAAATGGGAAGCATTTTTTGCACAAAGCATTTGCACTAATAAATTTACTACCTCACTGGACTCAATATTTATTACACACTACAGAATTTGCACACTACCGCCAATTATTTATTATTCTCTGTCTGTACTGTGTTGTGTTGTCTGTCCGCACTTGTTTGTGTTGCACTTGTGTCTTGTATGCACTGTGTCTATGTTGCACCATGGTCCTGAAGGAATGTTGTTTCGTTTCACTGTGTACTCTGTATGTAGTTGAAATGACAATAAAACCCACTTGACTTGACTTGACTAGCATTGTTGCTTTGATATATATGTTGGTCGCTTAAGTGTTTCAAGGTGGTTGCTAAAGTGTTGCTATGGTATAGATTTTGGTTGCTAAGGTGTTGCTAGACAGCTGTTAAGGTGTAGCTAACAATAAAGGAATAACCCTTCACTGCACTCTGTGCCGTGTGTATCTTCCCTCTGTTGGTCATGTGATGTTAATGGGACATATGTCATCATGTCGACCTGTTGAGTCTTAGTATTTTCTCAGCCAGGGAAATGTCTGACGTTGAACCCTCAGTGTATTGTGTAGGTGAACTTTGCCATCCACAGGCGAATACCTCCACTGTCAGCAGAGGACTAAATTGACACATTTTACAGTAAAAGCTAATTGACTGCAGGAAATGGTATAGTAGACCCACTTTCCTGTTCTTTGTATAATGACACTCTAGGCTTTGACATTCCCGGAGATGAATTCCCAACCCGCAATGGTATCTCAAGGACAGGATTCTGTGCCAATGTTCCATGTTTGTTGGCCTGATGGAGCTGCAGTGAGCTAAAAGTGCAGATGTGACATAAATCTCTCTTTGTCTCTCTCTCTCTCTCATAGGTGCAAATAAGAAACGATATACGATTGGATACATTCGCTGAGTTGCCTGTGTCTCTGGTGCTCCTCTCACTCATCTGCATTGATATTGTGGAAAGGATCCGCCACTGCAGGCTCACAGGCCAGGGTAAAAACACAGTCTACTCTCACGTCACTTTAAAGACTGAAACACTAATTGCTAGCTTTTTTTTCATAGGACAGTAATAGTATGAAATTGTGGCTGTTTGAGCTAGGGGGTCAGTTTGAGCCACATATTAAAGTTAGTCCAAAACAAACATAAGCATAAGACAAACCAGTGAAACCGAATAAAAGCCTGTCCCTGCTACCATTTCCAAGTGTGTGGGCTTGAGTTGGAATTTTAGTGTTTGGGACCTAATTTGATGGTTAAATTACTTTGCATAAAATATAACAAAGAGTATTCCTGTCATTTCATGAAGTATCTCAGAGAGCCATAAAATATAATAAATATAATACAGCAGATTGCTGTAAAATGGTGCATTCTGGAAAATACTGATCAAGCTTCTCGCCAAAGGGGTTACAAATGTCAGATTTTGCAGTTATTTGAAGAGCATATTGGTGAGAATTGGGGTTCTTTGCAGAGTCTTGAGAAGCCTGTCTCTGAATATTGTAGCACAAATGAACAAAAATGAACAGTTTTTCAGCCATGATGGTGTTTTGATTTTTAGTTAGAAATCTTAGAATTGCATTAAAACACACAGGGTTACTGTCAGCTTTACAGTCTTAAAGATCTGCTCCAGAACATGTTCTCTGTAGTTGTTATGGTGTTGACTTTACTATGACTGACTGTAACTGATAGGGAGCAAGGGGTATTGGTCATTTTAGTTTTAGAGAGTGTTTTGGATTAATTTTTCTGCTGTTAGATTTGAGCGAGAACTAAATTTGGTTTTGGTGACATCAGGTCTTCTGAAGTAACAGAGTTAGCGATATGTTTCCATTAGTCTCTTGCTTTTCTTCCCTCTGTTGTTTGCAGTATAGCTAGATCTTTCTTTCTTGTGTTAGCCATCTAAGGTTGCAGGATATCTTAGCTAGCTACTTTACCTGTAGGAAGTAAACGTATTGGGACACCTGCTTATTCACTGTTTCTTCTGAAAACAAGGGTATTAAAAATGATTTTTTCCTATCTCTACAGTCCAGGTCCAAGTCTTTCTCTCAGATTTTAGAGCATTGCTGTGCGGATTTGTTTGCATTCAGTGGGCAAGAGCATTACTGAGGTCAGGATGTTGGATAATCACCACTCCACCTCATCCCCAAAGTACTGAATGGACCACTGTCATAGGCCAATAAGTTCATGTTTATCTGCTCCAGAGAGTGATATTTTCTATGGGCAACACTTCTCTACAGGGACCAGACAAGCTGTGTGTGCATTTGCACGGCTGTGTCAGCAATAGGTGTAGCTTAAGGTAGATTTCATGAGATTAGGGGGGCATTTGGACATTTGGACATACAGTGTATGTTGGGAACTCCCATTTCATCTAAACAGACTGTTGTGCAAGTTACAGTTTGCACTAAAGCACTACAGTTCTCACAACACCATGCAAATTACAGCTTAAGGTTTCCAGGTGGCATGTGCGTTTGTAAAATTACTGTGCGTATAACTGTGCGTACTCCTCTTCTGCGTGTACCGAACTGTGACCCCCATACTGTGATGTATACCATTACGCCTCTACCCTGAGCTAATGTAATATTTGCATATGTGCAATATATAACACTTACTTGAGGTGTGACTACCGCCCACAGAAAGTTTCAAAAGACGTTGGGTTCCCATGCAAGCGCTGAGGAAGTCGAGAATAGCACAGTGGTCATTTTCTTATGAGGGGAGTTGGCTTTTGTTCCTCAAAATCAGTCAGTTGGCTCAAACATGTAGGGCTGAACCACAGTGATTCTGCCTGCATGTGTGCATGGGCCATGTCAAGCACCGCTGCCACTTGGGCTGGGTTGTTTACGCTAGGGATATTTTTGACTATGGCATTAGTAAACACAGCTTATCTGTACTATTAAAACACAGGTCTAGACAAACTCTAAACTTTGTTGACAGGGGCTGTTAATAGAAGCCATGCTCCAGTTAACGGCAGTTTACTGTAAATGTACAGTATATGGCCGGTACATATACTGCCGGTATTTGACAGGGGCTGTTAATAGAAGCCATGCTCCAGTTAATGGCAGTTTACTGTAAATGTACAGTATATGGCCGGTACATATACTGCCGGTATTTGACAGGGGCTGTTAATAGAAGCCATGTTCCAGTTAACGGCAGTTTACTGTAAATGTACAGTATATGGCCGGTACATATACTGCCGGTATCTTACTGTAATTGTAGTATATACAGTAGACTATTTGTATGGTGTCACTGTAATTTGTATGGTGTTGTGGGAGCTGTAGTACTTTAGTGCAAACTGTAACCTGCACAGGTGTCCGTTCAAATGAAATGGGGGTACTTAACATACACTGTATGTCCAAATATTTGTGCCCCATCATCTCATGAATGCTTTCATCTACTTTAAGTTGCACAGATGTGCAAATGCACACACAGCTTGTCTAGTCCCTGTAGAGAAGTGTTGCCAATGGAAAATATCACTCTGTAAAGGTACAGTAAATAGCTGGTAGTATGTAATGCTGCAGGCCAGAGCACAAGTCACGGAGTCAAAGCTTATGGTATATGATAATCCCCTGCAGTCAAATAAATTAAATTCCAGATTCGTGTCACTATTGACTTTTTATTGAGCCAGTCAGCAGCCAGAGTTTTATACTGCAGCCACCCCACACCTTCGCAGTTTTTTCAGAATGACGCTGTAACTTCAGTGATACTGATAGAAAGCAAAACAATCAAAGAAGTCTCTCTCTATTCAGATCATCACTTTCACACATTTGTCCTGCTTTGAACCAAACATTGCCTAGCGTGATGATCACAAACATGACATTGTGAGGTATTTAGTGCTGTGTACTGGTAGTGCATATTAATTTGAGCAATACAGTGTCTCAGATCAAAAGTAAAACAAAAAAGTCTTGAAATATTTCACTTCACATATACTAAATATAAAATATATGACAATTTACCTTTTTAAAATTAATTTTGAATAATATGATTCTTTCACAATATTCTACTTTGTTTAGATGCACTAGTACAAGAAGCATGGCTTTGTAAAATTAATGTATTTTTGTTCTCAGAAATCATGATCTCATTTATCTTAAGGCACTGAAAGCTGTAAGAGTTCTCTGGAAAGTACATAATAATATTAATACATTTTATTTCTTAATGACTAATGCATACTTCCAAATACAATGACTAGTGCACTAACTAGCTTCCAGTGATCTAAGTTAGTTAAAACATTATTTGTAACCTTTCTGAAATGACCGTTTTTTATTTTCTAACTTAGTCTGATAAAACTCTTATATATAATATTAAGACTTGCTCATTTCAAAGACTTTGATTGCAAACCATACTTTCACTTTACTGGTAGATTTGTTGTTTATAACTAATTATTATCTCTTATAGCTCTTCTGTTTTGCCGGCTTCAGGCATCATTTAACTGGTAATGTGAACATATCTGTTTTCCCTCATTGTGTCCTGATGTAACTTGTAAAATTAAATTGCCCAATACCTGTGAGACTTTCAGTCCTCCAGTCATCAGATTCTTACAAGGCATGCTAGTTTTGCAATTAGAGTAGCAGTGACAGAAGTCAGCAGGATATGCTTCAGGATTCTTGCACTGGATTCAGGATGTGCTCACTCAGCAGATTCATCCAGTGTTTTGTAATGATGGATGGCAGCTAGATTACATGAAAGCATTTTTGAAGACACCTTTATATATTATTATAGGACTGTCTGTTCTAGTAAATTATCAAATGAACGATTTTACAATGGATGTGACAAACTAACAAGATCAGCCTCAAGGGGCCTTCTCTGATTCACAGGTAAATAAACTGGCCGTTTTTCCTACTACTGCGAACTGCTGGATGTTTTTAAAACATGGGAAATACTAGGAAGTGTTTAAAAACTAATTATTATATAGTGTTAAAAAATAATTATTAAGTACCTATTATTAATAATTAATAATCACCCTTTCAACATTCCAACACTCTGTTTTGCTTTGTGTTTTTTCTTTTTCTTTTTATGTTTAAGCTAATGAACTGGCCCGGGATGCAGATATTCCAACCCTTACCCACGTAGAAACAGTGACCCCTATAGTGACCACAGCCACTGGGCCATCTCCAGCAGCAACAAATGCAAGTACGGGCACACAAAACGGAGCAGGGGCTGCTAACGGGGCCATTCCAAGATTGCCTGGAAGTGCCACGGTTGCGGGGATATCGGGCAACGGGATCGTTCCAGGGTTGGCGGCCGGTGGGGCAGTTCCAGGCTTGCCAGGCAACACAGCAGTCCCAGGGATACCCAGCAACGGCGCAGTACCCTTACTGCCAGGCAACGGCCAGGGGCAACCGTACGCTATCGCAGGGATTTGTCCACGCACTGGCCTGCCCACAAGAAGTTTCCCATATGCCCCTGCATACACCGGACCACTGCGCTTTCTGCTAGCAAGCGATGCCCGCGCTGACGTGTTTGCCGACAGCTTCTTGTTCTGGTTGGACACGGCAGAAATGGTGCGAGTCGCAAGTCACACCCCAGTCTACTTCTCGGGCTGGGCCTTACCAGTCTACCTCTTTAGCTTTCTTTCTATGCTGCGATTGGTTCCCATGCCTCACAGTCCCCTCCTCTCCCCACTGGGCGTGGCCTTGCAGGACCTCCCCTTCCTCTTTCTAAGGGTGGCACTCATAGCCATTTTCGGGTTTGTCACACCCGTCCTCTTCGTGATGAAGAATTTGCTGGTGTGCTTGGCCTACATTTACTTTAACTTCATGACCAAGCTAAAAATCTTCAACACTGAGAGGATGTTTTGACAGGACTCAAGTAAAGTCAAGTAAATGCAGTTGAGACAGTGAGATGAACTGTTGAGGAAAACAGGATTATGAATGACACAGTAAGTCTAAACTGCAATGAGGATGCTAAGGAGAAGGCCGATGAGGAATGGAGCAGGTTTCCAGATCATTACGTTTGTAAATAAAACACAAAAAAGGACAAGTGTGAATAAATGAGATCAGCCAGGGATGGTTTCCTCAATAGTCTATTCACGACATTATAGAGGGAAATGGTGCCAGAAACAGTTTACTACTGTTATTTGTGTAATCAAGCTATCTATTACAATGCAACTGATGAGATGTGGAACCTGGACTGCTGCACTTTGACCAGTGTTTGATGTTTCAAGGGATGTTAAAGTGATTCCTTGTTTTTTATAAGTTATCTTATTTCTTACCTAGCTTTAATGTTTTTTTACATGCTCTCTCTCTCTTACACACACACCTTTTTACCTTAACCCCCCCCCCCCATTACCCATCCTCTTAAAACTGTGCATAAATACTTATGTCATATTTACACTAATTCAAAAACACAATAGTGTGATTTATTTTTTTACTTCTCTCCTACAAACTGGTTTCCTTTGGTTGTGGTTCAACCTACAGACACAAATAGAGGGTACTTTTCTCTCTGTGAAAGAAGAAATAAAAAACGGGAAATTGAAAGGTTGTGTTTTCCTGAAAAGTTGTGTTGTACGTTTATGTGTATGAGATTTTGCGTGTCATATCCGGCTGGCCAGAACTTTCGGGTAGCTTCCTCTTTCAGCAAACTTTGATTGTGCTCATCTTTCTGTGAACGTCTGAGTGGTTCTCACATATATAGAAGTGCAGTTTAGCTCAGTTCAGTGAATATTATCCACTTTGAAGACATCCCAGATACTTAAAAAATGTTTTATAGCAGGTAAACTAACAAAAAAGATTTTAATTGATTCAGATTTTCATTTCATATCACATGTGCAGACCTCACCCCTTTCTTACCCTGGGTAGGAAACAGGATTTCCCTGCTTTGTGCTCCAGTGCTTGGAACACATTTCCTTCTTGCTGAGCTGCAGGTCCTCCAGGGCTCCTATTGCCTTTCTCTTTCACTTCATCAGCATTTTTTTCCTTCTTTCCCTCACTCTCACTCTCACTCTCTCTCTCTCTCTCTCTCTCTCTCTCTCTCTCTCTCTCTCTCTCTCTCTCTATCAAAGAAAGATCATCCTTGCTACGGTGTTTTTCCTTTGTCCTTTTGGGAACAACACTCAGAGAGACTATACACTCCATATACAGGATTATTTAAAGGACAGTTAAACGTCTCCAGAATAATAAAAATGATTGAATATTTCATATTATAATTACAAAAGTGTGATCTGATGTCAATTCTTGAACAGAAGGTCTACAAACAAATGTTTGCTTTCTAAAATCACAGCAGAATACTGAGAATTGGATGCTTGTTTTCGCAAAACAAAAAACGTGAAATTCCTGCATGATTCTAATTCTGATTCTAATTTTAGTTTTTTTCTGTTTGTTTCACTTCCTGAAAGACGTGGGGTTAACACACATCTGCATATATGCTGTATGTACTGTAAATACTGCATAAATACACACACAAAGAAAAAGAGTGGAGTAAAATCTTTGGACATAATCAAAAACTGGTGGAAAGTTACAGATTTTAAATTAAAAAAACAAACATTTTTAAAACATAAATCTTCAAATCTTAACCTTTTAGACCTGTAGCCCACACTTTTTCACTTTCAGATCTATGTTATTGCCATAATTAACATCATTTAATGTTTCATCAAGATATGATGCTTTAAACTGTCACAGGACTTTCTGCATAAAGATTATTAACTGAATAATAAACCTAGGGTTCACTTGGTTCATTTACACTTACTTAAGGGGCCTAGATGTAAGTTAGCACCGAGTTTGCATTGAGTTTGCTCAAACTCAATTTGAGTTTATACTGTGTCTGTTCAAGTAGGAATCAGCTGAATTTTTTTTTTTTTTTTTTTTTGCAATTACAATTTGCTCTTTTTGAAAACTGGCTTATTTTAAGGGGGTGAAAGTGTTTGTAAGCACACATCTCTATATGTGCATAAACGTTTGTTATAGGGTGTCTATATTTATCTAACCTTCCTTCCCAATCTAAACCACAGTAGCATCAAATACGTCAGTTCATTACCATTACCTCTGGGAGACTGAGTCCATTACCATTTGCAAGTTGACGCTGAATAGTTGAATCAGCTAAAATTGTTTGACTGACATATCCATACCCATTAGGCTCTGATTTAAATACACCCTAAGCATAAAAGAGGGTTCTATATCGATGGGTTTCTGACTCATAACACTAGTGAATCTTTTGGTGCTGTATTTATATAAATAGTAGTATAGAAAAGATACAAGGTTTACCATTCATATGAATAACTGTTTTACCAGACAGATAACTATTAATGCATTGATGGGATTTTTGGAGGTGTCATTCATTGCCTGTACTAAGGAGTCCTTGGAAAACCCCATTTCTAAGGGGGTGTAGAGAATGTGATACATATACAGTACTATTAGCATTCAATTGTAGGTGAAAAATGCAAACAAAATGACAAAAATCTAAGCTTAACTGTTAATGTTACACATGTACTGACATATGGTTACTCCAGGTTACTACAGGCACCCATTTATTCATTCATACAAAGATAAAATAATAAATTAAAAAAACAATAATAAATAAAAAAATCAAAAGATGACAAAAACATTTATTAAGTCTGTTTGCATATGTGTGTGTGTGTGTGTGTGTGTGTGTGTGCAGAAGAGATAACTCTACAAATGTACTAAAGATATACACTTTGCACATTGGGGAAACACATGGAGTGCCACATTGTTCCTGTATTTAACTCCCACCCCCAAAAAGGACACACACTACAACTTTAAACCCAGTGAGAGGTGTGTGTTAGTCCCACACTGGGCCTGAGCAGAAGCCCAGAACACATAAGGACACACTCCCTCCCTGGATTATTCCTCTTGGATTCTGAGCTGAAGCACAAATATGAAGAAGCTCAGCTTCCCTCTGTTTGTGCTGCTGTGCCTCTGCATGGCTTTGGACTACACTGTTCAACTAGGTATGTATGGCAATAGCTGGGATTCTGGGATTACATTTATAGCACTGGAATTTAGAATTGAGAATTTAGAATTGAGAATTTTAAATTGTAAAAAAATGATCAGTGTCGTGATGAAGAATATGCTGGAAGATACCATAACAAACTGAATCTTCAGAATTGATCGTTTTCAGGAGAAAACTTGTGTTGTAATAATGTAATTATAATGATGCATAATGTGTTGTAATAATGTAATATACTAATGTAATATATTGAGTAAGTTTTTAAGAGGCATATTCTATGATGTAGTTCATATTCTGTCTTCCCTATCCTCTTCATACAGACACCAGTGCGTTCCTCATCTACAACGAGGCTCACAACAAGTGTGTGAAGGTGGTGAACCCCAACATCGCTCAGGCTGCTGACTGCGACCCGTCCTCGGAAGCCCAACGCTTCCGCTGGATCTCGTCTTCTCGGGTCCTGAGCATCTCCCACAAACTCTGCCTGGGTGCTCAAGACCTCAAAGAATGGGTGAGGGTTATGCTGCTCCCGTGCAACGAGCTCAGTCCCATGCAGACGTGGGAGTGCAAGAACGAGACCCTTTTTGGCCTGAAAAATCAGCCCTTGCATTTCAACTATGGAAATCGCCATGAGCCCAACATCCTGCTGTACACAGGGACCGGTTCCTGGAGCCGCTGGCAGATATACGGCACCAAGGAAAATCTGTGCTCTAGGGGATACCAAGGTATGAGCTCCGTTGTACTGAGAGATGGGTTTCACAACTGTCTGACTAGTTTTGTGTGTTGGTAGTTAGTTCCTGACCTCAGACTGGTGTAGAATGGTGTAGAAAGACAGGTCAAGCAGATTTACTGATTTCCCTGCTCTTCTGTCACATCTGAACTTGGTGATGAACCAATTCTGTTATTATTCTGCAACTGCAGTGACTGCAATACCACCAAGCCTTATTCTGAAGGTATAGGAGTGTGCAATAAAAGTTCAAGCCCACCAAAGTGGCCCTGGGGTTGTTAATGTGTTAACTGAGGAGAATGAGGTATGTTTGAGCAGGGAAATGACCAAATCATTCCCCCCAGGACCAGATTTGATGTATAGGAGACATATCAGTACTGAAACAGAAGCTTACACAGGAGCGGTCTCTTTATATTGCTATCAAAGGTAAAACAAAAGACTTACAGAGGAATGAATGATTGGAGTGTCAGTTTTTGAGTGCCTGGAACTGGGAACGGATGTCAGGCTGGTGATGTTGAGTGGTTGAATGCATGACCTTCAGATGTCCCTCAGTTATAATCTATGCATTTACGTAACTATAAAAAGCATATTGCTGCTGTCACACAAAAAGCTTGTATGTCAATTTTTGACATTTTTCACTTTATGAGAAGTTGCTCATAAACTTACATTTCAGGATGACCTAGCCAATAGAAATGCTCCAAAATGAATTGGACTAAAATATTTTTACATTGACCTCCATTATAAGTTAAGAACGAAATTCCTTCTACTTAAAAGTTGATATTTTGGAGTTATGAAGTTTTTGCCTGACAGCAATGATGTCAGTCTTTGTATGTTTTTGACCCTTAGGTTTACCTTAGTGATTGTTACTCTACATTGCATACATGATGTAAAGCATGCAGTTCTTGGGGGGTAAAATTGATCTTAGCTATCTTAACAACAGTCTCCTAACCTCTCACTGGTTATTTTCTGCAGAGATGTTCACCATTAGCGGCAATGCTTTCGGGGTCCCCTGTCAGTTTCCCTTCAAGTTTGAGGAAAAGTGGTATGCTGAGTGCACCCTGGATGGTCGGTCAGATGGGCAGCTGTGGTGCGCAACAGAGACGGACTACAGCAAGGACAAGAAATGGGGTTTCTGTCCCACCAAATGTAAGATGTCCTGGAATGCTGATTCAAACGTAGTATCATACTTGGGATGGGCAATTTGACCTTATGTTATTGAATTGTGCTAAATTTTGATGATACACAGTATGCTTTTATGTGAACTTAAAGAGCCTTGACCCACTGCATGTTTCCTTAGAAGAGAGTGTAATTTGTCCTGTTTAATTGGATGGCTTGTGCATCAGGTTTAGATTTGTGTTTGATTTTAATGTCCGTAATTAGGGTCACCAAGTGTTATAAGCATCAGGGATTCAATACATTTCCAAGGATACATGTTGGACATGTCTGATTGGAATGATAGGAATTTTACAAGAGGAGCTAAGGGAGCAGAGACCGCACAACAAGTGACAGCTAGGCAAAGACAAAAGTGCTGCGGTAGTTGAAAAAGCTGATTTTTCCTGTTTTGCTCTGTCTTGTATTAGGGCCATAAAACGAGGGTCAGGCCCAAAATCAGGTCTGGGGGCTGACCTGCTGATACACACACTTCCTGTGAAGTTGTTTCCTGTGCTCTCTATTTTCCTGTCGTATTGCAGATGTGTGCAAATGGGGGTTTTGCTCTTTTCTCGTTCTCAGTTAATGTGTCTGTCTGTCTATCTGTGTATCAATTTGTCTGTATATCTGTTTGTATTTAACAGCAACGTCGGGTTGGGACAGTGATCCGATAACTGGTGTGGTGTATCAAAGGAACACTCAGTCAGTCCTGACCTGGCACCAGGCTCGTAAGAGCTGCCAGCAGCAAGGTGCCGATCTGCTCAGTATTGTAGAGCTGCACGAGCAAACGTACATTTCAGGTACAGGCACACATACACACACATACACATAAATCCAGTTACCAGCAAACGTTAAGTAACTCTTAAAGGCCATTAATACACATAATTGTTGAGCATATTGTTGCTGGTGCCCAAAAACCTTGTATGTCCAGAGAGGCAACTTTATAGGAGAAGGAAAAAACCTTAACTTTCGATAGAAGTCAGTGAAGCATTTCTATTGGTCTGTTGATCATGACATTTTGAAACAATATAAAGAACAACTGCCAACTTAATATTAACATAATGTCAAAAGGTGAAAAACTGCAAAAATGGAGATACAAGGTTTTTAGGTGACAGAGACGATATTCTGCTTTCCCCTTAAACTTCAAGATATCCTAACTTTCATAAGTATATAGCTTATAGATAGATATTAGTTCCATAGTAGTTACATAACAATGATCTGTAGTTACTGAATAATAATAATAATAATAATATTAATAATAATAATAATAATAATAATAACTGAATAATAAACCTGCATTTTAAGTGGTTAATAGGTATGCTTTGTATGTAATGCATATTGTACATGCTGTCTTTTTGCAGGTTTGACTAATGCACTTGGCTCTGCTCTGTGGATTGGACTGAATAGTCTAGACTTTGAAAGTGGCTGGCAATGGAGCAATGGAAACCCATTCAGATATCTGAACTGGGCTCCAGGTGAGCACGCACACTAGCTTAAACTTTACACACAGCATACACTCTCATACAAAACCTGTTTGAGAAAAGGTGTTGAAACTCTACAGGCCACCCTTCACTGGAGCCTGGCCTGAACTGTGTGGCACTGAATGCTGGGAAGGCATCTAAGTGGGAGAGCATGGGCTGCAGTAAGAAACTGGGCTACATCTGCCGCAAAGGAAACTCCACTACCATTACGCCTTCTGTGGGTAAGACATGCAAGTACACACACTGCGTAAAACAATGGCCATTTCAACCATGTACATATACACACCATATATATATGTGTGTGTGTGTGTGTGTGTGTTTGTGTTTGTTAGGTAAAGATCAGCCCAGTTTCTGCCCAGCTGCATGGGTGCCGTATTCAGGACACTGCTACTCTATCCGCCGTAGTAAGATGATGTGGAGAGACGCATTGGCAGCCTGTCATAAAGATGGAGCAGACCTGGCCAGCATTCACAACATTGAGGAGCACAGCTTTATCATCTCACAGAGTGGCTACGGTAGGTGTACACATATGTAGGAATTTCCAGGCAGACAATTTGAATGAAAAATATGGTTTTATTGTGGAATTAAGCAGATTAAGCAGCGATTTAGATAAAGCAGAAGACCCCATGCATGCATGTCCTGCACATTAGTTAGTGTTTGCCCTGCTTCCAACATACATGATCCAACTAATCAGCCAATTAACAAGAAGATCCCCAGTTCAAGGTAGTGTGGTAGAGTGAATGACCACTAAAATGTGCAGGGGGTGTCCAGGATCAGGGTTAGCTCAACCTTAGGATCAACCTTAGCCAAATGTTAACAGACTTTGTTGCTTATAGCTTATCACTTTGGTGTAGGACTTTGAGAACTCGTGTTTTGGTCATATACTTTGACACAACATGCATACATACCTTATCCCTCTCAGCTTCTCTATGCTTATAGAGATATTATAGAGCTTATAGCTCATCCTCACGACTTACACGTGCCAGAGGTTTTTAATGCATTTGTGTGTTTCTATGTCCCCCAGTGCCCACTGATGAATTATGGATAGGTCTGAATGACCAGAAGACTCAGAATTTGTTTGAATGGTCTGATAGAACCCATGTTACCTTTGCCAAGTGGCTGGTGGGAGAACCTTCACATGCCACTAACCTCAGAGAGGACTGTGTCCTCATGAAAGGAAAGGTACGTCCAGCATTAAGTATCTGTAGAATTCCCACCACTTCCTATACATTTCACATTTCTCTTAATTCCAGTCCCAGAAGTAACTGTGTGTTCTTTTCCTATGATGCCGCAGGACGGAAAATGGGCAGACCACATGTGTGAAAAGGAGCATGACTTCATCTGTAAGAAGAAAGCTTCCAGCAAACCTGCAGGATCACCTGAAGTCATCAGCCCTGGATGCCCCGCTGTGAGTCACAGACCCTCTACTTCACCCACATACTTCTTAAAAAGAGATCCAGCCTCCGTTTGACCATTTCGCCTTTGAAATCCCACCCATGTGGGATTTCTGTATATGTGTATCGATATCTGAATAAGAAACTCACTCTGTACAACAATAAGACAAAGAGAAGGATAAGCCAAAAGAGAAAAACACATTTCTTGAAAAACAGAGATAGAGATTTGTTAGGCTTCTTGAACTCTGCACATTAGTTTGTCCATTTCATATGAGTGGTATGAATTTAGACTATCAATCAGGGAAAATGCCTTTTCCTCCACTTCATAACACTTTCAACACTTGATTCTACTCTCTTCTCCTTAATTTACAGTGAAATTATCAGAGCCCTCTGGTCCAGAGGGCAGCTGACACTGCACTTCCTTTGAACAAAATGTTGTTTAGTGAGAAAATGAGTTGAAGGATGTGATTATTTCTCGTGACGCAGACGCAGGGAACAAAAAACGATCATAGGGAATCCATTTCTGTAGTGGACTATATGACTTACTTTGGAATGCTGACTCGTTGTTCCAGAAACAATGAAGTTGTGAAAAACACCTTCTTCAGTCACAGGGTCAGAGCTCATTACCGGAAGAAAATGCTGATGATGAGTGCTTTTGAAAGTCTGCATCAGTGTATTCCAACATTCATGAAAAATTGCCATGTGACTCTGTGCTGCTGCTGGTGTAGTTAATGCTGTTCACTGGGATGGCATTTCTAAAACTAAAGTTAAAGACTGTATTTTTTTAAGCAGCAAGGCATATTACACTCTATTACTCAGTAACTACAGCAGGGACTTCTGTGCACTTCTGTGTTTGTCATAATACATTCAGCCCACCAGGGGCTATAGGTGTTTTAAGGGGTTAATAAACAATAATCAGTACAATAACATATCTGTAAAGTCACAGACTAAATAGGTACTGATTTCTGTGGTCCCCCAGGGTTGGATCAGGTACAGCTCTTACTGTTACAGGATTTCTGTAGAAGCCAAAAACTTCAACGAGGCCAAAACAGCATGTGGGCAGAGTGCAGCAAGCCTAGTACATGTTTCTGGCAGGTAAGGCATACTTTGTTCAGATGCTCAGGTTTTTATACAGATGCTGCTTATCTGCATGTCAGTGCATATTGAGGCCTTTTACTCTAACCTAAAATCACATTGAGCAAATTGCCCCTGACAGACAAAAACTTCATATCTCCAAAAATTTAGTAGTTAATGAAAATTCCACATCCTTTTGGAGCATTTCTATTGGTCCATTCATCACAAATTGACACAACATAAAGAACAACTCCCAGCTTCTAATTATAACAAAAGTGCAAAAACAACAAAAATGGAGATACAAGCTTTTGCCATGACAGTGAGGATATATATACAAGGGATGCATGTAGCCTAGACCTTGAGATCTTGTTCTTACTCTTGTCCTGACTGTGTGTGTGGTAATGATTTCTTCTGTTAGGTACGAAAATGCTTTCCTGGTCAGCCTGGTTGGCCTACGGCCTGAGAAATATTTCTGGATTGGTCTGTCCAATACAGAACGAGCTGACCGCTTCCAGTGGACCAACAAGGACACAGTGACGTTTACGCATTTTAATGTGGGACTGCCAGGTGTGTAGAACTTCACTTACCTTTACTACCTCTCTTACTATAAACCAATATCATCTGTAGTTTGAAATATCACACTTGTAAACATATTTGTAACATCACTGTTAAAATCCTTGTATCTCCAAAACGGCAGTTTCACAGCAAAAAAAAAAAGAATTTCAGGAAGTAATTTTTCTAATTTTCCACATGAAAATCAGTGTGACTCAGGATTCAAACTTGAGACCTGCATTAGCGCATTAGACCACTAAGCCACTCGGAGCCCTACTCTGAGGTTAAATAAAAGTTAACTGGTTGATCGTTTGATTGATTGATTGATTGATTAAAATGCAGTAATGCTTACTGGCCAGGGCCGGCTTTCCCAAAAACATCTTAGTATAAAGATTGTCCTTAACAGCTCACATTGAACACTCCCTCTGCCAGTTAAGATGAAACAGGGCCCAGATACGTATCTTTTTTAATTCTAGTTGATGCAGATGCCTGAAACTTTTTGCATGATACTGCATATGGAGGTTATGCTGTGAAGAGGCACTTGCTTCTCTGGCTTAGAGTCACAAAAGATTGCACTTATTCTGTTGTCTTTTTCTATACCTTTAGATCGTCGCCAGGGCTGTGTTGCAGTGCAAACCGGGACTTCAGCAGGATTGTGGGACATACAGCCTTGT
Organism: Salminus brasiliensis; assembly: GCF_030463535.1. Taxonomy (NCBI): domain Eukaryota; kingdom Metazoa; phylum Chordata; class Actinopteri; order Characiformes; family Bryconidae; genus Salminus; species Salminus brasiliensis. Next base: position 26,060,629 of record NC_132886.1, read on the forward strand.
GACACCAAACAGAAATACATTTGCAAGAAACTGGCAGAGGGCGTTACTACAACCAAAGAGCCTCCTACGACACAACCTCTCAGTTGCCCACCTAAATGGATCAAAAAAGATTCAGGCAATTGTATTCGGGTATGATCACACTTATACACAAACACACACACATACAGGCAGGCAGACATACATGCAAACACATGCAGGTTTTGAATGTAACAACATTAGAGACTGCTTTCAGCAGTACACTAATACACACAGACCTCTTCATGCAGCAGACCTCTCACTTTTGATCCTCAGGTATATAAGTCTAAAGTCGATGAAAAGAAGACATGGTTTGAGGCTCGTGATTACTGCAGATCCATTGGAGGTGATTTAGCTAGCTTCCACTCTGAAGATGAAACCGATAAGCTACCGTAAGTGCATCTAGACTTTTTGTAGTTGCACAAATGTTTACTTTTTGAACTTTTGAGTATCTCTCTTTTCTGTAGTTCAGAGGTCTTCAACTCCAGACCTTGAGTCCAGGTTCTAAACCTGTAGTCACTCTTAGGTATAACACTAAACTAAAAAAAATGCTTAAAATGGTTATAAAGGGTGAAGAACCTTTTAAACATCTAAAGAATCATATATTGATGTAAACGTTTAAAGGTTTTTCACTTCTCTACTATACATCTCTACTGCAAACCTGGCTCTTCATGGGACCAAAAGTGTGTTCTTCTATGGAATCACTCAAAGAACAATTTGAAGCACCTTTATTTTTAGGATAAGATAAAATCCAGGACTGGATACTGGATTCAAGATCCGAAGTTAAAGACCTAGGAAGATCTAAACCACAGGCATCTCACTGTTGTTATTGGCATTTGTATTAGTGTAATGAACGAGATGGATGTCTATGTGCAAAAAAAATGCAAAATGTCTATGTGTTATTTATGTGTCTTCTAGGTATGGTGGGGGTGGCGATCCTGCATGGATTGGCTTTAACTCTCTGGATGCTAATGTTGGCTTTGTGTGGTCTGATGAAAGTCCAGTGAGTTTGTTTTTCATCACTCTTATTCACTTAATCTTTTCTATTCTTTTTAGATGAGGTGAAATTAAAGCATCTTTAACCATAAACCCCAAGTGTTGACTAGCGGATACCCAGTTATACAGTGACCAAGCCTCTCCGCCCTGGTTACACAAATATTAATAAATAAAATTTGAACAATTAGCTTATCAGAAGTATCCGCAAAGATGCTTCTGTTTAAATATATTTGGTTTGTATTTTAAAATAGATTCAAAATTTTTGTAATTAGAATGTAGAAGAATATTGTTCTGAATTGCATGTCATCGATGTCCAATGAAAAACATGAATCTCCGAAAGGAAGAAAGACCCTTTCCTAACTTTTAATTGAAGTCCAGTAAAAAGGTTTTTATTTCAAGTAATGTAGAGCATTTCTATTGGTCCATTCATCCAGAATTATATAGACATTGTACAGAGCAACTGCAGTGTTCCAGCCATAGCGAAAACTAATACATGTTTTACATTAGACAGCAGTGATGTATGCTTATTTATATTTGTTATATTTTGTGTTTCTGATGTGTTCTCTGATGTGTGTGTGTTTTAACATGTTAGTCAAACTATGATAACTGGAACTATGGGGAGCCCAATAACTACAATGACATTGAGCACTGCGCGGAAGCTAGTTTCTACTATGGCCATAGGTGGAATGATAGGGCTTGTGAGGTCTACAATGATTGGATCTGCCAGATACGATTGGGTAGGCAGCATACACACATATACACAGACACACACGCGTTCTTTGTTAACTGTTAGTATCTTTTAAGAATCTGTCACTACTGACGCATTTTGTCTGAAATCATGTGTATCGCTATAAATGTCTTGTATTGTATTGTAAATATCTTTAAATACCATGATAAAGGGCCCAGAGTGGTCCAGTGGAATTAGACACTGACACTATGACTAGAAGGTCGCTGGTTTGACTCTCGGTCATGCTGCTAGCTGCCGGCAGCCAATTGGTCTTGCTTACTTCAGGGTGGGTAGATGGCACTTTCTCCACACATCACTCCAGCACAATGCTGGCTGGCACTGGCTTCTGCTGGCCAAGCCGGGAACTCACTGCCTGTTTCCCTCCAAGCGTGTTGACGTTGGCAGTGTCAGGAGCATATAATAATAATAATAATAATCGATAATTGGCGATCCAAATTTGGGAGAAATTATATTTATATATATATATATATATATATATATATATATATATATATATATATAGATAGATAGATAGATAGATACACACACACACACTGTATGTATAGTATAGTGGTAATACTAAGGAAAGTATAAGATAAGAGGATGTAAGAGGATGCCTGAAGACTGGGTTGAAAAGAGCATCGCAAATTCCTTTGGAATAGTCTGCCAACCAAAAATATCCAGCTGACTGGTATTGTGTGGTCAGAAACTGACTTCCGATGAGGACCTAAAGAACAGAACTGATAACTGATAAGTCAAAGACATGAGTACAAAAAATACATATGTTACTGTAAATCTCTTTGATTTACAATCTGGCTGAATAAACTGGACACTGGAACATGCAGAATTTGAATTTGCGTGCACTGTTGTACTGTAAATATTATTATAATATTATTATCATATTTTTCTTAGCTGAGGTTTTTAAAATGTACAAAAAAAATCTAATTAAAAAGTGATGAATTTTAGTATGATAATGACTCTACAGCCATGAGCATTCTACGTTGATTGCATATTACATCCGAAAATTTTATCATTGAATATTTGCAGGCACAACTCCAAAAGCACCCCCTACGAATGCCCCTCAAGGTAATAGATGAGTTTTGTATTATCCAGATTTTTTTACAGTTGTTTCATGATTTTCATGCATTTTCACACTTCACATAAAATGTGACGTTTCCACTGCAAGCTGAAGTGTGTGTCTCTTTGTGTGTCCATAGCGGAGTTTAATGTCACTGATGATGGCTGGATCCAGTTTAATGGTAGCCAGTACTTTATTAATAATGATCGCCTATCTATGGAAGACGCTCGTGCATATTGCAAGAAGAACCATTCTGACCTCATTGTTATAACTGGCCAGACTGAGAGGAAGTTTATATGGAAACAGGTAAAGTGTGAAAAAAGCATGTAAAAAGTTTGGACACCCCCAAGAGTTCTCATATTACTTAGCTTATTAGGGCTATGAACTGTTTACAGTCATCATTAAGGAAGATCAAGTGTCGCAGATTTCAAAACTTTAAAAAAAACTCCCTGTCCCAACAGGCCACAGGCTTCTGAGCAAAAATCCAAAGAAATGCTGTTTGACTGCAAAAGACCCTTAGCAGACTCTGGAGTAGTGATGTACTATTCTGCTGTGCAGCAACACCTGCACTAATATGACCCTCATAGTAGAGTCATCAGAACAAAACCTTTTCTGTGTCCTCACCACACAGTTCAGCATGTTAAAAAAAACTGCTGCAGAACCCCTCTCCAACTGTTAAGCATGGGAGTGGATCGATCATGCTTAGGGTTTGTGTTGCAGCCAGTGCTACAGGGAGCATTTCACTGTTAGAGGGAAGAATGGATTCAATTAAATACCAGCAAAGTCTGGAAGCAGGAACTACACTGTCTATAAAGAAAGCTGAAGATGAAAAGGGGATGGCTTCTACAGCAGGATAGAGATCCTAAACACACATGAAAATCTACAACGGACAAGAGGCACATGTTGAAGGTTTTGCCATGGCCCTCACAGTCCCTCAGCCTCAACATCGTATAGATTGTGAAAGAGCAGTACATGCAAGGCAGCTCCAGAATCTCTCAGAACCAGAGGCCATTTGCAAGGAAAAATGGGCAAAAATCTTCCAAACAAGAATTGAAAGACTCTTAGCTGTCAAAAAATACAGAAAACATTTATAAGCTGTGATACTTGCCAAAAAGGGCAAGATGCTTGACATTACTGCATCTCTCAAGGAGGCAACCTTAGGTGTTACTAAGCACTGAAACTAAAAAAGTGAAATCTTACTGACGATATTAAATAAATATTTAATCATAACGTTATGGAAATCAAATCATCCTGTAGTCACTTAGCTATTCCTAGTAGCAGACATTTTAACTACGGGTGGCCAAACTGTCTAAACGTCCTAATCTCTAATGGCAATGGTGATGTAGAATTGCAGATGTGGTGAAGCAAGCTGTTTTGTGAATTCCCTGATTCCCAGATTTTACGAGGCTCTGAAGATCAGTTCTATATTGGAATGACAGTGGCACTGGATAAATCCTTTAGGTAACACTTCTAAAGTGGTAATACTAAATGGGTAATAATATATATAATTTTTTTATTTCAATTATTTTAAAACTCCCTTATGTATTCACTTAGTTGGGTGGATGGTTCCCCGGTTGTCTATACAGCATGGAACCACAACGAACCAAACTTTGCCAACAATGACGAAAATTGTGTTACCATTTACAGGAACATGGGTAAGATTTTTCTGCTTCTTCTATTTTTTAGTTAATCACAGTTATTAACTTTTAAAGATTATATACCAAGGTTGGGGATACATCACACCATATCTCTCTGTCAGGATTCTGGAACGATATCAACTGTGGAGTACCGTTGCCCTCTATCTGTAAAAGAAGCCTCGACTTTGTCAGCGGCACAGTAGCACCTACTAATGTACCAAAAGGAGGTTGTGCCCCTGAATGGACCTCTTTCCATGGAAAAGTATGTGTATTTCTAAAGTTCCCATTACACATGTTGATTAGAAAATAGGTGCAACGCTTTAGCAAAATGACCGATGCCACTAAAGAACCATTTTTGATAATTGAGATATTTGAATGCAAAGAAAACACTCTTATAAAACATACTTTTAAAGGCTTAAATAACCTCTGTAAAGATTGTTCACACTCACACACCTCTACCCACTACTCTCTTCTATAGTTCTATATGGCATTGCTTAAAGATTCTTTTGTAGCACCTTTACTTTTAAAAGTGTACTCTACAATTAGCATTGCACATGTAATCTACCTAAAATAATACTGCAAGCTGTAATTTCTCATGTAATGTAATTTGGCTTTTTCCCCAGTGTTATAAATATGTAGGGACGGACAGTGAGAAAACATGGCATGATGCTCGGCAATACTGCATCTCTCAAGGAGGCAATCTCGTGTCCATTCAAAGTCATGCAGAACAAGGTGAGCCCTGAACTTTAATATAAAAGGTTTTGGGCCGTGTACATACAAGTATGAGGTCTGGAGGAAAGAAATGTCATGTCAGATCTTTTTCTAGTGTTTAAAATAATAAATATCATTGGAATAACAAATAAACAAATGAACACTGAATACTGCCTAAGACTTTACTATGGCTAGTATGTGGTACTGTGTAATGTTCAACTGAAACAGGTAAGGGAGATTTGTACTAATGGTGGGCAATATAATGATATTTTATTGAATCATGATAGATTTTGTTATCATGCTTAAAGAACACTGTTTAACTGCATGTTACATTACACACACACTTAGATGAAGTGTAGCATGTTATGAATAAAATCACTGTACTAAGTATGGAAGAGAATTTGCATAGTACTTTTTAAGAAACTGCCACTACTAATACCTGCAATCTCCTGTATCGCAATAAATGCTGTGTATCATTAAAATGACTTTTGATGATATTTATTTTTCTTATCTCCCACCCCTAGTTTGTACTGATTTCACAGTAAATTCACTACCAAAATATGATTTGAAGCTTCAGGCCTCAGGCCTGGTTTGTTAAAACCATACTTGTTTTTCCAGCATTCCTCACAACCATGATGCTCAGCGCAGCTGATGATGTGTGGATTGGCTTGAATGATGTCAACTGGGAGATGCGCTTTCTGTGGACTGACGGGAAAGGTGTTTCTTTCACCAACTGGGCCAAAGGTCATCCAACGTCGATTCCAGACGGGCGCAGATCATACGGAGCAGACGTAAGTACCCTTTATCCATTAAATACACATACACTTACACATCATCTTACACCACCTTACAGAGTACACATACAATCATGTGAAAAAAACAGGACACCACAGGAAAACCTATATCATATTTAATAATATATAATATATATATAAACGGACAACAATATTGAGAGATGGAGGTGATATAACTAAACTAATACAACTGAAGAAATATATATACATATTTTAATCCCTTTATAAATCACTTCTAAAAGGTAATTCATAGAAATACAATTTTCTTGTGAGGAAAACATTAGGACACTTCCACATGTATTGGCACTTAAAATTCCCAGAATTAGAATCAGGTCCACATCAGCAGCAGATGATTTGAACATGGTTAGAAAGGATTGTGGAGGAGCCTGTCTTTAAACATCAGACATTTAGTTTGGTTTGCTCTTGATTGTTGAAGTGAGTGGTATCATGGTGAGATCCAAAGAGCTCTCTGAGACATTCAAAAGAAGCTTGTAGATGCAGGTGAGTCTGGGAAGGGATTTTAAAACATCTCAGAACAATTAGAAATCAGCTGTTTCACTGTCCACTAAATATTTACAAGTAAACCAGCTGCCAGCCATGGCCAGGTCAGGCCGTCCTAGCAGGTTTAGTCCAAGAGCAGACCACAAGGTGCATAAAGAAATCTCTAACAATCCTAAAATGTCATCACGGGACCTACAGGAAACTACTTCACAGTTGTACAATGAAGAAGCCCTTACTATCAAAAACATCTTAAGATTTAAGTTTCATCTGTCCAAAGCAACATGAAATAGTCTGGCCACAAATCTACTATATACAGTTTTTTGTATTGGTAGAACATGGCATGGGAAATAAGGTAGTAACTATTTGTTTGGCCACTGCCAAAAGGGTTCCAGAACTTGCTAGGTGTTGTAAGAGGTACCAAAGCTAAATGGATGTTGGAATTATAGCTGTCCTCATTTTGAGAAAAATGCAGTCCTCTAATGTTTATACATATATCACAGTTTTTAGACACAGATTTACATCACAAAGCAGTGAGCCAAACGAACATCTGAGCTTCAGGAGTTGATTTGGGACATTTTCTAGATACATCAAACAGTTTTATGTCTGTACATGCAGTGTTAATACTTCCATGCTTCGTCTTTAACAGTAATCATTCTCAAACACATTATGATCAGATAGATTTGTCTATTTTCTTTTAAAAGATCTGCATGAACCTGTCGATGTTTGGTTTGTCTTTTTTTGTGATTATGTAAAAAACGTCTGACGTGTCAGATTTCTGTTCTGTGTCTAAAAGCCACAGGGAGGGCGTGCAGTGGGAGCTCACTGATTAGTGAAGTCACGTACTTGGGAGTTTAGTGGCATGCTGAGTTTGACTGAAAGGGAAAAAGCAAGCCTGTGCTGTGGTGTTTATGCTGCTAGCCAAGCCTATCATTTGTACTGTAGGAGGAGCTCAAGTTCAAGTCAACTAAGACAAAAGTCTGAAAATGAACCAATATTTAAATAAATAGGTTGCAAAATAAACAAATGTTAGTCATGCGGCATTCCATTTGAATTAGGATGTCGGAATTTCTGAATTTTTCCAACCCCCGAGTTTAAAACACAAGATGGCTGCAACGCACACCAACAGTAATAAAAGCTGTAGGATTATACAAGTTGTTATACTACTATTATCTATTTAGATCACATTAAATAAGTCACACACACACAATACCGCCAAACTTCAATCTGTGGACATGTTTCCATAGTGCTTGGATGCGCAGAAATACTACCATATATTGCGTTGTTATCAACTCGTTTCGCTAACTGTGCTAACTTGGTACAGTGCTAACAATGCTAACCTGGGGCATTAAAAGTGAGATGACCAATTATGGTAAACTCTAAAGTCTTTAGTTAATTGTTTTTGGAAATATTTTGAAATAGTGTATAATTACAGGAAGGTTAAACACCTGAGCAACACAGTAAACTCAGGCGTGACATCATTCCAAGCTCCAACATCCATCTTTCGAGGTTAATGGAACGCTGCATTAGAAGTTTATACAAAATTAAGAACAAAATACGGTTTGCGGCTGCACCGTATTTCTGTTTGTGCATTTTGGGGAAAAGGGTGGTTTCTGAAACGCCCTCCTGAATCTTCCAGAACCACAAGTAGATGTTTTTAGTCAAGACAATATCACCTTTTTTCAATATCACCTTTTTTCTTTTTAAAGGGGAACTCCAGTCCAAGTCCAGTCCCATGACTGTAAATAGTTAGCTTATTAAGCTGGCACTGGGATGTCTGATGCACATGATACAGGCCCAGTTTACACCTGATCCCTTCATGTGACTAGTATCTGGATCGTATCCTGATAAGATTTTAGCCACATGCATTTACACTGGGTGGTCAAATGCGTTTCTGGTAAATCCGACTGCTGTGTGGGACGGAATATGCGAACCCGCTTGTTACGCAGCGACCACTTGTTCATCTGTTGAGCCTCTTCCTGTGCTGAGATGGATGCTGCCTCCAACTTTTACATGCCATCGTCCTCCGTGTTCATGCTCCTCACAGAAACGAATCATGTACCCAGTGACGTACTGCATGGGAAGGTATTTTGGTTGTGGAATGTGTCACGGCATCAAATGCACCTCCTGAAGTGGTTTGAGTGATCGTTACACTTGTGTTTTTATGTGGCTCGGCCTTATCCACATATAATCCCGACGCTCAAGGCACACGAAGTGACCTGGTTAAAACAGGGTCTTGGTGTTTGCGGATCTGGTACAAAGAAACAAGAAACAAAAGGTGATCATAAGATGTTAAGATGTTCTAAGCACTGTCCCTGTAGCTCATCCTCACTCTATTCTTCTCAGCAGTGTTGCAGCTCAACCGTTCGTTTTCTTGGCTTCTGCTTTGACATTCTGAGCTTAGAGCTTTCTTTTTGTGCTCACTGTATACACCTGGATAAAACGTCTTGCCTGTGTCGTCTGGGCATATCCATCTTTGTTCCGGACTCTTTCATTTATGACTGGCACACCCCAATTTCCCAACTGCAGTGAAGTCAAAACATACAGCCTTCAGACATTCTGCCTTGAAAAATTCAGCATTTCGTAAATCTGGCTCTGAAGACAATAACCAGTGTTCTTTTCAAACAAGAAGAACTTTTTATGTTCTCCATGTTCCCTCCATTTTTTACACATACTGTTATTAGCATCCATTGAATGCAGCGTATGTAAAGGTTCCTAATTCTGAATATCTGTTATTACTTTTGTTTAATACAGGCCGATGATTTCATTCTGCCAATGTGGGGCCATGACAGGGATAAAAGGGTAGGTCTTCCACAAATTTGTGCAAACGTTTCTAGTCAGATTATGACTACACTTGCCTCTGATGTGGGCCAATCTTAAAACATGAATTCTCATGTTTTTTCCTTTTATATTCCTTATTGAGAACAAAATCTCTCATTTTTAATCTGGCTTTATGGGAGTCATCCTACAGCTTTTGTTTTTTTCTATGCACTCCAGGAGCTCCAGTAGAAACCCTGGTGGTTGACCTTCTTTTTTTCTCCATTTCAGAGTTTGTGGACTGATTTAGAAGATTTAGAATATGTGCAGGTAGGTCTTCCACATGTCTTTTCCTAGGAGTTTTTCACTCAATGCATTTGTCATTCTTGAGTGTAATCCTTTGGAATCGCTTTCCTCAACTGGAACATGTCCTGTCATACTTTCTTACACGGCACTTACGCAGCATGTCGTCATTACCGTCCTTGGATCTTGGAATGCTGTCTTAGCATGTGTTTTGATGCTGTTCCCTTCTTTAATTCGTGAAGTTGCCAAATGAATTTATTTGCAGTATATTAATAATGCATTCTGTTGCTTGTCCAGCTTTTTTGATTCCTCAGTTTTAGGATTCCTCCTAAAACTTCACTAGCTTGCTTATTTTTATCCACTGGTTCTGTGTTCCACATCGTCTCATAGTTATTCTAGAAGGATGTGGAAAACTCTGCATTTCTAAGTGCCATCATAAAACATAGGAACACTTACCTATGGCTTGACTGGCACTCAAATGTCTTGTTCTGCTGATTTGTGGCTTACGCTTGTGCACACCTATGATTGAACACACACACTTCACAATAGTATGAGTTCTATACTCTGATCTAATGAGATCGAATCCCTTTTGTCTGTCTTTAACATTGTACATCATTCTCTGAGCTCAGTAAATTGTGTACTTGTATACTTCATCACCTGCAGTTCGACTGCGTCATTATGGTGAAGGAACCAAGCAGGATTACAGGCATGTGGAAGGTTGAAGACTGCAGCGAGAAGCGAGGTTTCATCTGTAAGAGAAATATTGGTAAGTCCAGCTGGCGAGTCAATGGGTCTGTGATCCAGTTAGACTTACAGCCAACGTTGCAAACAGATATCATATGGTCATATTTGGCAACACACACATTATCATCTGATCTGATATCATCTCATTCCCTTCCATTTCTACCATAATGTGTGCCTGATCTACCTCAGACTCTCAGATACAAGTTCAAGCAACAACAGTGTCCCCGAAGGCCTATTTCGCACTGGGAAATAACTCGTATAGGCTGCAGACAGAGAAGATGAGCTGGGACGAGGCCAGGAGGCAGTGTAAGGCAGACGATGCTGACTTAGCCAGTGTGCTGGACTCCATCACCCAAGCTCTGACCACGCTCAGGTTCGGCGGATTCAAAGAGCCAGTGTGGATCGGCCTCAACAGCAACCTGGTATGCACACTGATCACTTCTTGCTGTAAAAAAGTCAGTTGGGCGCTAATTAATTTTAGTCTTAATGGAGTATGCATGCTGACCTGCTCTGTGGTCCGCAGACAAATGGACGGTACCGCTGGGTGGACAACTGGCTTCTGCGCTACAGCAAATGGGCAACGGGGGAGCCAAAGAGGAACCTGGCCTGTGTGTACATTGACACAGATGGAACTTGGAAAACAGCAGAATGCAGCAACACCTACTACTCTCTCTGCAAGCGCTCCTCAGGTATCTGCTAGGGCTCGTTCTACCTGCACATGTTTTACTCCCCAACTATGTAGGATTTGTAGAGTATTAGACCACTGTGGTCTAATAATTTAATACATTTATCAGCAGCTACATTTATTTTAGATTACTGATGATCTGTAAAGGTGCCAGAATATTGGTATATGTGTACCCGAAAGAACCTTTCATAAATAAATTAAAATAAATAAATCAATTCAATCATTTGAACCTCCTTCGGGCTGCCAATAAGGTAGCAGCTGCTCTTGCTGGAATCCACACACAACAAAACACATCGTATTGGTGAGGCCTCTGGGGTAAACAGTATGGCAGTGCATAAAAAGTAGGCCAACGTCAACCCAACCGTCAGACCAAGACACTATAGATCAAGACCAAGAGACTTATTTACATTATATGTCCAGATGTTCATGGACAACCCTTAAAATGAATGCATTCAGCTTCTTTAAGTAGTACCCATTGTTGATACAGATGTGCAAATGCACACACAGCTTGTCTGGCCCCTGTAAAAATATTACCAATAGAGTAGGACTCCTTGGAGCTGATTAACATTAAACACTAAATTTATTGGGAGCATCCTAATGGAAGGCGTGAGCCTGACCCCCCCAGCATTGAACTGTAGAGCAGTGGAACTGTGTTCTCTGGAATGATTGATGGTGCTTCATCCAGTACTTTTGGAATGAGTTGGGGATAAGGTAAAGTGGTGATCATCCAACATCTTGACCTCACTAACGCTTTTGTTAATGAATGCAAACAAATCCTCACAGCAATGCTGTGTAGACACAGTTACCCCAACAAAAGGAGGATGAACTCTTTTTAATACCCTTGATATTACAAGAAACACTGAATGAGCAGGTGTCACTAAGTGCATAATGTAATGTAATGAGGCAATAGCACATACAGTGTATTGTAATGAGGCACAACATACATTTAATACAATCCTCACAGCAATGCTCCAAAATCTAGTACAAAACCTTCCATGGACAAGTACAGAAAGTTACTCCAACAAAAGCTGGATAAACTCTTTTTTAATACCCTTGATTTCTAGAGAAACTGTGAATAAGCAAATGTCCCAATACTCTTGTCCAGAAATGCATGTGTAAAGCATGTCTTTCATGGGTGGCTCAGAGTGCTAATTACACTTTCGACTGTAGGTGGAGCCCCGGAGCAAGAAATACCACTTCTCTCATAATGCTGCTTTTACGTCCTTAATTGAATCCCTTATTTGCAGATATTGCCCCTACGGAGCCCCCTCAGCTCCCAGGAATCTGCCCTGAACCAAAGAGACACAAAACTTGGATCCCTTTTCGAGGACACTGTTATGCTTTCATGGCCTCCAAGAGTGAGAACTGGGCCCATGCTACAGTGGAGTGTATGAGAATGGGTAAGCCAGTATAGTCACTTCATATAACTGAATTTTGTGTATATGTTGGCTTTTTGAAAAGGCTATGTTGGAGCTGCATTAATACTGGTATTTTGCCGCTGCTTATGTATGATCCAAAAACTATTTGACTGTATTTACAGGCGCATCGTTAGTCAGTGTGGAGGATGCGCCGGAAGGCGCGTTTATCCAGAGGAATCTTGAGATCCTACAAGATGATTCCAAATCGTTCTGGGTTGGCATGCATCGTAGCCATGCAGGTTTGAAACCTTGTGAAACTCAATCTTGCCTCTGCTGAGTATACAGGGGCGAGGCTAACATAAATGAAAGGGTATCCAAAGTGGACTCCACGTAAGTAAAACAGTGCATTACAATATGTGTCTATCTCCTCTTACAGGTGATTGGATGTGGATTGATAATCTGGTGGTGGACTATACTAACTGGGCACCCCGAATGCCCAGTACTTACGGTGACTGCGTAGAGGCCAGATCAGACAGTGGCTTATGGTTTAATACCCATTGCAGTGGCTACAGGGCCTACATTTGCAAAACTGAAAAAGGTCAGTCTCTCAATCCATCCAATGTGCTTCTTATGATCTGTAGCAAATCTAGACTTTATGAACTGCACATAAAGAACATACAGCATTTATAGATTTCTAACTCTGCAAGAAAGGCTCTTTCATCTAACTTAGTGCATACCTGTGCATTTTCCTTTCAGTTATACCACCAACTGAGAAGCAACCAGATGTTGGTAAGTACAAAAATGTGGCCACTCTAATGAATAGTTGTTTAATCTTTTAACATGAAAAAAACAAATAGCACACCTGCCTTATTTTTACATGTTTCTCAACAATCAATATCAAAATGTTAGGGGGCTAGTTCATGCTAAGGACTAATATGCAAACAAAAACACAAAACAATTATACACAATTTATAGTCAAAAGCTGAGACAAGAAAAATAATGAACAACCCAGAAACATTCAGATGATTCCGCAAAAGTCCCCTAATATAAAGTATAGTATATAGGAAAAATATATATAAACTATAGAAGTACTAAACTACTAAAATGTGGAAATGTTTTGTAAGTCCCCAGTCCCCAGGTTTTCCTCCCTCCGTTTTCAAAGATATTTTCATCCACACAGAGAGGAAATGCTTGGATGCACATTCTAGCCCTT